>NW_027556402.1:223572391-224077391 GCF_003287225.1 Phascolarctos cinereus | reverse complement strand
CATCTGATCCCAATTTTCTCAGTAAGGCTACAGGCCTAAAAATAAATCTCTAAATCAAAAGAAACTTCCATGTCATCAAGGTTAGCCCATACATGAAATATGACTACTCTATGACATCTAATGATAAAAAGTCAAACAACCTCTGTCTAATGATTTCAATGAGAGGGAACTCATTACCTCCCAAGGTAAATTGATTTTCTTAAATCTCATTAGCTCCCTATTTATTTACAGGATTAAATATAAAATCCTCTTTTGGGCTATTGCAACCTTCCATAACCTGGCCCTTGCCTACCTTTTTTTAGTCTTTTTATGCTTTATTCCCTTCCATACATTCTATGATTTAGCAACACTGGCCCCCTTGCTGTTCCTTAAAGAAGGTACTTCATCATGTAATTCCAGGTTTTCCCCTGGCTATCTCATATGCATCAAACCTTCTCTCTCTCTCTTCATCTCCATTTCTGGGCTTTCTTCAAGTCTCAGTTAAAGTCTCCTCTTCTAAAGGAAGCCTTTCTTAGTCTTCTTTAATCTTAATGTCTTCCTTCAAGATTATCTTCAACTCATAATCCTACCATCTTTTTTTCTACACAGTTGTTGGCATGTTGTCTCTTCCATTAGACTATGAATGTGTTGAGAAAAGGGGCTTCTTTTTTCAACCTGTCTACTTTATATAGTATATCATTTTCTCATAAATGAAAATGATGTAATGGCTGGTGGAGGCTGGGATGTGGCCTCACAATATTTTTCAGTTTGTTAGAGCAAAGTAGCACAGATACACTTACATAGAGATTGAAAAAAAGGGAGTAAGCTTAATTATATTTCAAGAGTTACCATACTCCTGGGTGACTACTTCAAGATTCTTTTTAGATGCTCTGAAAATTTTAACATGGAAAAAATCATAGAAAATCAGAGTTATCATCTAATACGTGTTTTCAAGCACCCCTTTGGATCCTCATAGGAAAATGATGTAAATTAATTTCAGTCATTTGTTGACTTTAACCTATCCAGTCAAATCACTGTGTAGTGTCATTCAGGTCTTTGTAAACATCTCTGGTGATGAAGTTTGTTAAAAATCTCTCTGTGTAACTCAGGTTTCCTGATGGCTTCAATCATCTTGATTAAGACTCTTGAACAATTATGTAGTGCTGGTGGGGGTGGGCTCATGGAGATTATGTTACATATTCCCTGGTTGTCTTTTGAATACCGTATAGTATAGTATAAAGATAACTGGACTTTTAGATTCTACATTCCAGGTCTGACCCTGAAATTTACTGTCTGTCTGAGCTTATAAAAATTACTTAACTACAATGGGAGAAGAAGATATGGTTAAGTGTAATGAGTCAGAGTGTGAAGTGAGTATCTAGAGCTGAAAGACCTGGGTTTGAATCCTAACTGATCTACTTACTATCCATATGACTTTGAACAAGTCTTTTTACTTCTAGGTGACTCATCTTCCTCATTTATAAAATGAAGTTTGATTAGGTGACCTCTAAGGCTCCTTTAGACAGATAGGTGGTTATAGTGGATGGTGTGCTGAACCTGGAGTCAGGAAGACTCATTTTCATGAGTTCAAATCTGGCCTCAGACACTTACTAGCTGTTTGACTCTGGCAAGTCATTTCACTCTATTTGCCTCAGTTTCCTCCTTTGTAAAATAAGCTAGAGAAGGAAATGGCAAACCACTCCAGTATCTTTGCCAAGAGAATACCAAAAGGAGTCATGAGGAGTTGGACACAACTGAAAAATGACCAAACAGCAAGACTCTTTTTAGTTTGGAATCTGAGGTCCTATGACCACGGGTCCCTAGTTTCCCCACGTACAAAATGACACTGTTCGACTAACTGATCTATAAGTTTCTCAACAGCACAAAATCCTATGATCTCAGGGACCAAGGATATATACTCAATAAGCAGATATACTCCATGAGGTATATAACTTGACCTTTGAAATGAATACTTTTTTATGTTGCTTTAATTGAAAAAAAATGTATATGAAATGACAAGAACTTCCTAAGAAGGACAAAAGACTTTACTGTACCTGAAGGGCATCCTGATATTCATCCTCTCTGCATATTTGCACAGCGTATCCCACGGGCAGTGGATTTTGACAAACATGATATCACTATTCGTAATGGATTGCTGTAAAGGAGAGCAAGACAGGCACCATGAATGAGCTATGGAGTGGATGCTAAACTATGTAACCTCATTTCCCAGGGAAACCTTCTCTCTTAGAATAAAAGAGATCATATCTGACAAGTTGGAGAGCATCCAGCATAGGGTAATTAGGATGGCAAGGGATCTCAGGACTCTGCCATGTCAGGAACAATTAAAGGGGCTGGAGGATGTCTAGTCTGAAGAAGAAATTCCTAGGAAGGACATGAAATCTGTCGTCAAGTATTGGAAGGGCTGACATGTACAGATACTAGATTCATCAGTATATCAATTGCTCTAGGAACATTTGTATCCATAAATTCCTGTAGTCCCAACTCCTAACACCATAACTCCTTCAGAACTCTGTCTGAGGAAGAAATCATATTGATTATGGAAATTAGGCTAGAAGAGAGGACAAGGAAAGAACAGAGGTTCTAATTTAGAGGGGCTTTGGTATCTTTGAAGGTTAATCTAAGAGGTGCATATCTTTTTCATTCCAGTGTTGAAGTGGTTCAGTAGGTGATACTTTGAAATGCAAAGCAAAGAACGTACTAATTTCCATTTCAAAGAGAGAAAAGTAAAGGATGTCCAAATTCTACAATTAATGTCCCAACCCAGGAAAAATTACACAGACACACATTTATTTAACTGCGCCATCAAGTATATAGTTCATGTCAGTGGCTGAAGTACAGCCATGGGCCATGGTTCTTACTTAATTGACTATCCTTCAAACATTTTGACACCTTAATTAGTTGAAGTTAAATTGCTTCAGGAGGCAACTGTTGTTACTTGGATGAGACAACAGCTTCATCCATTTTTGTGCTATTAAACAACTTGGCATTATAAGAAGATCTTATAAGGAAGTCTTTTTGGAAAGAGTGGTGTATTTGGAATTAAATGACTTAGGTTGAATCTGGGGCTTGGCCAAGGTGATTCACTGAAATGGTCCAGACATTCTGGAAAGTAATTTGGAATTATGATCCCAGAGTTAGTGAACTATTCATGCCCTTTGACTTGGCAACAACAATACTTTGCAGTGGCATTGGCCTATATTCCAAAGAGATCAAAGAAAGAGAAAAGAATCCTATACGTAAAATAATATTTACAGTATATCTTTTTGTGTTGGCAAAGAACAAGAAACACTGAGGGTACCCATGAATTGGAGAATGATCAAACAAATTGTGGTATATAATTATCATGGAATACTATTGTGCAATGAGAAATTAACAAAGAGATGGCTTTAGCAAAACCTGGGGAGATTTGTATGTAATGTTGTAGAATGGAATCAGGAGAATCAGGAGAATATATAACATTTGCTATATGTGAGTTTGGAGAGTGTTGGTATATAACATTTCAAGGATTGGCCATCATATTTGGTAGTTTGCCACTGCTCCCTTGGGCAGCTAGGTGGCACAGTGCATAAAGCACCAGGCCTGCAGTCAAGAAGCCTCATCTTGTTGAGTTCAAATCTGGCCTCAGCCATTTACTAGCTGTGTGATCCTAGGCAAGTCACTTAACTCTATTGGCCTCAGTTTCCTTATTTCTAAAATGAGCTTGAGAAGGAAATGGCAAGCCATTCCAGTATCTTTTCCAAGAAAACTCTAAAAAAAATGGGATACTACTGAAATGACTGAACACTACTGCCCTCTTTGGTATTATTAATTGTGTCAAATTCTATTTCCTGCAAGAGGTCTTTCCTGTTCCTCAAAGCTGATATTACTTTCACATTACTTTCATCAACTTTTTACATATCTTGTATGTATTTAGTTATTTATATGTTTCATCTATTAGAGCATAGGTTGCTTGTGGTTAGGGTTTTTTTCCCTCTTCATTTTGTATTGCCAGTGCTTAACATAGAGTCTAACACATAGTAAGTGATTAATTGACTCAAATGATGTGGCAAGGGTTATGGTCTCCATACAACAGTAGGAACACAAGATCTTCTATGTGCCTGAGTTCCCTTTCTGAGAAATGCACATCTACATTTAAGCATTAAGATTGGAGGAAACTGAGGTCTAGATCAGTCTAGTTGACCCATCAAGGATGTACTAATGGCCTAGAATGAGAATTATCTTTCAGGCTTTTCTCATAGGGCCTTCTTAGAGTTCTAACATTCTAAAACTCCACCCTTACCTATGAGTAGAGGGAAGAAAACAGGGAAGAGATGTCAGCTGTCACAGTCTACTTCATGGAAAAGAATTATTTCACATTGTACCTCATTTCTCTAAAAATCAAAATCCCAATATACTGGATATAAATGATTCATATCTTTTGAAGTTGTCTTACTTCAATGGCCCCCACCTTTTCCCTGTATATTCTAAGAACAGATTGAATTTTCTTCTTCCCCACCTCTCTACTTGAAAAACAAGTCATCTGCCCAATTTCAGTCCTCTAGAGATAACAATACATCAGCAAAGTTACTCTAATTCAACTAACTTTCATATCCATTATCTCACTTTGGGCATCATAACATTACTTTGGGATGGCTGGCTGTGGAAGGTATCATCATTCTTTCATTACAAATCTTTCATTACAAAGTGAAGAAAATGAAGCACAAGAGATTAAGTGGCTTGCAGTAGGTGGCTAGAGTGCTGGACTTAGAATCAGGAAAACCTGAGACATAGCTTCAGATACTTATGAGTTGATGTTGGGCAATGCATTTCACCTTGCTCTGCCTCAGTTTCTTTTTCTGTAAAATAAAGGGTTTGGACATGATGGTCCCCCAGGTCCTTTCCAGTTATAAATAAAAAGATCCTATGAAGTCTCATGGTGGCTAATTTACTACTGAATGTCACCCCACCCCCTGACCAGTATTATTGCTAGATTCCTCCCTACCCCTGCCACCATTATGCTTCCCCTCTCAAAGATTTTTAAAGCATATTCTGCCACAGAAAAATTCTTAAGGTTCTTCTATTTACTAAATAATATCTTTCCATTTGCTCAGATTCACTGCTGAGTTATACAGAATAATATGTCTAGGAGAGGTTATCATCCATGTTAGATAAGAGGCTTCTTTCAATCACATCATAGACTTTCCCAGGGTCACCTAGGTCATAAGTAGTAGAGCTGGGATTCCAATGCAAACTTTCTTGACTCCAAATCCAGCATGTTCCATTGCCCCTTATTCAAATCAGTGGTTGTTTGGGGGAAAGGGGTAGGGGTTGAATGAAGGTAGGAATTCTATGCCATGAGCTATGCTGAGTGCCTTACAAAATATTACATCATTTGATCCTCACAACAACCTTACAACAATCCTTACAACAAAATCTTCCTTTTCAGCTTCCTTTTATGTGTCACCTTCCCTTTTAAACTGTAAGTTCCTTGAAGATGGGGACTGTCTCTTTATTATATTTTCAGGTCTCCCATTGCACCCAGGACCCTCACCAGTTGTCCTGATTTATATCTTGCCATTGGACCCAGATGGCTCAGGAGGAAAGAGTGAGGCTGATGACTTTGCACAGCCCTCCATCACTATAATCCAATTCACTTTCAAGTCACGGCATCACCTTCCTGATGTCATGGTCCCCTTCGAGAATGAAAGACAAACAACAACAATAACATAATGGGAATCCACTTTGGGAAGTATGGCCTACTGCTATGTTCCCTGGAAGAGTAGAGATTTCTGGAGAAAGACTACAGAGTTCTAGGCTACCTGAAGATTGCAGCACCAGTCTGGAAGCATAACCTATACTTAAGAGATCATTGCAGGAATTTTCTGTGATGTGATCTGGTCTCATGGCCAGTGAATTAGCATACATCTGAAATTGTTTTTCCAAGGCATTCTCCTCCCTTATAATTATTAAGGACTGTCAGAGAAGTGACAAAATCCTTTCAAGAAAAGATAATAATTTTATAATTGAAAAAAATGGCAGCTAGATGGTACGGCAGATAAACTACTTGACTTAGAGTCAACTAGATGTATTACCCTGGACAATTCCTTTAACCTCTTCCAGCCCCAGATTCCTCATCTATAAAAAGGGGACAACAATAGCAACTATTTCACAGGGATGTTATAATAATAAAATCAGAATATATATATATATATATATATATATATATATATATATAAACTTAAAAGGCTATGTAAATAATAGCTATTATTATTATTTATCATGAAATAACTATAAAGATGATACTAACAGTGTTATATAATTGTTTTTAGCTTAAAGAGCCCTTAAAAATAAACTAGTCCAGCTACTTTGTTTTAAAAACAAGTAATATAGAATATAAGGTCCCTGAAGGCAGGAAGGGCTTTCTTCATGTCTTTGTATTCCTAGAGACTAGAAAAGGCAGCAAGGCATGCTGGGTAGAGAGTTGACCTCAGAACCACAAAGAACTTGGCCCGCGGTTCCTCCTCTGACACATACTAGCTATGTGACCTTGGGCAAATCACTTAACTTTTCTGTTCCATTCTAAAAATGTAAGTGACCAATAAGGTGCTGACTTTCACTGGTAGAGATTCCTCTTCCAGAAGTTTCCTCTGTCAATGAAATCATAGGTTCAGCTCCCATCCCCAGCTGTTAGCAACATACTCTGTATTCAAATACAAGTTTTACAAATCCTTCTTGCAGGCTGAATAAAAGGATTGTAGAAGAGGAGAAGCAAAGCAAGATGGGAAAGGTCACAAAGCTAGTTAGCAACAGAAAGGCAAGCAGAAGAACCCAGTCCTTGCTCCTGGTCCACTTCTCATTGTACTGTTAGCTCTGTCTCTGATTCTTCAGTGGCTTTCTAGAAATGAGCCAAGATGGAGGCAGGAGAGGTCATAGGCAAAGATGTTCGGGAATAGGACTCAGGGGCAGAAACTCTCCTATTTCCAGGAAACAGCATTCATGGCACCCCTGCTTTGCTTTAAGGCTAACACGTTTTTGAAAATGTGCTTCAGAACAGAATCTCTGCATGACAACATCTCCGCCATCAGCTATTGAAATGTCAAACCAAGTGCAAACCCAGCTAGAAGGTTTCTCCTTTTGTACCTTCCCCCTGGGATGTAAGATGTGTCTCCTTCTGCGCCTCCTCCACTTAATCTCCCTTTTCTTATTTCTCCTCTTTTAGAGAGGAATAATTTTGCTTGTAGCAGCAGGAAAACCGAGTACCTTTGCTTCAGAAAAGAAAGCTTGGCATCTGGCACTCCTCGATTTGGTGGAGGCACACTTTTCAACATGAACAGAACGCCCACTGTGTTCACCCTTCACATCTTTATTAAATTATTCCACCCAACATTCCCAAGAGGTAGAGCCTTTAGGTTTCACAGATGCTAAGCCAGAAGCCCTGAAAAGCTTGGCAACTTGCATGAATCACACCACAAAGCCCAGAGTTACTGCTCTAAAGAGGAAGGAGACTGACAAAGAGCTTGATCTGGAAGATGTCAGGATTCTAGTGCTGGCTATTCCACTAAGAAGCTGTGTAACACTGGGTAAGTCACTCTAGGCCCCAGTTAATTCATCTACAAATGAGAGGGCTAGGTCAGATGTCTTTTTGAAAATCCCTTCCTGCTTTAACATTCTGTGAGAATATCTTCTATCTTGGCCAATCCTATCAATTATCAAATATTTGGGTACTGGTTGGCATAGGTTCAATTTAATTTAATTCAAGAAGGAAAAAAAAATAACAACCATTAGGGCCCAACTATGAGCAAGGCACAATGGTAGAACTGGGAGATATGAAGTCAAAGGGGGAGAGGGAGGGTGACACGAAACATACAAATAACAAGTACATATGGGGTACCAACAAAAGAGTACATACTAACTGAGAGACAGATAGATGGGGGGGACAGAGAGAGAGAGAGAGTGAAAGAGAAAGAGAGGGGGAGGGAGAGAGAGGGAGAGACAGAGACAGAGAGAGAGAGAGAGAGAGAGAGAGAGAGAGAGAGAGAGGGAGAGAGAGAGAGAGAGAGAGAAAGGGAGAGAGGGAGAGAGCACACAGTGGAACATGTAGGAAGGTTATGGATTGTTGTGTATAACAAACAGCTAGCAAGTACCCCTAGTTCAATAAGTGGCATGTAATGAGTGCTTCATATATGATCCCAATCGAATTGAATGTTGGAGCATCTTTTCTTTTCAGATAGACTGCAGTCTTCTTGAGCTCAGGGATGAGAATAGATTAATTATTGAATGAATGCTTACCGATTCATCATCAATAAAACATGTGTGCGAACGGTGAGGAATGATTAGGGCTGTTAGAGTAGTGGAAGGGAAACCAAATTCCAATAGCCCTGTGACTATTGCCAAGTCTCTCCTTCAGCTCTCTGATGCTCAGGTTGCTGCTTCCCAGCTCTGAAGCTCAATGGTATATTACCAGAGGATAGAGACTAGCTCTATTATTTAAACATACACATGTATAATAACATATAAACTAGTATACTGTGCTAATATTTGTGCATATATTATGTTTTCTTTGCTCTTATACATTATATATAATGTGTATATATACATGTATATATAAACATGTACATATATACACATAAATATAATCATATATATACTATGTATACTAGTACTATACTAATATATGTATATCTACTATGTACACTAGCATAATATACATAGCATATATACATACACACACATACAACAGTAAATATATCACACTAGTACACATAGTATATGATACATGCATACATTTACATACACATAAATACACATTATCTATCTATCTATCTATTATCTATTTCTTAGTATAGAGAAGAGACAGGTGGCACAGTGGATAGAGTGACAGGCTTGGAGTCAGGAAGACTCATCTTCCTGAGTTGAAATCTGTACTCAGACACTTACTAGCTATGTAAGTGGGTAAGTCACTTAACTCTGTTGGCCTCAGTTTCCTCATCTGTAAAATGAGCTGGAGAAGGAAATGGCAAACCCCTCCAGTATCGTTGCCAAGAAGACCCTAAATGGGGTCATGGAGAGTCAGACACTATTGAAACCACTGAACAACAACAGGTAATTCCCTCTACCACTACAAATCAGCACCTTCTCTGCAATATGCAGTCTTAGTTGCCTATGACTTACAGGAGATTGACTAGCTCAGGGTCAAGCAGTGCGTATAGGTCAGAGGTAGGATGTAAACTCAAGTCATCCTGACATCAAGCTGGCTCTCTCAGCTATGCCACCTCTGCAGACAACATAAATGTCAAAGGCCTGAATGAGAAGCCTAAGAGAAATATTTCCTTATTCCAGGTAAATACAGGCAATCACTTCACAAAAACATCCTCAAGCTAACAGAAGCATTAAAGTCACCAGAATTTTCATGAGCCTGGCCTTGGGAAGTGGCCAAGCAGACAGTGGTTTGTGTAACTTCCGTCTGCTAGTCTTTGCACCGGCATCTCCCTTTCCTAAAATACATGCTACCTCCCCACCTCTTTAACCTAGAGACCCTTGTTTGTTTGGTTTTTTTCAAAATTCCAGTTTGGCCTTCCTTCTTTTTGTTGTTCAGTCATGTCGGACTCTTCCGACCCCATGGATCATAGCACATCAGGCCTTTCTGTTTCCCACCACCTCTCAAAGTCTGTCCAAACTCATATTCATTGTTTCCATGACACTATGGATCCATCTTATCCTCCATCATCTCCTTTTACTTTTGCCTTCATTTTTTTTTCCAATATCAGGGTCTTTCCCAATATGTTCCATCTTCTCATTATGTGGCCAAAGTATTTAAGCTTCAGCTTCAGTATTTGACATTCCAGTGAACAGGCTGAATTAATTTCTCTAAGTATTGGCTGATTTGGTCTCTTTGATGTCCAAAGGACTCTCAAAAGTCTTCTTCAGCACCACAATTCAGTGTTAATTGTGTGCTACTCAGCTTGACTTTTTACTTGCAGCTTTTTCTGACCCATCAGCTGCTGGTACCCTCCCCTACTGAAATTTATCTTTTATTTATTTTGTACCTACTTATTTATGACTTTCCCCACCTAAGAATAACTGCATCTTGAGACCTGCTTGCTAACTGGCAGTTTTGTCCCAACCTGACATCTACATAGTGTGAAGAACTCCCTCTCTAGTCGGCTCCCTTGGAATTAGGGTTCTTGTTCTCTCTCGTCTGCTCCACATCTCCACCAGCTGTTTTCCTCCTACTTTTTTCTAGTTACCTGTTATATTTTGTCTTCCACTCTAAGGATGTAAGGTCCTTGAGAAGAGGGACTGTCTTATTTTTTGTAACCTCAGGCCTTAGCATGGGGTTTGGTATATAAATAAGTGCTTAATACATGTCTGCTCCATCTGTTCATCTATCTATCTATCTATCTATCTATCTATCTATCTATCATCTATCTATCTATCCTGTCTTCTTTGATAAAATGTAAATTCCATAAGGGCAGAGAGTGTTTCATTCCTGTCTTTGTATTCTTTTATGTAGCAATGCCTGGTAAAGAGTTAATATGTGCTTGTTAATAGATTGATTACTGTGCCATAATGGTGGACTTGAGGAGTTTGAGAAGCAGGAAGATGTGTATGAACTGATGCAACGCCATAAATAAACAGAGCCCTAATATACACAATGGTTCTGATAGTGTAAATGAGAAGGACAATAAAAGGTGGTTGAACTCTTGAGTGAGGGAAAAAATGATTGCCAAGTTCAGAGAAAAGGAAATGAAACAAAACTCCCTCCTTTTGGCAGAGAGTCAGGGAACCTCTCTAGGCACGTTGTTGCACATATTGTCAGAAGCAGTCACAGTTATTTGTAATGTTTGTCTAGCTATTTTTCTTTCTTCTAAGGAAGGGATTAATTCCAGAAGTGGAATCTTGAAATTACAGTGATAGAAAAGCAGAACTCTTTGACAAAACTTAAAAAAAAACCCTCAGTTATTAAAATAGTGTGCAAAAAGAATTCATTTAGGGGCAGCTAGGTACCATAGTAGATAGAGTCAGGAGGACCTGAGTTCAAATCGAACCTCAGACTAAACACTTGACACTTACTAGCTGTGTGACCTGGGCAAGTCATGAACCCCACTTGCCTTAAAAAAAAAAAGGTGGGCTGCTAGGTGGTGCAGTGGATACAGCACCAGCCCTGAAATCAGGAGGACCTGAGTTCAAATATGGTCTCAGACCAGACACTTGACACTTATTAGCTGTGTGACCTTGGGCAAGTCACTTAACCCCAATCGCCTCACCAAGAGAAAAATCATTTATGAGTTGAGCATATTTCTAAGCATGCATATTTTCACCAGGGAATGAATGTGGTAAAGATTCATACCTCTCTTTCCAACATCAAGCCTTCTTCTCTGAGGTTCCTTTCAAATGTACTCCTTCTCTCTACCTGAAGACTAGATTTTTTGTACACCAAGATGTAATCAATGCGCTTTTTCCCATCTTTGAAAAAGAGACTCGGTGTTGCTGCAACTTTCTTCTCCTTCTGCAAAGACAGGAACCCAAAAAGGAGAAGATGGTGACCAGTCTAGATCAGCACAAACAACTGAGGCAACCATTGTTGAGGAGCTTCAGCATTTTCTCTTTTGTTACAAGTCCCGATTGCCAAAATTATCTTCCAGTCAACAGATTAAAGATTTTTACTGAGTATACTTACCACGTGATGATACAAGTAACTGATGGTTTTATAATCCCTTAAGGGCTGCCCAGTACTTTACATAGATTATCTCATTTGAGCCTTACAAGGATGATGATGTAGTATTTATTAAAGACTTACAATGTGCCAGGTTCACGCACTGAGAAATATGATTATAAATTCAAGAAATAAAGACTATATTTTGAGAACCATTGATTCAGAAAGTAATGAGAAACTTCCTCCCCATGTACTATGAAAAGATATTAGTTTGTTTTTCAGTAAATTTTACTCAGTTATCACTTAACTGATAAGTATTTATTAAGCACCTGGTATATGTGAGGCATTGTGCAGGGCATCAAGTATATAAAGACAAAAACAAAGCAATCCTTGACTTGAAGGAATTTATGTTCTGTTATCCACCAGTTTGTTAGTAGTTCTGGGTTTGCCTTATTTCTTAAATTCACTGTGAGATTCATTAAAAAGGCCATATTTAATAACCATATATCCTCCAACTTCCAGATCAATACTCCATGTTTTTATAATAAATTATTCATATTACCAGGACAATAGAGTCACTTGCTACCTGAAGCTTGGGCTTAGAATAGCATCTGAGAGAATTAGGTGGCACAGTGGATTTGGAATAAGGAAGTTCAGTTAAAATCTGGCCTCAGACATTTACCAGCCGTATGACTCTGGGTAAGCCACTTAACGGCTGTCTGCCTCAGTTTCCTCAACTGTAAAATAAGGATCACAATAGCACCAGTTTCCCTGGGGTGGTTGTGAAGATCCAGTGGGATAGTTTTTCTTCTTTATCCACCTTGAGAAGTTCTTTTCCCGGGGTCCACTGATGAATTTGTTTTTGTTTTTAAAGGGATAACTGTTTCACAATAACTGGTTTCCTTTGTATTTCTACATATTTTATTTCATTCATTTAAAACATGACTTTGAGAAAGGGTCTTTGGACTTCATCAAACTGTCGAAGGAGACCCACAACACAAAAATGATTAAGAATCCCTTGGTTAGGAGATACTTGTGCTATGTAAATGCTACCTCTTCTCATTATTACTCTTATTACGCCATGCCAGATGTCCTATGTACCAATGAATGTGTATATTTTCATTTGCTCTCTCTTTCTCTCCCCAATATGTGTATGTATACATACATACACACATCTATATCTATCTATCTGTTTATCTTTCATTTGATCATGACAACCTCCTGAGGTAGGTGATATTATTATCACTATTTATTTGTCATAGGGGGAAACTGAAGATGACAGAGGTCAAGTGATTTACCCAGTGCCACATCCCTTGTGTCTGAATCAGGATCTGAACTCAGGTCTTCTGGATTTCAAAGACCAAGGACTAGATTTGGGACTTGATTTAGATACTTGGGGCGAGGAAAGGTGATGCCTCCATTTGCCATCCTGGGTGACTATGAGGGTGGTGGGGGGTGCTTCCCTATGCCACATAGCTATCTGAGTGAAGAATCAGGGAAGACTAAGAAAAAAACAATGCGTTCAAATAGCATGGGATTGCAGTCAGGACGGAGGTACTTACAGAGTATGAAGTTCTGTTTTTCAGCCTGGGCGGTGGGACAGACAATACTTTAATGGGGTTTTATGCCACAGGATGGTTTTCTGTGGCTTCTCACAAGAGCTGTTAAGGTCAATGAAGTAATAAGGGAATTTCAGGTTTGCTTTACAATGCCTCAAACTCTAAACAATGAGTTCAGTTGTGAGACCTTTAGAATCTCAATCTAAACTCACTAAAGGGCCCTGTGACATTTCAGACAAATGGGAAGCACTTTCTCATAGCTTGCCACACTTTTAAAATGGCTATGGAAGAAAAACCAATTAATTAACAAGCACATAATTCATCCTTCCATTCAGAGAAGCGATTCTTCACCAAAGACAGGGATTCAGGATGTCCTCTAGAATTAATTAAGATTCTGGCCTGTCTGTCACAAGCATTTCCCTCTTTAAAAAAATTAGTTCATTGGGAGAGGAATATTTTTTCTCTTGTCAGAGATTTGACAGTGACATATTTGATATATATGATACATAAAAATGAGTTTGACACATAAAATGGATTTGATACATAAAATGAATATATATGTTGATACATGTGATATCTACATTGCTGGATGGTTTGCTAAATAAAGGAAATAGAGATAGGACTTACACTTGTGTTTTCATGGGAAATAGAAAAGTCCCTGGTGTGGAAGTACTTCTACCAGTGCAGATTAGCAACTTCTTTGCAATTTAGCGTTTGACAGAATTGCCTAGATTACTGAGAGGCTAAGTGACTACCCCAGGGTCATACAACCAGGGTGTAGCAGAGGTAAGAGTTATATCCAGGTCTTTCTGGGTTCACTATGTTGTGCTGCACAACACTTGATATATTTATTGTTGTTTAGTCTTTCTTCAGTCATGTCTGATTCTTTGTGATCCCATTTGGGGTTTCCTTGGCAAATAATAACTTTCTGTTGATTGGCTGATAGTTAAATCAATTCTAATGAAGGAGACACAGTCAGACATCTACCAGAGTATGCTTTTTTTCATTGTTGCCAGCATTAAAATTAACATTCATACTTATACAGTGCTTAAATCTATATGATTCAATCCTCACAATAACACTGGGAGGCCTCTGGGGGAAATTATTGTCATCCTAATTTGGCACTTTGGATCACTGAGGCTCAGAGGTTAAACAGCTTGATCAGAGCCTTATTACTAGTGACTGAACTAAGAATTTGACCAAGGTAGTGGTGAGCTGGTAAATAATTAACCACAACTCTCTGAAAAGAAGGATATATATGACTCACTCAAGTTTACTCTGCAGTATTAATGTTTTTTCCATCACTTTTTTAAGGTTGATAATTGACAAGACAATAAATTAAGCCCTGAATGTTAGCATTTTCTGAATTCTGAGGTATAAATGCTCACATTGAAAATTTAACAATCTAATCTCATGAGCTCAAGCTGTCTCTAGCAAACCACTGAAACATGGTGCCCTCACTTGGAGTCTAAGACTCTCTGCAATGCACCACACTTTTTCGATGCCACTTTGGGTAGTGAAGTGTAACAGAAAGATCTGGATTCATAGGTAAGAGGTACCTGAGTTTTAACCTAAACCATGTCAGTAATTCCTGGGGTGACAGGCAAGGGACTCCTTCTTTCTGATTTTCATCTTTCATATCTGTCAAATGAGGACACTGGATGAGATGACCTTTAATCAATCAACATTTATTAAGTACCTACTATGTGCTAGGTGTTGTGTTAAGTATTGGGGATACAAAGAGAACAAAAGATAATTCCTACCCTCACAGAGCTAATGGAAGAAACAAGATGCAAATGTATGCAAAGCAAGTTAAATACAAGATAATTAGGAAATAACTAACAAAATCCTTCTTAGATCTAACCGGATTCTACCATTGTATCATCTGATATTACTCTTAGCTAGATATCAGGAAAACTATATAGAGCAAAGAGGTAAAATTGAAAAGAATGCTGAGCTTGGAGTCAGAGGACCCAGGTTCAAGTTCCTGCTCCTTTTAAAACCACGTCATCTTGATCATATGACAACATCTCTGGCCTCAGGTACCTCATCTGTAAAATGGGTAGAGAGATGGTTGGACCAGATGACCTCTGAGGTCTGTTCCATTTATCTTTTAGTTCTATTTAACCATGAAATGCCAAGTTACTGCACATGGTTAGTAAATGGGTCATACTAGCTCATTAATAGAGAGGAAGATGCCATATATTTAAAGGATTACTATTTTCAAAGAAGCATAATGGGATACAACAGAAGATACATGAACACTGAAATGATAAGGAAAAATAAAAATAACTGATACGTATAGGGCACAAAGCCTTTAATCTACATTGTCTAATTTATGTCTCATAACCATTTTGAGAGGTCTTCAAGTGTAACACTCACTTTCACTATACGTCTCTGCCTTAAAATCAAGAGAAAATCCTCTTTTTTAATGATTCCAGAAGGTCCTTCAGGATTTCGTGGTCTCATTATGGATGATTTAGTTTGGACCAGAGATGTACAGATGTCTTAGGCATTATCACGAGATCTCAGGGTTGGGTCACAGTGATATTGATGCATTCTACTATCCCACATGCTATGTGCATCTTTTGTGACTGAGAAAAGCCCTGTAATCCACACCTTCAGTAAAAGAATAACATTGACCTATAATGAAGACCAGAGGAAAGAGCCCTAGAGGATGTGTCTGGAGGCTCACCTTCCAATCCTACACCTGTGCTACCAATATATACCCTATGTGATTTCAGTTGCATCACTTCTCTGGGTCTCAGTTTCCTCACCTTTAAAATAAGCCATTGGGGCTAGATGATCTTTAAGGTTCCTTCCATTCCCTAATGACCAAGGAACTCCTAAATATTTACTTAAAGCTTGGTAATTAATGCTGCTATATTCCTAGATCCATTTTTAAGTAACTTGTAAAAAAGTTCTACTTAATGTACTTTATCAATGTCATGTCATAAAGTACAGGCCCCATCAAAGGCTACAACAGTACAGATCCTACCAAATTTGAAAATCCTCAAGTATGGCTTGGTAAAGGACTTTATGTCAATTTTCTAAGGAACTACTTAAACTAGTATAAATAATAGGATCAGACTTAGAACTTGAAGGGACCTTAGGGTCCATCTAGTCTAACCCATTTTTTCATAAATGAGGAAACTGAAGCCCAGATATGTGAAATAACTTGCCCAAGGTCATGCAGGTAGTAAAAGACAGACTTAGAATATGAACCCTAGTGCTACCACTCTAAATTCAGAGTTCTTTCTCCTGAATTACACAGTTTCTTTATAGAGGCTCATCAGAAGAAGTTGAAGAGATGATCCGTTCCTCAATCCTTCTATATTTCCAGTCATCCTTCCTTCCATTCATCCTTCCATTCATTCATTCTCCCTCTCTCCTTCCCTCCTTTCCCCATCCTGTCTTCCCTCTTTCCCCCTCTCCGCCCCCCTCCCTTCCTTCCTTTCTCTATTACCTTCTCTTTACCTTTTTCCTTCTCTCTCTTTTCCTCCCTCTCTCCTTCCCCCTCTTCCTTTCTCCCCTCCTCCTTCCCTCCCTTCTTTCCTTTCAGAAAAACTCATTTAGACCACTCACTAAGACATTTTGATCTCCCTCAGTAGAATTACAGATGTTTTGAAGCATAGAAATAGAAAAGTGTGTTGCAAAATTCACAAAATAGCTGACATTTGTATGGTCTTTGAGAAATGCTTTACATGTAATCCAAATTCAATCTTACAAATACTTTGAAATGTACGTGCTATTATTATCCCTCTTTTACAGAGAAGAATACTATAGCTCAGAGAGTTGATGGGACTTACCCAGGGTCACATAGCCAATGTCAGAATAGGATTTTGAACCTCATCTACCACTTTTTCCACTGCACAACACTTACTTGATTGTAAATCTGTCTTGGGGAATTAACTTTTTTTTGGGGGGGTGTTTAAGATATAGAGCCAAGTTTAAGGACATTAGGTATATTTCAAAGTACTGCTCACACAATTTAGACAAAGTTCTCTCTTTATAAATCTCCAAGCTCAAACATTTCCAGAATAAATATGCATTTGGCAATTTCCAATGCATACTCATGGAAATGATTTATATAACTTTGGCAATAAAATGTACCTAATTAAAATGACACTAAATAATGTTTCTTTCCTTTGGGGAAGGAGCTAGGCTTTTTATCCTCCATTTAAAGACCTATTATTCTGCATTGTCAAGGGGATAGGGCAGTCTTGGGTCCCACATCATCTCACTGGGGGTCTTTTCTTATCACTAGCCAAATTGCTATGTTCTTTCAAATGAGTCATTAATTGTATGAATCAGAGTCATTGACTGTAACACATTCCTTATCAGAGTTTATTATTTGATTAAATGATCACAAGCAAGTTTCAATGTAAAAATAATAAAAGCAAAGCAACAATAACAAAGAAATATTATGGAAAACCAAATGAATCCACTCTACTGCAAATGGACCATTAGCACAGACCAGGTGGTTGCCTACAATTACCCAGAGGTAACGATGATCCTTCAACAATTAAGGACAACATTTAAAAATAGGTCACCTTAGCAAATATGCATTATCTATAATACACATGAAATCAAATGTTTCCAAAATATAGGATCCAACCTATGTGTGGACACCATACAGTGCATGCCATCTCTTCTGTCTTGTATATCATTAGCATGGTACCTAAGCTGCCTTTGGAGAGCCCATGAAAGACAAGCTTATATTCTAATACTGGGTATCCCAAAAGTCTTGATGCAGTTTTAAGCTATTACAGTTTATGACAGCACCAAGACTTTTGGTACATCCTGTACTTTTATTCTACAACAACAAACAGATTTTTTATCTACCTGTTCAGTAGTCCATAATCTATTAAATATTAAAAAAATAATTAGGGAGTTCTGGGACTTCCTTCCTTTCTGTGACAAGTCTCGGAACTGTTTAGTTGAACTCCACTAAAAAGGTTGAGAATAAGTTGATGATTATAACAAAAATAAGAGTTCACATTTATATAGCACCTGAAGGTACTATGAAAAATGGTACACATACACCATCTAATTTGACCCTTATAATTCTGGGAGAGAAGTGTTTTACTTTCTCCATTTCACACATGAGGAAATTGAGGTTCAGGAAGTTCAAACACTTCATTTAGTCATTTTTCAGCTGTGTCCAACTCTTTGTGGAGTGCTTTGTCATTTCCTTCTCCAGTTCATTTTACAGATGAGGAAACTGAGGAAAACAGGTTTAAGTGACTTGTCCAGGGTCACACAGCTAGTAAGTGTCTAAGGCCAGATTTGAAGCCAGAAAGATGTCTTCCTGATGCCAGGCCCAGCCTTCATTGGAGAGCCTGATGTTACATATCTATTAAATTTCTGAGATAAGATTCTAAGCTGGGCCTTTCAGATCCAAAATCCTGCTTTCTATCTAATTCCATTGAATCAATAATCTATAGGTATAGGAACAGCTGATTCATACAGGCCATACATACATATGCAGAGGAAAAAAAAGAACAAAGTCTTTTGACAAATTTAATGAGCGTATCCATTATCATTGGGCATTTAGTGTGGTACAGTGGAGAAAGCACCAGGTCTGGAGTCAGGAAGACTCAGCTTTTTGAGTTCAAATCTGGCCTTAGATACTAGCTATTTAACCCTGGGCAAGTTACTTTACCCTGCTTGCCTCAGTTTCTTCATCTGTAAATTGAGCTAGAGGGAAAAAAAATGGCAAACCATTCCAATATCTTTGCCAAGAAAACCCAAAATGGGGTCACAACAACAAAATCCAGCAGCATAACATCACAGATTTGGAGGTCACTGAGTTCAACCCCTTCTTTTTGCCAGTGAGGAAGCTGAGACACAAGTGAAGACATTTCCCAGGGTCACCCAGTCAGTATCTAAGGTAGGATTTGAAACCAAGTCTCCCTAACTCCAAGCTCAGTACTCTCTCCACTATCCCATATTGCTTATTGTATCCAAGAGAAAGCACTTATGGTAGAGATGGCCAATGTGCTGGGTTGGTAGGGAAGGAGAAATTTTATCCAGAGAAGATATGACAAAGAGCAGTGGCTGAAAACCAAACTTGAATTGAAGAGCAATCCTCAGAGCCAAAGTTACAATCAACTCAGACCCTCTTGTGATTCATTTGTGTCAATGAATCAGTGTCAAATTTGACTCAACAAACATTTACCCACCTACTGTGTACAACATCCTGTCAAAATAAACATTAAACAAATCACTCCCTTCGTACCACGATTGAAAAAGAATGATATTTAACTTGGGCCCTGGGAAGCTGAAGCAGAGCCAGAGGAGAAGAAACATATTATATCATTAACAGATGCAACTTTCTATAAAGAAATAATAGACAAATTAGCAACTAGCAGAGATGAATGGGGAATATGGAAAGCCAATAGGCACAAACTCTACTCTCACTTCCTGTCTTTAATGGTCTGGAAATGAATCCACATAAAGGATAATAACAAGTAGCCTCATGAGACTGGTGAATATCATTCTCTCTGTTCTCCTGTGCAAAAGGAAATGAAAATGCCAAACCAAAGCAAAATGATTTAATCTCAGAGTTACCCCCACAAGGCATCGCCTAAGATAAGGCATCAGTAAAGGAGACAGGGTAGGGATCTTGTCTAATTGAATCTCAGGTCTCTCCCAACTCTCCAATCCTTTGATACTAGATGCACCATACTAGACCCATTGGTCAATCAATGGATCTTCACACATCACATCTGGGTAGTTACAGAGTTTCCAAAGTCTCCATAATGTTCCCTGTCACCCATGTATGTCATTTTTACATAGTCTCCTGTTGTAGACTGTATAGCTATGTATTATTAAAAGTCATAAACATTTAGCAGACTACTTATCAATCAGGTACCATGTGCTGAGCACTGTGCTAGGGATAAGAACTTATCACTCTCTGTGATCACAGAGCCTATATTCGAATGGAGGAGACATTCTAATGAAGATATATTTATACAGACATAACCCGATCTTCATCAATATTAAATCATAAGAGAAAGTGAGGGAAACAATCTAAAAGATAAAATAAATAAATAAATAAATTTTTAAAGATTAGAATAAAATAAATAAAAGTAGATATTCTGACCTTCAAGGAGCTTGTATTTTAAGAAGGAGATATTTACCTATGAGCCCAGATATGTCGATAACCTGCCCTAAAGATGCTTACATTCAAATAGAGATACACATAAATACATACTAGATATATACAAAGCAAATATAAGGTGCTCTTTTTTTTCTAAGTAGGGTAGGCATTAGTACAAGCCTCATGGTGGAGATGGCATATGAGCTGAGTTTTAAGAGATGACAGGAGTTCTAGGAGGTAGAGGTAAGAAGCGAGTACTTTTTAGAAATGGGATAAAAGCCTGTGCCAAGGCAAAATATCATAGGAATCACACTTGCGTATGACCCAAAGAGCAATGAAAAAACAAATATGGTGGGCACTATTACTGTAAGCTGTAGCAAATGGTCTCAAAAGATATTAGGAACATGTTTGTCTGGCAAAAGAGGTCAGCAGGTCAAATGGCAAAAATGAGGGATAAGAGATGAACAGGCCCACTGCTATATGGCATCCATAAAATATCGAAAGAATGAGAAGAGAAAGAAGAGAATCATTGGATAAGAAGGCATTGATGGGTTGCCATCTGTTCTGGAGCAGGATGGGTACATCCCTGTTGATAAGATCAAAGATTCGTTGAGTGACCAGTGGTCTACTATGATATATCTAGTATCAAAGGATTAGAGAGTTGGAAGAGCCCTCGGTGGTCATTTTGTCCAGCCCACATATAAAATGAATCTCCATTATCTTTTTGGAGGCCTCTGAGGAACAGGAATTCATGTCCTCTTGAGGCAGTCCATTCTATTATTGAACCCTTGTTAATCTTAAAAATATTTTCTTGACACCAAGACCAAAGTGGACTCTTTGCAACTTTGACCAATACCTCCTGGTTCCACTCTCTGAAAGAGAAACAAAGGGAAAAGAAAAGAAGTCTGATAATTCCTCTATATGAAAATCCTTCATATATGTAAGGACAGTCATCATATATACCCTGAGTGTTCCTCTGACAACTACCCCTAATTTCTTCAGAGACTCCCAGGCCAGGACTCTTCCTATGATATCATGCTGCCTGTCAGAGAGGAACAGAGACATTTCTCTAGTAACGTTACCTCTGGGAAAAACTATTTCAGGTGATTCTTTATGCGGAAATTGCAGTTAAATCAGCCTTCACCCCATGCTGTTATCATTCCTACACAAATAGCTTTACATTAAAGTTAAAGTTTTGATAACTAATCCATCCTAGCCAAACTTCCACCTGACACTGACTGGCCCCAGAGTGAGGTAGGCCTTGAATTTAAGCTAAAAGGAACAGCCTAATTTGACTCTGTCCCCACCTTCCCATAGAGGCTACATGTAGCATGACAAAGAAAACTGGGCTCAAATTTATGATTGACACACTTTTAATACTTTCAAAATTAAAATAAAATTTTTATTGATTAATCAACCTCCCATCTCTCTCTCTCTCTCTCTCTCTCTCTCTCTCTCTCTCTCTCTCTCTCTCTCTCTCTCTCTCCCCCCCCCTCCTTTGTGCTCCTTTAGAACTCATATAACAAAAAACTTTAAAAAAAAAAGAAGAGAAAAAAGTGTTTAGCAAAACCAGTGAACACATTGAAAAATTCTTAGGTTAAATGCAATTTTCCACATTTGCAGACCTTCTGCTCTGCAAAGAAGGCGTGAGGAACTATCTTCTTATTGCTCTTCTTTGGGGCCAATTTTTTTTTTCCTTAACAGTTTTGGGATATTCCATCTTAGTTGTTTTATTGTTCTTTCCATTTGAACTGCTGCAGTCACTGAAAACTGAGTTAAAATCCTTCCTCAGACACTTGCAGGTGTGTAATTCTGGACAAGTCACTTAATATCTGTCAACCTCAGTTTTCTCCTCTGTAAAATGTGGATAATAATAGTATATAACTCATGGGGTCATTGAGAGGATCAAATGAGATATTACATGTAAAATGCTTCACAAATCTTTAAGCATTCTGTAAAACTTAGCTATTATAATATATTCATTATTATTAATAATATAACAATATAATTATAATTATTAATAATCATTATTTATACTCAATTTTATTAATTCATAAAAGTCTTTCTATGTTTCTTTGTATATATCATATTTATCATTTCTTAGAGCAGTTATAGTTCATTAATTCATCTATAATTCTCCCAACTAATGGGCTTCTACTTTACTTCTAGTTCTTTGCTACCAGAAAAACTACTACTATAAATATTTTGGTGTGTATGGCATTTTTCTTCCCTCACTCCTGACTTTTTTTTTTTCATCAACAGCCTCCTTCAAGTTCATGCCAAGCAGTAGAATTTCTGGGTTAATGAGTATGGACATTTTACTTATTTTATCCAATTATTAATTACTTTCTAGAAGAGTTCTACCAATAATGCATTAGGGTGACCATCTTCTCATAATTCCTTTTTGACTATTCTCATCTTTTATTCATCTTTGCCAATTTGCTGGGTTCAAGGTAAAATCTTAGGATTGATCTTTATGACAAAATGAATTAGTTCCAACAGGCCCAAAGTAATCTGGGCTATACACTTTGCACTTGTAGAAAACTGGTTTTCATTGTTCAAATTTATGACACTGAAAAAGAGACTCTCCACAGGCATCCCTTGAAGCAATAAAATGGTGGCCTACTGGGATGGGGACATCTGTTGGATAATGACATTTCTTTGGTGGGGGAGGGGTGGGGAAGGGAAAAGAAGGAAAAAGCTGTCCTCTTGCCTTTGCTCCATGATCCCAGCGAGGATGCTGTGTCACATCATTCCTGAAAATCAAGAAAAGCTTTCTGGGAATAAAAAGCCTGATTTTCAGTTCAGTCCAATTATCCCTGGTGTGGGAAAAAATTTCAGTGAGAGCAAGTTGGCTTTTTAGCAAAGAAAAAAATCTCTCTTTTGGGTCACCTGGGTTTAATTAAGTGAAGTATTAGTCTCCTACTAGAATTTATAAAGTGTCTACTATGTGCTAAGTGCTGACATAGCTGAAAGGAAGCTAAGAAAATATCTATTTCGAGTGCATCATTTTGCAGAGGCAAAAATTGAGGTCCAGAGAAAGTGATTTATGTACCACTGGGTCAATCATTATAGTACAGCAGATGATGTAGTTATATTAATTTCAATATGCATGGGAGCTTCATTCATGGCATTTAGAAGGAACCAAACCAATAGTGTGGTATCTGCTCTCTTCAAATGGCTCACCATTGAGTCAGCTGGGGTGTACCAAGAGATGTAGCATCAATGGGCTAGGTTGGGCTAGGCTTCCTTGATCATCCATCAGACATACATAAATGGAAGGATCTTAGAAGTGTTCTGGTTTAATCCCATCATTTTATTCTCAAGGAGGTTAAATTATTTGCCTGGGATCCCACAGGCCTATAACTAAGATTTATCATATTCTATTTTGTATTATAGTTATACATAAGTGTTGTATTTCTCCACTAGATGATAAACTCCCAAGGGTCATCAACCATGCTTTATTTGTCTTTGCTTTCCTCTTTACCCCACCCCCACTACTCACTGAGAAAAGGTGATCCAACATCATCCAAGATGGCCTTGGAAATCAAGGTAAAATGTACTTCTCTATTATCTTGTGTGTATCTAGAGTTATCCTGAATTAAGTAAAAAGCTAATATGGAAATAAATACTGGGAATTTCTTTGAAAGAAAAAAAATTACTTAGAAAAACAGCAGCTAAAGATCATATATTTTAAGATAGTTCTCCAGAGTAGTGACATAAAACTCAAATAGAAAAAAAGATCCTATGAACAGCATATTGACTATAAATTGCATTATCTATATTGTATTTTGATTTATTCTTAAACCTTTCCCAAACACATTTTTAATCGGGTTAGCAGCAATTGGGAATTTTATCGGACCCATGCGACCCATGGGCTATGAATTTGACACCTTGGCAGTACAGAAAGTGTTTAGGTTGATGCCTTCTCCCTCTCAGTGGTTCTGAATTGGCACTTTTTAAGATCAAAGTCATCATTCTGTTTACTCATGACAGAGGAGGCCATTACACATATGATACGTCTTAGGAGGGGAAGTGAGGAAAAATAGTGAGGAAAGTTTACTTCAACTAATACCATCTTCCCCTCAGCTTCCTGAAACTTGAGGACATTGACTATTGTTTCTGTCTTGGGATTTCTAGCTACTTTAAGAAAATAATTTAAAGCATGTTTGTTGAACTGATTATCCTTTCAGCCTTCCATTTGTTCAATGAACATTTTTGAATGTCTACTATTGTCAGAGTTGGGTGGCATAGTTAAGATCAACCTTCATAACAAATGGAACTCTCCAAAAAGAGAAATGGATTGCCTTGAGGTGGTGTCTCATCAGTGTAGGTGTTCAAATAGAGCCCAGAAGATCACTCATCAGGGATGCTGTAGAGGGAATTAATCATCAGTTCTTTCTGACTCTAAGTCCATGACAAACGTTGCTCCCGTTAGATGTACCATGAACTTGAAAGTAAGAGAGAAGAGTATAATGAGACTTAGCATTATGTACTGGACGGAGAAATGGCCCTAGAATCAAGAAGATCTGAACTGAAATTCTACCTCTGATACATACTGGTTGTGTGACCTTGGTCAAGTCACTTAATATGTGTCCTAGTCGTTTATCTCTATTTATAGAGTGAGTTTTTTCAGTAGGCAGCTTCCATATCAATCCCAGTCCCAGTTCAAACACATAAATGAACACATTTTCAAATTTAAGAAAATCACAAACATATTTTTTGGAAAAAACAACTGTTAATAGTATAAAGAAGATATTTGTGTTCAAATTCATTGGCAAAGAAGGGCTTCATCCTCTGCAATCTCTGTTTCAGGTGTCTATATTCTTTATTTCTACTATTACTACTAGATTGTAAACCATTATTGCTTGTCAGGCATAAATAATTTTAATGCATAAAAGACTCTCAAATTTAAACCCCTCCATTTTGAAGCAAACTGTAACAGGTAAGCCAAGTCAAACCAGTAAGTTTTTATTAGGTGCCTACCATGTGGCAGGCACCGTTTTAAGTTCCAGGAATACAAAGAAAGGCAAAAAGACAGTCTAGTCCTTATTCTCAGGGAGAACTGAGTATAATTTGAATTGATTAGCAGGATCCTTTTATATTTTCTCTTCTAACATATTTCTCAGACTTTTTAAACAAGTCATAGTATAGCTACCTGTAAAATAAAGAGTATGGAAGAGTTATTCTCCACGGTACCTTTTAGCCTTGACATTCTCTAGGTCTATAATTTTACCCAAGATGAATTCTTATTTCTCTTTCCTCTGTCAACTGAAGAAAAATTGCACTTCATAAAACAGTACTTTGATTTAGATTGCCTTATTCTGCCATGGACAAAAATCTCACATGCTTGGATGGCCTTATGTGAACCACATTCTTTGTTGGTTTCACAAGAATTCACCTTACCCTTCCAACCTTTTCCTCCAAGCCTGATGAGATCAACTGGGTCTACTTTGTGGTGACTGTACATACCATATATTGATCTGCTTCCATGTCTTTTCATATGAGACTCCCTCTACCTAATAATAGGATGATATAGCACTTAACATAGGCTTGACAAACACCTGTTAGGTGCTATTAAAACCCTCATTTTAGACATGAGGAAACCAAGGATGAAAGAGTTTAAATAAATGGGCCAGAGTAACAGATTTAGTAAGTACCGGTTGTATTTGAACTCTGGTCTTCTTAACTCCAAGGCCAGTAATCTATCCACTGGACCATCTAGTTGCCCAAATGCCTAAAATGTCCTTCCTCCTCTCCTTTGGCAGTCAAATGTACTCAACCTTTCAAATCCCTCATCTTTCATCACCATAGCTAGCATTTATCCTTAAAGTTTCCAAATTTCTTCACATATTTAATCTCATTTGATCTTCATGACCACCCTAGGAAATAGGTGCTATCCTTATTTTGATTTTACAGATGAGGAAACTAAGGCAGCAGCTAAGTAACTTGCCAAGGGTAGTATAACTAGTAAGTATGTGAAACTGTGTTTGACCTTGTGCAAGTAGTACCCATCTAGACTGTAAATTCCTTGAGAGGAAAAAAAAACATTTCATTTAGAAAAAAGAATATTAAAATATGTACATATTTGAAGGACTATGTTATATAAGTTAGACTTCTATTGTTCATGGTCTCATGTGATGTGACTAATATGTCAGTACCAATATCATTGCTCTTCAGTTTGGATCAAGACTTTAAACAGTTGAAATGCTATGAAAATCAGATCAAAAGAGCATAGATTTAGAATTGGAGTATTCCTCTGTTCCAAAGCCTTTCCTCACTCAAAGGATGAGGAAACTGAGGAAGAGACCTTGAATAAGGTCCCAAAGATTGTAAGTAACATGCAGCATTTGAACCCAGGTCCTCTGATTACAAAAAAATTACAAATAACATATGCTTTCTACTGTCAACAGTTGTGGCAAGACTTTTTTTAAAAACTATTTTGACCATCAATCAGTCAATATTTATATGCACAATTTCAGTACATCTACATTCTCATCATTGTGGTTATTCTGTTTATTTTTGTAGATAATATTTCATCCTTGACTTCTAATTCTGTGTGATTCTCTTCACTCACTCAAATTCCATTACTGCCTATGTACCGTCATGCTATTTCCCCCCCACAGATTCTCCTGAGAGGATTTACCCCAAGTATTGGAAGGCTTTCCTAATACTAGTGGAATTCTTGGTCTGTCCATCTGTTATTCCCCATTCTCTTCATGTGACTGGCCCACTTTTTTTTTTTTCTGAGAGTGAGCCAAAAGGTAGCATGTACCAGCAGGGTCAAAACTCTATCACTGCCTTGATCACTACTCTATTCCTTAGACTTCAGTGGAGACAGCCCACATCCAAAAGCCCTGGGAAGCAGAGTATGACGCACACTATTCACCTGTGTTTTCATGCCAATTCTCACTACCATCATTCAAGGGAGAAGTCCTTTTAGACAAGGAGCCTGGCATTCCAGCTACCACTAACTCCAGTTGCCAATCAATTGCTACCTATGGGCTTGGGGTACGGCAGCACCTCCAAGATCAATTGCATCTAGTCTGGCCACTACAGCCCTCATTCAGAGGAGTATGCTTGTGGAGACCCAATCTGTCAACTGCATCTACAGGCACTAAAGACTTTATCTCTTCAGGAGCCTGGGTTACTGAAGAACCAAAAAAACCCAAAAAACAAAAAACAAAAAAACAAACCCAGAATTCTTACTACCAAAGTCCCTGGCACCAAATGATTCAGGGGCTATGGTTTAGTGATGAAAGTGAATAAAGAAGGTATATTATCATGCACTTTGCCATTGTAGCCTAAGGACCACTGAACCTTTCTATCTGACAAAGATGAAATGTCCTTGATGTGATGTGTTTCACTGTGAGATGTATGTTGAGAGCAGAGGCTCTTAGGCCTCTAATTTGTGTCCCCAGAACTTTACACAGAGGAAAATCACCTAGGTGGATTGAAAGCTGGATTTGGAGTCAGAAATACTTGACTTCAAATTCTGCCTGAGATCTTTCTGTATCTGTGTGATCCCAAGAAAGTCACCATTCAGACTATCTCCTCACCTGTAAATAGGGAATAATACCACTTAACTTCACAGAGTTCTTGTGATTGTTGGATGAAAGAACACAAGTGCTTTTGCAAGCCTTAAAGCACTACATTATTATTATTATTGTTACTACTAATTTAGTCGTTGTAGTTCAATAAAGAGAGTGTTGGGTTTAGAGTCAGAAAGAACAGAATTCAAATTCTGCCTCAGACATGTCACTTAAACTCTCTTGGTCTCCATTTCTTCATTTCTAAAATGATGGGAACTCTTGGGTTCCCTTCTGTTCTAAATCTATGACTTGATGACCTTTCCTTGGTGATCTCTTAAGCCCCTTTCTTGGAAAATGGAAATAGAAATCACGCTTCATTGGAAATGAGATTTAGATTACTGTGGTTCTCTCTCCTTTCCCCTGTGGGGCTACCCAAAACTTTGATTCATGGGAGACCATGGAGTTCCATAATGAACTATACAGAACCAGGAAAACAGGCATGTTGAAAAGATGAATTTTTACATCCAAGGGTATCTTGGTATTTTAACAATCTCAGGAGACAGTAGGTTTTTAAAATAATTCTTTGAATATAAAACTATTTTTCAGTGGTGGATGAAAGTAGACCTCAGTTCACCTAACATCTAGCACAGTTCAGGGGAAACTGAATGCTTTTGCTTCTCTGTAGACCATGAAAAAGTACAACTATCTGTGGATGATTCATTACACAATTTGAGGAGGAATCATCCTCATAATGCATCATCTCATTTCTCTTGGGCTGAATTAACCGTTTTCCACATTTGTGGGTTTTTTGGTTTTTGTTTTGTTTTTATAAATAAGGATTTCAATAATTCTGGTTCATTAGGGTAGCCAAATATCGTAGGACTTGACCTCAGACATAAATTGAATCACTGAAGGCAAGAAAGATCCAGGAGCCAAAACTTCTAATTCTTTTATACTTTAGAGCTGAGAAGACTGACAAGCAGGTACAGTACTGCATCATATAAAGAGGTCTGGCTTAGGGTCAAAAGGTCTGAGTTTGAGGCCTGCCACCACCACTCACTGTCTATGTGCCCATATTCAACGAAACTTCACTGAGCCTCAGCTCTGTTCCTCATCCAGAAAACAGATTTTTATCACATTAGATCAGTAGCTTCCATCTCACTTTATAACGACAGGAGAGGACAATGAGAAGCCTGCCCATGGACATACAGCTAGGATATGTCACAGGATAGATTTGAACCCAGCTCTTTCTGACTTCAGGGCTGACTTTCTCCCTACCACACCATGCTACCTCTTTTCTCACCTATAAGAAAAGGATAATGATTCTTCTCTGATGGAACTGAGTGAAAACCAGTTGCAAAATGGAATTGATTTGGCTTGGGAATCAAGAGAAATATTTAGATTCTATCTTATTAACACTGACTTCATCTTGTGCCAACAAATGTGTTATCCTCTATCTTGTTGTTTTTCTGCAAATTATCTATGGGAAACTAGATTATATAAGCCATGTATTGTTTCATAAATGCAGGTGGATACAATTAATCAGCATCTCTCAATTCTGGGAAAAGAAAGACCATGAAACCTATTCATCCCCCTCCCAACTTGACTGAAACTCATTCTTCCCCCTTCTTAGTCCCTAATCTTTCCTCCAATTAGAAATCAGATTACCTAATTTTGTATCCTCCTAATTATTTTTTAAAAAAATTAATTGGCCTTATTTGATGGTTTTTTATATATAAAAATCTGTCTCATGCTGTATGCAACTCTTTGGACTGGCTGGGGAGTCCATTGAGCTGTTTTGCTAATAAATCCTATAGCTCAGATTGTTTCCTCAGCTATTAATTACCTGCCACAGTTCAAAGGATGTTGTGAGGATCCATCAGAAAAGTGCTTTAACAACAGAGATATAACTGTAAGCTTGGAGTAACAGTCCCAGTCTCAAACCCCGATCTAGGAGAGACTGTGGAGTCCAGCTGCAGGTACTTTCCTGTTTCTTTGTTTTTTTTTTTTAAGTTTCCAAAGAAACTTTAAACTTTCCTCTATTTTTCTGGTCTCAAATTGGTAGCTTCCTGGGTGTTCCAGAGAAAATAGAAGGCCAAGCCTTTGAAAGAGATTGGTTTATTGAGGTCTAAATTGGCCTACTGGTCTAAATAAATTTGCAGTTTTCTTTACTTCCTCTTTGTCCTGAGTCACTGAAATAAATATTTTTTAAGAGGTGAGTTATGACTATCACCTCAATGGAAATCATTAGAGGCCTCCTTTTTTTTTAATTCATAACAAAGTAATTCTAAAAGTAGGAGATCTATAATGATTTTTCACAGTTTTGCTACCAGGAATCACCCAATAGAATATAAACTACTTCAAGGTGGGAACCATTTTTCATTTTTGTCTCTGACAAAATACCTAGTACAACATAGGAGCTTAATAAACTGTCCTGGAATTTCATTGAATAGCATTATATCTTAATTTCCTCTTTGGAGAGGCACATCTTTTCACGTCTCAGAAAAGTCATTTTTTAGGTGCCACCTATCCAAAGAGACAGGAAACTGAAAAGTTCTCTCAATAGGGGTACTGAGGCTATTCAGTCATTTTTTTCTCCAGCTCATTTTACAGATGAGAAACTGAGGCAAACAAGGTTAAGTGGCTTGCCTAGGGTCACACAACTAGTAAGTATCTATGGCTGTATTTGAACTCAGGAGGATGAGTCTTCCTGACACCAGGCTCATTGTTGTATTCATTATGCCACCTAGTTGCCCTCAGTGGGGATATTAACACTTGTAAATAAATGAATGAATGAATAAATACTTTGATGGATGCTTCTTTTCTCAGAAATCCTCCACAGAGGACCTATTTAGCCTACTGGGATTTTTTCCTGTAGGTTTCTCAATATTATATGGATACCAACAGAGCATACAGACTATTCATTGGTTATCCTTTGTTCTCACCATATGAGTCATCCACCCTCTTTTCTGTTCAAAGGTGGGATAGTGGAAAGAGCTCTGAATTTGGATGCAGAAGAACTGGGTTCCAATTATGCCTCTGTGTGACCCTGGGCACATCCAAAAGACCTATCTGGGCCTCATTTTTCTAATCTGTAAAATCAAGGAATTAGAAGAGATGACTTGTAAGATCCCCTTCACCTCAATATCTATGAATCTACGATTGTTTATAAACCATAATGTTTCATATACTCCGGGTTCTGTGTCTGGATTTTCTATTATGTTCTAATGATATATTTTATGTATTACTTAGTAACAGTTCTCATGGGGTAGGTAGGTGGGGCAGTGGATAGAGAGCACTGGGTTTGGAGTCAGGAAGATGAGTCTTCCTGAATTTGAATCCTGCCTCAGACACTAGCTGTGTGACTCTGGGCAAGTCACTTTAACCTGTTTGCCTCAATTTCTTATCTGTAAAATGGGCTTCAAAAGGAAATGGCAAATCATTCTAGTATCCTTGCCAAGAAAAACCCAAACAGGGTCAGAAAGAGTCGGGCACAACTGAAACAACGTAAAACAACCACATCAGTTTTAAAAGTTGGCACAAAGAGTCCTTCTTCTTTAACTTTTTATAGTTACTTGATATTCTTTTTCATTTATTCTTCTCTATGAATTCTGTCACAGAATATTTGTTATCTAACTCTGTAATAGTCTATTGGTATTTTTGTTTGTACTGCATAACCTTTACAAATAAATTTTGGCATGATTGTATTGTTATAAGAATCTGATCTAACAATGAGCAAGAAAGAGCTTTCTAGTTGTGCAGTTCTTCCTTCATTTGTCAGATTTTTTTTACAATTTTTTTTTGGCTAGACAATAGGGGTAAGTGACTTGCCCAGGGTCACACAGCTATACAATTGTGTTTTTGCAGGTTTCATGCATCATTGCACATTGATGCCCAAATGCATGATACATTTTATTGTTGGTGTAAATTTTGTCTTCCATCTTTTTTTTTTTCAGATTTTGTTAGTAACATATAGACATGCAGATGGTATTGTTGGGTGTATTTTATATTCTGATACATGCTAAAATTATTATCTCCTTTTTTTTTTGTTTGGTCTATTGCATTTTCTCACTACGCATTCACACCATCCCTACCATTTTCCCAGCTGAATGTAAGTAGTTCCTTTTGAGAGCAGAGATGGTTTTATGTTTTCACTTTGCGTTCCTAGCATTTAGGACAATTCTTGACACAGGCAGCTATGTGGTAGAAGAAACAACATGCTAGGCTTGGACTCAAGAAGACTTCAGTTCAAACCTGTGCCTTACTACTTGCAACTGTGGTAAAATGACAACTCTGTCTGCCTCAATTTCTTCAACTGTAAAACAGGGATAATAATAGCACCTACCTTCCAGGGTTGTTGTAAAGATTAAATGAGTTAAATAATAGGTACTTAGTAATTCTACCCTCCCTCCCTTCATCCTTCCTTCTTTTCTCTATATACTCCTTTGTTAGTCATACAGCACAGCATGGCCATGAAATAAAACATGTGGGCCTCATAATGCCAATGGCTCCCAGTCTCCAGGTGGTCTGTACATTCTATGATCCAGCCACACTAGCCTTTTTATAACAGAAAACACTAGCTCCTATCTCTGTATATTCAAACTGGTTGTCATCTGCCCATGCCTGAAATAGTCACTTTTCTTCTATTTTACTTGGCCTTATTCAAGACTCAACTCAAATCCCACCTTCAGCAGGAGGTCTCTTCCATTTCTACTTCCCCCCACACCACTCCAGTCTGTTTCTTCTGAGATCATTCTTTATTTACACTGTATAGAGCTAGTATGCAGAGAGTTATTAGCATGTTGTCTCTGCCATTCGGATAGGAGCTCTTCAAGGATGGTGGCCAGCTTCTTGCCTTTCTGTGTATCGTGCTTAGCACTAGGTCAGGCATGCAGTAAGTGCTCAATAAATGCTAAACTGACTTTAATTCAAACTCATGAAATAATTAATAGTGGGTTTTTTCTTTTACATTCAGGGAAGGATACACATTCTGAGGAAATTTAAAGAAAAAGAAAACTTTTATAAATATCACCTCTCTCCTTTGAAACCACAGTTAATTGAAAGAGTTCTATGACCAACCCTTTCATATTTTACCACATCCTGGTACATATGGCTCCCTAATTTATGGTTGCCTAGATTTAAATTACCTACCCTAGATTCTCTCTAGCTAGGCATCACAGTGGATAGAGTACCAGGCCTGGAGTCAGAAATACTCCTCTTCTTGAGTTCAAATCCAGCCTCATACATTTACTAGCTCCGTGACCCTGGGCAAGTCATTTCACCCTTTTTGCCTCCGTTTCCTTATCTGAAAAATGAGCTGAAGAAGGAAATGGCAACCCACTCCAGTATCTTTGTCAAGAACACCCCGAAAGAGGTCACAAAGAGAAGACATGACTGAAATGACCCAACACCAACAAAAACGACAAACGGTTTCCTCGGTAAGGTCACCATATACTGTGCATGAATGACTAAGAGAGAAATCTTGATTGTGTAAATGAGCCTTTTTCAAATCCATTTTCTAAAACGTTGCCATCTGCATCGTATTGCTTGCCTTCTCAATGGGTGGGGTTTGAAGGAGGGAGAGAATTTGGAACTTGAAATTTAAAAACGTATGTTAAAAAATTTGAATAAATAAATAAATAATTCCCATCTGCCGCAGAGAGCTAAAGACAGCTAACCTACATTTTCAGCAGCTAAATCCTCAAATTTTCACACTCTAAATACTCAGAGATCAGGTCTGATTTTTAGAAGCCCACTTCTCGGTGTTTAAAAAGGAAACAGTTTTTATAACTCAAATTTAACACTGACCCTTTCAGCTTGAAAAGCATACCATTTTTTTTTTGGCTAACTTTAACAAAAAAAGAACTATGCTAGACCCGAAATCATCCATTTGTACATATGCCTTGCACAGAATTGGCCCTTCGGGTACCTTCAGGGGTAATCAATGCCCCTGGCCAAGTTTAGTATGACAGGGCTTTTTGAAAGCATCCTTCAGATGAATGACAGAACACTTGCCCTTTCCCCTCAGGGTATCTCCCTTAACATGAGTCTTTGGGAGTGGATGCTGAACTTCAGGATGTGAGCTAACAATCATATTCCTCCATTTGAACAAAAATCAGAAACTCATTTTGTTTTCTTTGGAGAGCCTACACTTGCCAGGATTCCAGTAACTGACATCCTGGCTCTGGTACTTGTGAGGCACAACGTCACAGACAGGTCAAAATCTTTATGAATGTCGGTCTGCCCAGTCTGTAAAAAGAGTTTGATAAGACTTGTTACCACCTACCTCACATGGCTATTGTGAGGAAGGCACTTTGAAATCTTTAAAGCACTTTGTAGATGTTTTTGGAGTTGGGGCATCTATACCTGTTATTACACTCACATAAGAATCCTTATAGGGTGACAAAACTCTTTATGCCAGTCCAGATGAACAATTTTGAATTATATAACCCTCCCCAATCAATAAATTTCAGTGGCTCCCTATTATAGCCAAGATCAAAGACAAAATGATCTGTTTGACATTCAAAGCCCTTCACAATGTAGCCCTCTCTCTACCTTTCTAGTCTTCTTACCCCTTACTCTACCCTAACACATACTCCTGGTTTGTTCTATAAATAAGACACTTATCTCTTGGCTCTGGGCATTTTCTTGGGCTATCCCCAAACTTATAATATCTCTCTCTTCTTTGTTCTGGCTACTGACCTCCCTGGCTTCCTTTGAGTCCCAACTAAAACACTTCTATGGGAAGTCTTCCCCAACCCCTCTTAATTCTAATGCCTTCCTTCTGTTAATTACTGCCAACTTATCCAGCCTGCCTTGTATTAGCTCTCCCATTAGATTAGAAGCTCCTTGAGGACAGGAGCTGTCTTTTTGTTTTTTTTCTTTTTTTTTGCCCTAGTTCTTAGCTCAGCACCTGCTGCCTAGAAGGCACTTCATAAACATTTGTTGCCTGATTATTTTATACCTATCCAATGATATAACAGAACAGAAGATAGAGGAGAAACCTTGGAGTCAGAAACTCCTGGATCAACACCCCACCCCTGGTGCACACCATGTGACCATGGGGAAGTGTCTGACCCCCTGCACGTCTCTAACACTAAGTTACATAAAAACTGTTGGCCTGTAGCCACAGATGGGGTTTTCATGCCAGGAGTTCTCCACACTGAAGAAATCACAATTCTGGTTGAAGATCCACATACAATATAAAAGCATTTCTGCAGTAGCTGTGGTTTCATTTTTTAGGTCTCAATACTCAGTTGCAATAATCAGCTAGGTGGTAAAGTGGATAGAGTGCTAGACCTGGAGTCAGGAAGACATAAGTTCAAATCCAGCCTCAGACACTTAAGACTGTGACCCTGGGCAAGTCATTTAACATCTCACCCTCAGTTTCCTCATCTGAAAAATGGGGATAATATGAACACATATGCTCCATGGTTTTTGTGAGGGTAAAATTAGAGAATACTTGTAAAGCACTTTGCAAATCCTAAAAGCTATATGAGCGGTATTAACATTATTATGTTAGTTTCTCTTAAATATGTGTGTATATACATAGATATATGTACAAATGTATATATACAAACATTTTAATGGATATATCTTGTGTATTACAGGTAGCTACATTAATAATGTTAATCTACCAAAAAAGTTATCAATTAAATTCATGTAACTTTTTTTGCAAAACGAGGTACAATATTTACCTATTTTCCCTCCATGTCAAGGGAACCCATTTGTCTTCCTTTTTTTACAGACTCAATAAAATCTCCTATGATTTCTGAAAAGTTTCAAAATCATTATAACCTATGTTTGCGATGTTTTAAGAAAGACCCTGAGAAAACCTTCAATTGAAATATGAACTACTCAATGTTACAATCACAGACCTAAGTTTAAGACAATTCACTAGGCACATCTTAAGAGTAAATATTTATATGCTATGAACATCACCACCTTCCCCAACCCCCTTCCCAAAGTTTTAATTTCGCTATTTGGACACTTTGGCATGTGGAGACTTCTGTCTAGCTCTTCTGGTTGCAGTGGTACAAGGGTCAATATGGTCAAGAGGACTAATGTGTAGCTACCCATTTGGGGTTCCCAAAGCAAGCAACAGGAACTGTGTCCTTAAGTAAAAATTACAATTTGTACCAGTTGTTTTGCTTTCTGTTCAGTCATCTAAGTTGTGTTCGACTCTTCACGACCCCATTTGGGGTTTTCTTGGCAAAGATACTGGAGTGATTTGCCATTTCCTTCTCCAGCTCATTTTATAGATGAGGAATTAAGGCAAATAGGGGCAAATGACTTGCCCAGAGTCACCTAGCTGGTGAGTGTCTGAGACCAGATTTAAATTTATGAAGATAAGTATTCCTGATTTCAGTTCTGGTACTCTATCCACTAGGCCACCTAACTGCCACTAAATTTGAATTTGGGGAAAAGTACGATAAGCAATCAACCAAATTTTGGCTTAAATGGAAAGGGCATTTAGATACTCTAGGAGCTCATAGATGGTTTTTACTTATTTTATTTATAACAGTTTGTTCTATCTCATAGTTTTCTATTTTACTAATCATTCTTTAATTAGATGTGAAGCTTAGTTTTTTTTCTATAATAATAAAAATATTTTAAGTGCTTTCAACATGTAAATGTAACAAATTAAAAATTACAACATCTTTTAAAACCATTTTTTTAACCCATACATTTTGGTGCCCTTGGCCAAACAGGCAATTACCCTCTGTCCCAGTTATTGTTTTAACAGAGTGATTATACAACTTACTGAAGGTTACATAGGCAGTTAAGTGTCAGAATGAAAGTCCTTGCCTCCAAATCCACTTTGTTTCCCCTAATATCCCCTCCTTAATCTGACTGAGAGTCAAGATGTGACTTACCCACCTCCTTCTCTAGTCTCAAAAAATCTCAGTAACCTTAAATGTATTGAATTTTAAGTCTCATTTATTTTAAAAAAAACTTATGAGGCTAAAACCTATGATTATAATTGACTCCTTCAAGACAGTGTCTGTATGAAATCGTGAAAAATCAAACAAAGCAGTTTCCCCAGGGAAAAAATAAACAAACAAGCTGACATGTTATTCTCTTTAATTAGTCAGCAAAGTTAGGAATAATTATCTAACTGACTTAGGTCATCGGAAACTGTAACTTCATATAGAGAAAAAAAGTGATTCTAAAATATTCAGGAATAGATTCACAAGGAATGGTCCATTTGGGATAGAGATGTCTGTGGCAGGCAGGATGTGCTTACAATGATGATAACTCATATATATGTTGTGTTTAATGATTGCAAAATTCCTTATATATTTATATTACATAGAAATATAGAAACATAAATATTCATATCAATATTAAATATATTGCCATTTACTGTATGGGGTATATAATGTATATATTCATATAAATATACGTTTTAATTGATCCTCATAACATTATGAATGGCATGATCAACAATAATAAATAAAACTAATAACAATAACCACAGTGTCATGTGTGAGGAACAAGACGGTCAGTGGATTGTATAGTATATGGAGGGGAGAGAAGTGTAAGAAGAGTAGGAAGACAGGAAGAGGCCAGGTCCTGAATGACATTAAAAACTCAATGGAAGGTTGTATATTTGATCCTGGAAGTAATAGGGAGCTACTGGAATTTGAGCTGAGGATTATATGTTGAGACAAAAGCTTTGGCAGCTGAATGGAGAATGAACTGGAGAGAATTTAAGTCAGAGGGAACATCCAGAAAGCTATCACAACAGTTCAGGTATAAAGTGATGGAGGCCTGCAACAGTTTGGCAGCTATGAGTAGAGGGGAGGGTATGTATATCAGACATGTTGCATAGATAGAAATGACAAGATAAGGCAAATAATTAGATGGATATGATGAAAGTAAGTTGGTAAGGATGAGTGACTATAAGAATGGTGGTATTCTTGATACTAAGAAGGAAGTTGGGAAGAGTTGGAAGAAAAGAGAGTGGTTTCTCTTTGGGACTTGTTGATTTTGGAGATATCTATGAGATATCCAATTCAAGATGTTCAAGAGGCAGTCAGTGATGTTAGGAGGGGGTTAATGCCATACTGAACCCATAAGATGTGGTATGATCACCAAGAAAGAAGAGAAGAAGGCACAGTACATAACATTACAAACACTCAAGGTTAGTGGGCATGACCTGGATGAATATCTAGCAAAGGAAACTGAAAAAGATGAGCCAGACAGGTAGAAGAAGAACTAGGAAAAATAAGTGTCATGAAAACCTAGAGAAGAAAGAGGTAAAGAGGATGATTAATACCAGAGGTCAAGAAGGATGAGAACTGAAAAAAAAAAGACTCTTTAACTGGTAATTAACAGATTATTAGTAATAAGAACAGTTTCAATTAAATGATAAGGTTGGAAGAAGCCACATTTCAGAAGGTTTGAAGGAGAGGGAGCAGGGAAATGGATGTAGATGACTTTCAAAGAGTTTAACAAAAAGAGGTATAGGATGAGAGTGAGAAAGCTTAGACAAAGTCAAATTTTGTTGATTTTTATTTGAAGATTGTGGAGACAGATGTGTTTGGGAAGGGCTACCTCTTCATGTAAGACAGAGGTGAAGGAGCAGTAGTGGGGGGAACACTTTGTAGTGAGATGAGATGAGAAAAAGGAAGCTCTCAGTGAATAAGTGTATGAGACAAAAGTCTTCCGATGAGAGAGGGGGAGAAAGAGGTGTCCTGTGAGGCTTGAGGGGTATGAATGAAGAGGTTTGGAAAAGTCACGGGGGTGAATTGCAGAGGTGTGAAAGGATTGTCTTGCTATGGATAGTTCCCAGATGTGATTATATAACTTCAATTGTAATGGTGTCAGTCCATACAGTTTTGTGATTTTCTTCTGCCCCATCCAGGAACAGGTGGATAATAGAAAAAGCAGTACATGGTTGGAGTAATCCAAGATTAGGGTTGGCAAGGTATGATAGATGATAGGATAAATGGACAAGAGCCTCAAATATCAAGAACAGTGTAGAGTTGAAATGGTTCAAAAAGAAGTCAAGATAGGGAAAGAAAAGTGAAACCAGGGATAGGGATGGCCTAACAACTGAGGGAAAAGAAGATTGGAAGTTATGATGAAAAGGAAGAAGATGGTTAAGGGTCATAACACAGAGGGGAAAATGGAATTATAGAAGATTATGATTGGATGAAGGAATTTTAAAGTTCATAACTTTGGAAGCAGAAAATCTATGAGTAATGGTAAGAGTTACAGTATCATCTTTGTGGGCAATTAGGTGGGATGAAAAAATAGGTCATGGGAAATGAAGACTGAAAAATGTGGAAGTTAGAATGTTTGGGAGCATCAATATGCATACTGAAGGCACATAGTAGTAGCTTAGTAAGTATATGTTAATTGATTACTCTGTCCCCTTAGTGATTCTGATAGCTTTTGTTACAAGGCTCTAAATCTTCCTCTAAAGAAAAGGTTCTTAAGGGGTTTATGAACATTCTCTCTCCACATATAATATATGTCAACATGACATGACCCAGTATGAGTACCAGGTACACTTGTATTGGGAGTCAAAGGACCTGGGTTCCAATATTGGCCTCTTGTCACTAGGTGGATGGCTTTTGAGCAACCTCCCTAAGTCTCATTTTACTCTAAATCTGTAAAATGATGAAAATAATAATGACATACTTTGCCCAGTGATTACGAAGAAATCGATTTATGAAACCTTAAAATATCACCTCAGAAATGGGTGATTTTTATTATGGTTTATGATGCCGCGTGCCAGAGAGTTTTGATCTCTACCAACTGCTGCAAGAGGTTTCCATATGCTAGTGAAGCATCAGAACCTTAGCTAAGGTGGATAGAGTGCCAGGCCTGGAGTTAAGCTTCAGAAACTTGGTAGATATGTGAACCTGGGCAAGTCACCACCTCTGTTTGCCTTAATTTCCTCATCTGTCAAATGGGCTTAATAACCCCTCCTACTTCCCTGATTGTTATGAAGACCAAGTGAAATAGTAATAGAAATATACATATATATATATATATGTATATATATATATATGTATATGTATATGTGTCTATAAATGTATATGTGTATATATATATGTATATGTGTATATATGTATATATGTATATATGTATATATGTATATGTGTATATGTGTGTGTATGTGTGTGTATATATATGTATATATATGTGTATATATATGTGTGTGTATATATATGTATGTGTGTGTGTGTGTGTGTGTATATATATATATATGTGTCTATAAATGTATATGTGTATATATATGTATATGTGTATATATGTATATATGTATATATGTATATATGTATATATGTATATATGTATATATGTATATATGTATATATGTATATGTGTATATGTGTATATGTGTGTGTATGTGTGTGTATATATATGTATATATATGTGTATATATATATGTGTGTGTATATATATGTATGTGTGTGTGTGTGTGTGTGTGTGTGTGTGTATATATATATATATATATATATATATATGAACCTATAGAAGAGACAACAGCTCTTGGCCTAATGCACTGCCTTTTCCCCCGGTAATGAATGAATGTTTCTAGGGCACTTTGACAACAATTTTCCTTTGCGAGTCAAAGAGGGAAGGAAAGTCCTCCTGTATTACTGCTAAGAAGGAATTCTGTTCTCTAATTTCATGGTTCCACAGAGAGCCTTCTGCAGCACACCTCCCAGGCATTATATTAAAGATCAGAGAGAACTGGGCCCTTTAACAGTTACAATAGCTGCATTCAATAGATGGGATCTTCCCTTACCATAGAGCTAGGGAGAGGGGCGGGAATCCTTGTGTCTGAAAACTGTGCAAAGTGACTTAGCCTCTTCGTCTTCTGGGCCAGTAGGGTCAAACTCAGATCTAAAAGGGGACCATCAAATTGTACATAAAGATGCCTATGGGCTGTATACTGACTTAGAAAACAACATATTTGTATATTTCTTTTTTATTAATACATCAACACATTAAAATCAGATAGGAACTACAGTTTAATCTTGTTAGGCAGCACTCTTGAGTACTGGGGCTGCATGTGGCCTCTGGTGCTGATGTTTGATACCTCAGGTGATTCTCCAAGACTACAGACTACAGTAAAAGCGCCTTGTCATCATTTTAGGAAAATAAAGAACTTAGAAACCATGAATTCTCTCCTAGCTACTTGTGCCCTCCCTCTCAAATCTGCCTTGTGTTCATTTTCTATTCACAATCTATTCATAATTCTATTCATATTATTTCTCCCATAGTTCACTTCAATCTCTGTAGCCCCATTGCTTAGCACAGTGTCTGAGACATATTAAACACTTAATAAATGTGTGTTGAGTGACTGATACATCTGGAGTCAGTGGTGAGACCTGGGGAAGCCATTATTTTTCACCTTATCTTCCCCATGACCTATCAGAATCCTTGTTGTCCTTCAAAGCACAGATTGGATGCCACCTACCACAAGAAGCCTTCCACGATCCCACCAGTTGTTAAGACTCTATTTCTCTCCATATTACTTGGTATAGCACTATATTTATTTTGCATTCAGTTATCTATGTACTTGACAAGTGTATGACTGAGTTCCTCATTTTAAACATCTATATAGGGGCAGCTAGATGGTTTAGTGGATAGAGTGCCAGGCTTGGAGTTAAAAAGACTCATCTTCCTGAGCTTGAATATGGCCTCAAAGACATACTAGATGTGTGACCCTGGGCAAGTCACTTAACCCTATTTGCCTCAGTTTCCTCATCTGTAAAATGAGCTGGAGAAGGAAATCATAAACCACTCCAGTATCTTTGCTAAGAAAACCCCAAATGGGGTCACCAAGAGTCTAACATGATTGAAAATGATTAAACAGCAATAAAACAACAATGAAGATCTCAATATTGCATAGAGTCCTGTCAGCAGTTTCAGTCTCTCTCCCCACTTCCCTCTCCCTCTCCCTCTCAAATACACACACACACATACACACACACACACACACACACACATACACACAATTATTTCTGCGGTCAGGCATTTCCTTATCTATATACTGTACAGAAGTTTGGTACTCAATGAAAGAACAAGCTGGAAATTCCTTCTGTAGATGATCGTTCAACTTAGAACACAAACCACAAATTATAAAGGGTCAAATAGGCTACTTGTAGATGGGTTCCTAAGAATTTGCAAAAAAAACCCCAAAGGGCTACAAAGATGCTCACTCCATGATACATGGAAAGCCTCCAAAGCTGAGGTACCCAATGCTTTGTGCCACTAGGGAAAAGATCTTCCTACACTGGGGTGAACATGGAATGTATGAAGCAACAAATTGAACTCAGTGTGAACACAGCCTTCAGTATTATATGAATGATATTCATAATAATAGTTTACATTTCTCAGGTACTCTGGAATGTTTTCTACAACCCCAAGGAGAGGTAGATGGTACAACCATTATTCTCTCTATTTTTTAGTTGAGGACATTGAGGCTAGAGGGACAGTGTAATGCACTCATTTTATCTCTCTGGGCCTCATATAATCTCCCTAAAGGCCTCATGGTCTAGTGGAAAAAAAAAACACTCAACTTGGAGTCAGAAGAGCCTGGTCAGAATCTTGGCTCTTAATATATACACACCTGTAAAGCCAGGGGAAAATCATTTTACACATCAAGAAGATTCAGTTTACTCATCAATAGAGGAGGTAATAACTCTATTATTCCCTACCTCATGGGGTTACTAGAAGTAAGTGCTTTGTAAACCCTAAAATCTTTTAAAGGATGATGAAAACGTGAGCTCTCAATACCGTTTTGTCCAAGATCATGCTGCTGATCAGAGTGAAGGTCAGGACCTGAACTCAATGCCTCTTGACTCTAAGTCCATTGTTCTTATGATGCTCATAATATAATTTGCCAAGATAAGATTATTTGGAAAAACAAGGCCTAATTAGAGAAACTAGGTTAATGAGAAACCAGCATTATCATGTTGGATTGAGTGTTAGAACACCATTATCAGCTAATTTTTCTACTTAAGCAAATAGGATATTTTCTCCTGGTCTAAATTTCTTCAATTGGTTTATTCTAGTATCAGTATTCCAACTTTGCACCAAGCTCAGTCATTTTTTAAGAAGCTTGTGAACCCATCAACATTTCAAAAGTGATAAATGCTGATTGTTGATGATTTCCTTTGGATATAAATAAAGCTGGTATCACAACTGCCGTAATGCCTGCTAGTGTCCAGATGAATGGACTATAGCCCTAGACTATACCATAAATGACACTCTTGCATTCTGGACCATAAAATGTGTTATATTAAGAAAAAAAAAAGTCCAGAAAAATGATACCTTGATCCAGGCAAATGAAAGAGCAGCTCTGTCTCATAATCACTTTTTCTTTCCATACAACCACTACTCCTCTTTTTTCTCCCCCAGCTTCCCCATTTCTATTTTAAGCACCACAATCCTTCCACTCATCTAGAATCTCAACCTGGGCAGTCATCCTGGATTCTTTCCTCTCCCTGACCCCACACATTCATTTATATGCAAATTCTTCCCATCTTTCAAACAGGTCACTCATTGGATCATCACTAGTCTAGGTTCTCATTCATCTCTGGCATAGACTCTTGAAATAGTCTCTATATTGGTTTCCCTGCCTCCATCTTCTTGCCTTCCCAATCTATCTTCCACACAACTACCAAAGTTGACTTTGTTGTATATGGCCTACTAGGAAAAGGAGCATCTGTGATTCTCAGAGATGGAAAATAAAATGGAGGTCAGTTATTTCATTTTTTTTTTTTTACCTGCGGCATGAATCCCGTCACCAAGTGGAAATTCAGCCTCTCTTGAGTGACAAAATACCAATAGTGAAACAGAACTCACTATCCTCAATAGAGTTTAATTCCATTATTGAATTCTACATTAATGCTAAGCTATTCCAACTGTTATAATTCTATTCAATTCAACAAACCTAGTACGTGCAAGATGAGAGGAAGCCTGGTGTGGAAGACAGAGAGCTAGACTTAGTGTCAGGAAAACCTGGGTTCAAACTTTACCTGTAGACATTTTGGCTACCCGATCATTACCAAGTCTCTCTTCAAAGAACTAGTTATACTCACTAAGACAGCTAGTTACAAATATCTGGCACATACAGACGACATAACACTTGTTGATTAGTTCAGAAGTTGTGAATTTACATCTCTAAAGAGTCTGCACACAGGGAACTCCCTAAACTGATAAAAATCACAAGTCTTCATTACACCTACCCCCACCCTACAATATACTAGACATTGAGGCTATAAAACAACAACATACATACATACATACGCTGAAAATTCCTGATAGCAAGGATAGTACCACTCATCACAAGTTGCTATTCAAGGCAACTACTAGATTTTCTGACATTTGTCCAGTTTCCTTAGAAATTATCCCTCAATATCACAACCCCACAAGGAATGCTGAATATGATGGATTCTAGAAAACACAAGAAGACTCATATTAGGTAATGCAGAGTGAAACAAAGAGAGACGAAGGAAAATAATACACAAAATAATAGCAGTTTAAATAAAATTGATATAGGAAAGCAACAGAAGTAGGCTTAATCACAGAGGTGAGTGTTAGCACCACAATTGCTCATGATAAAGGTTAACCTCTTCCTTTCACTCATCATTGGAAATAGGTAATGCACTTTGCAGGGCAGGGGCATTTAGCTGGGTACTGAAAAGTGTGTGTTGTATTAAAAGAAAAAAACTGATCAATAATTAAGAAAACTACATTTTTAAATGGAAGAGAAAAAAGAAAAATGTTATCCTTTTCCATTTGCTCTGTAGCTTGAGACCAGACAGAAGGCGGCTTACAGTTCCCCAATCTTTTTTTTTTTAATAGTGAATTTGGGATGAAAATTGTTGTTCGTCCTTCATTCTTGAAGAGGACCCAATAACATCATGAGGATGATGTCTTGACTTGAGCCCAAATTGGATTTAAGTGGGGCAGAACTATTCAAAGTCATGAGGCTCACTCTCTTCTCCAGGGACACTGAAGTCTAGTGGTGAGACAAAAGTCAAGATAACTGGTGATGGCCCAGTTAGGGCAAGGAAATGTTCTGGGGAAGGGTCTTGTTTTGTATGTGTCTTTGTCCAATTCATGATAAGGTAAGCTTAGATTCCTAAGTGTCTTGTAAGAAATTCAAGGATCAACAAAGCCAATTAATGTTTTTTTTGTTTTTAAATGAACAAGCTGAATATGTCATCAATGCCTCCAAAACAAATAATATGTAATTTCTTAATTACTATGGATAGAACAGTTCAGATATCTTTTCATTTTAAAGGCATCAGAATAGAGAGAGAAGATCCAGAGGCTGGAGTCTGAAAGGGTTAGGTTCAAATCCTGTCCCTGACAATAGCCAGCTATATGATCACGGGTGATCATGTAATCTCTGCGCCTCAGTTTACTGATCTATAAAAATGTCAGAACAATATCTCTAATTTCTACCTCACAGAGTTATTATAAAGATCAAATGAGACAATTAATCACATATATTTAAGTGCTTCCTGTTTATTGAGTCAATGTAGAAGGCTCTGAGGATACAAGTATGAAAAACAAAATAATCCCTATTCACAAGGAACTTACATTTGAAAGTAGGGGGTCGATGAGAGAGGGTGAAAAAGTCCATATATAAATATAAATGGCACAAATATACACAAAGTAGGTAAACCCAAGGTGGTTTGGGAGGGAGGGCATTTTCTGAAGGGGAAAATTAGGAAAGGTTTTATTCAGAAGATGGTGCCTGATCTGTGCTCTGAGGATGAAAATCCATGAGGTGGAGATGAGGAAGGGGTATATTCCAGACATATGAGACAACCAGTAAAAAGGCACAGAAACCAAGAGAGAGAGTCATGTGTGAGGACCAGAGAGTAGGCCGTTTAGGTTGGGTCATGGTATTAAAGGGAGATCCTTTTACACTGGGTCTAATAGGTCAAGAGCAACAGGTTCAGCCCAAATGGTATAAGGCTTTAAAAGTAAACCGAGAAGTCTATATTTCATTCAAGAGGCAGCTACAAACTTTAAAGTACATATAAATCCCTGCCATTATTATCATGGTCATTATCATGTTAAACCATCCTAGCCTGATATCATATAATAGGTTTTCAGCTATGGAAGGGATTTGAGAACTCAACTCACCCAATCTGCATTTGAAGGATGGATTCCATTAACAACATTCATGAACGAGTGTTCACAGATTGTCTGGACAAGTAGGAAAGGAATTTGTTTTCCATGGAAGAGTTCAACCAGCCTCTATAAGCTTTGGACAGCTCTCATTTGAAGGCAATCCCTCTCTGAAACTTCCCATTGCTCTTGGTAATAAACTCCCCCCACCACCCAGTAAAGCCCTAATTTTTCTTCCATTTGATAATCCTTCAAATATTTGAAGACATTGTTCATCTAGAACAGGGGTCAGCAAATTGCAGGTCAAACTTGGCTCACAACCTATTTTTGTATTGCCTGTGGGGTAGAACGGTTTTTACATTTTTAAAGAAAGTTATATAACTGCCTGAGAAACAAAAACAAACAACCCCCAGTGTGACTATGTAACCAATTCACACTGTAGGTAGCTCAATACTCAGTCAGCCACCAAGCATTTCTTTTCTACTGTGTGCCAGGCACTGTGCTATGTGCTAGCAATTAAAAAAAAAGGCAAAAAAATAATCCTTGCCCTCAAGGTGGTCATATTTTTCTTGGGAAGACAACATGTAAATAACTTAATATGTACAGAGCAGACAGCTCTCCTCTGAGGGAGAAAAGCACTCAGGAAGGATGAGGAGTTTGGATTTGAGCCAAATCTTGAAGGAAACCAGAGAAGCACAAAGATGTGGAGACCAGGAGATAGAGCATTTCATGTACAGAGGAGAGCCAGCACAATGACACAAAAATATGTCATAAGTGGCAAACAGCCACTGGATCTCAGTGGTTTCCTTCATCTCAGTATATATAGAGGAGGATAACATATAGGAAATCTGGAAAGGTGGGGGGGGCAGGTCATGAAAAGCATTACATGACTAACCGAGGATTTTACTTGATCCTGCAGGTAACTGGGAACCACGGGAGTTTATTGAGCAGGTCAGCGGCATAATCAGAACGTGAACTTTAGAAACATTACTTTGGACTTCCAGGAGCCAAGATGGCTGAGTGAAAAGGTAGTCACTCTCACTTTCCCCTCTTAACCTCTGAAAACCCAGAAAATGTCACCCAAGAAAAATACCCTGGAACAGCTGAACTAGAAGAAAGATGGGGAGCAGCAGTGCAGCAGCCCAGTAAATGGGTTTGCCAGTGCCTCAGCAAAAATAAAGGAGGCAGAACTACAAGGGGCCTCAGGCAGATAAGTACCCTGAGGCATTCATCTGAAAGGAGGTGAAGAAAATAACCTAAGGCTTCCTAAAGCCCCAGTCTTACTGGTTCCAACCCAACACCAGGTGAGCTGTTGGAGCCCTGCAGCCTCCAATTGTGAAGAAATCGGGAAGCCTAGGTGCTAGAGCAGGCAAACACCAACACCTGGACCTCCAAGTGCCTCAGTGAGGGTGGGGGGGGATGGGGGGCAGCGAACTGGTAGAAACCAGCTCAGAAAACCACCAGGTGCCTCAGCACTCGACCACAAAGGAATCTCCCAGTGCATTAGCAGGAAGGAAGGGGCCCCAGGCAGATAAACACCCTGCAGCACCCATCTAAAAGGAGCTGAAGAAAGCTAAAGGAAAGGAAAAACAGGCAACCTAGAATTGCTTGAAAGTCCCAGCCTTTCTGATTCCAGCCCAACACAAGGTAAGCTGCCAGAAACCTACAGCCTCCCATTGCCAACATAAGAGGCCCCAGCACACAAAGCCAGGGACCAAGACCTAGGCTCCCAACACAAGAAGCTTGGGTCAGTGCCCTCTGTTCCCCAGCAGGAGAGCTCAATCTCTTTAAAGACCAGGGAATAAAGAAACCATGAGCAAAAAAAATGTACCTTAGATTCATATTATGAAAAGAGTGGAGATCAAGACAGAAATTCTGAAGAGGACAACATTGTCAACAAACCTACATCTGCAACAACAAAATGGAATATGAACTGGTCTGAAACCCAAAAAGCCTTCTTACAAGAGCTCAAGAAGGATTTTAATAGTCAAATGAGAGAGGTAGAAGAGTCCTTCAAAAATACAATTGGCCAATTGGAAAAAAAATACACTGAAGAAAACAAGTCCCTAAAAACACAATTGGCCAATTGAAGAAGGAAGGACAAAAAATAACAGAAGAAAACAATCTGTTAAAAACTAGAATTGGACAAATGGAAACTAATGTCTCTATGAGAGCAAGAATCAGTCAAACAGAAACAAAAGAATGAAGAAATAGATGAAAATGTAAAATACCTCACTGGTAAAACTACCGACCTGGAAAACTGATTCAGGAGAGGCAATTTAAAAATTATTGGACTACCTGAAAATCATCATGAAAAAAAGAGCCTGCTCAGTATCTCTCAGGAAATCATAGAGGAAAACTGCCTGGAAGTCCTAGAACCAGAAGGGAAAATAACCACAGAAAGAATCCACCAGTCACCACCTGAAAGAGATCCGAAAGTGACAGTGCCAAGGAATATAATAGCAAAATTCCAAAATTACCAGATGAAAGAGAAGGTGCTGCAAGCAGCCAGAAAGAAACAATTTAAATATCATGGAACCACAGTCAGGATTACACAGGACCTTGCAGCTTCTACATTAAAAGACCACAGGGTGTGGAACATGATATTCCGTAAGGCAAAGGAGCTTGGAATGCAGCCAAGGATCATTTACCCAGCAAAAATGAGTATCATTTTTCAAGGGAGGAGATGGATATTCAACGAAATAGGAGACTTCCAAACTTTCCTGATAAAAAGACCAGAGCTCAACCAAAAATTTGATCTTCAAGTACAAGACTCAAGAAGGACATAAAAAGGTAAATGGGACAGAAAGATACAATATGTTGTTAATAAGAGGGGCTGTTTAAACCCCTACAAGGGAATATGACACTTGCAACCCTTCAGAACTGTACTGTTATTACACCATGTTAAAGGAGTATACATAAAGAGGGTGGATATTAGTTGACTTTGATGTAATGATAAAAAAAAATCTAATCAAGTGGGTTAAATGGATCCAAATAAGTGGATCAATCTGATCTTAGAAAATGTACTGAGAAAGGAGGAGGCAGACAAGGGTAAATTACATTACAGGAAAAGACACAAAATCCTATTACAGCAGAGGGAAAGAAGGGAGGGGGGGAGCATTGTTTGAACCTTACTCTCATCAGATTTGGCTCAAGAAGGGCATAACATAATCAGTTAGGTATAGAAATCTAACTTGCCCTATAGGCAGTAGGAGGGGAAAGAAAAGAATAGGGGGAAAGAAGGGAGGAAGAAGAGAAGCATAAGTAAAGGGGAAGAAAAGGGAAAGGGATAATAAAAGGGAGGAGGGACTGAAGGAGGCGGTGGTCAAAAGCAAAACACTAGTGAAGGGGGAAAGGAAAAAGGAGAAAGAAAAGCATAAATGGGGGAAAAGGATGGAGAAAAAGACACAGATAGTAATCATAACTGTGAATGTGAATGGGATGTACTCTCCCATAAAACGAAATGGATTGCAGAATGGATTAAAAACCATAATCCTACAATATGTTGTTTACAGGAAACACATTTGAAAAAGAGTGACACATACAGGGTAAAGGTAAAAGGCTGGAGCAGAATATATTATGCGTCAGCTGAAGTAAAAAAGCAGGGGTAGCAATCCTGATCTCAGACAAAGCAAAAGCAAAAATAGATCTAATCAAAAGAGATAAGGAAGGAAACTACATCCTGCTAAAAGGCACCATAGACAATGAAGTAATATCATTACTAAACATATATGCACCAAATGGTATAGCATCCAAATTCTTACAGGAGAAGTTCAGGGAGTTACAGGAAGAAATAGACAGCAAAACTATACTAGTGGGGGACCTGAACCTCCCCCTCTCAGCACTAGATAAGTCTAACCACAAAATAAACAAGAAAGAAGTTAAGGAGGTGAATAGAACATTAGAAAAGTTAGGTATGATAGACCTCTGGAGAAAACTGAATGGGGATAGAAAGGAATATACTTTTTTCTCAGCAGTACATGGCACATACACAAAAATTGACCATGTACTAGGGCATAAAAACCTCACAATCCAATGCAGAAAGGCAGAAATATTAAATGCATCCTTTTCAGATCATGATGCAATAAAAATTATATGTAATAAAGGGCCATGGAAAGATAGACTAAAAAATAATTGGAAACTAAATAATCTAATCCTAAAAAATGATTGGGTCAAACAACAAATCATAGAAACAATCAATAATTTCATTCAAGAGAATGACAATAATGAGACAACATACCAAAACAACTATGGGATGCAAAAGCAGTTCTTAGGGGAAGTTTTATATCTCTAAATGCTTACATAAATAAAATAGAAAAAGAGGAGATTAATGAATTGGGCATACAACTAAAAAAACTAGAAAAAGAACAATTAAAAATCCTCAACTAAACACAAATTAGAAATATTGAAAACCAAAGGAAAAATTAAAAAATTGAAATTAAGAAAACTATTGAACTAATAAATAAAACTAAGAGCTGGTTTTATGAAAAAACAATAAAAGAGATAACCTTTGGTTAATTTACTTTAAAAAAAAAAGAAAACCAAATTACTAGTATCAAGAATGAAAAGGGTGAAGCTACCACCAAGGAAGAGGAAATTAAAACAATAATTAGGAATTATTTTGCCCAACTATATGCCAACAAATTTGACAATCTTAGTGAAATGGATACATATTTACAAAAATATAAATTGCCCAGATTAACGAAGAGGAAGTAAAATACTTAAATAACCCCATCTCAGAAAAAGAAATTGAACAAGCCATTGATGAACTCCCTAGGAAAAAATCTCCAGGGCCAGATGGATTTACATGCAATTCTATCAAACATTTAAAGAACAATTAATTCCAATACTATATAGACTATTTGGGAAAATAGATGAAGAAGGAGTCTTACCAAATTCTTTTTATGATACAAATATGGTGTTGATACCTAAACCAGAGTCAAGATAGAGAAAGAAAATTACAGACTAATCTCTCTAACGAATACAGATGCAAAAATTTTTAAGAAAATACTAGTAAATAGATTGCAGCAACTTATCACAAGAATAATACACTATGACCAGGTAGGATTTATACCAGGAATGCAGGGTTGGTTCAATATTAGGAAAACTATCAGCATCATTGAGCATATCAACACAAAACCAACAGAAACCACATGATCATCTCAATAGATGCAGAAAAAGCTTTTGATAAAATAACACCCATTCCTATTAAAAACACTAGAAAGCATAGGTATAAATGGAGTCTTCCTTAAAATAATAAATAGCATATCTAAAACCTTCAGCAAGCATTATATGTAATGGGGACAGGCTAGAAGCATTTCCAATAAGATCGGGGGTGAAACAAGGATGTCCATTATCACCACTGTTATTCAATATTGTACTGGAAACTTAGCTTTAGCAATAAGAGAAGAAAAAGAAATTGAAGGCATTAGAATAGGCAAAGAAGAAACAAAGCTATCACTCTTTGCAGATGACATGATGATATACTTAGAGAATCCTAGAGAATCAAGTAAAAAACTACTTGAAATAATAAACAACTTTAGCAAAGTTGGACGCTATAAAATAAACCTACACAAATCATCAGCATTTCTATATATTACCAACAAAGCCCAAGAGCAAGAGATAGAAAGAGAAATCCCATTTAAACTTACTGTAGACATTATAAAATATTTAGGAGTCTACCTCCCGAAACAAACCCAGGAACTCTATGAACACAATTACAAAACACTTTTCACACAAATAAAATCACATCTAAATAACTGGAAAAACATCAGTTGCTCATGGGTAGCTAATATAATAAAAATGACAATCCTACCTGAGCTAATTTACTTATTCAGTGCCATACCAATCAAACTACCAAAAACTATTTTATAGAGTTAGAAAAAATAATAACAAGATTCATTTGGAAAAACAAAAGGTCCAGAATATCAAAGGAACTAATAAAAGAAATGCAGGGGAAGGTAGCCTAGCAATTCCAGATCTTAATTGTATTATAAAGCAGCAATCATCAAAACTGCTTGGTACTGGCTAAGAAATAGGGAGGTGGATCAGTGGAATAGGTTAAATATGCAAGACACAGTAGTCAATGACTATAGTAATCTATTATTTGATAAACCCAAAGACCCCAGCTTCTGGGATAAGAACCCACTCTTTGAAAAAAACTGCTGGGAAAACTGGAAAAGAGTATGGCAGAAACTAGGCATAGACCCAAATCTCACACCATATACCAAAATAAAGTCAAAATGGGTTCATGACTTAGATATAAAGGCTGATACCATAAGTAAACTGGGAGAACAAGGAATAGTTTACCTATCAGATCTATGGAGAACAGAAGAATTCATGACCAAACAGGAGATAGAGAACATTATGAAAAGCAAAATGGATAATTTTGATTACATTAAATTGAAAAGTTTTTGCACAAACAAAGCCAATGCAACTAAGATTAGAAGGAAGGTAGAAAATTGGGAAAGAATTTTTACAACCAGTCTCTCTGATAAAGGCCTCATTTCTAAAATATATAGAGAATTAAGACAAATTTATAAGAACACAAGCCATTCCCCAATTGATAAATGGTCAAAGGATATGAACAGACAGTTCTCAGATGAAGAAATTAAAGCCATCTATAGTCATATGAAAAAATGCTCTAAATCGTTATTGATTAGAGAAATGCAAATCAAAACAACTCTGAGGTACCACATCACACCTATCAGATTGGCCAACATGACAAAACAGGAAAATGATAAATGTTGGAGAAGATGTGGGAAAATTGGAACACTAATACATTGTTGGTGGAGTTGTGAAATGATCCAACCATTTTGGAGAACAATTTGGAACTATGCCCAAAGGGCTACAAAAATGTGCATACCCTTTGATCCAGCAATAGCACTTCTAGGGCTATATCCCAAAGAGATCAAACAAATGGGAAAAGGACCCACATGTACAAAAATATTCATAGCAGCTCTTTTTGTGGTGGCAAAGAATTGGAAATTGAGAGGATGCCAATCAATTGGGGAATGGCTGAGCAAGTTGTGGTATGTGAATGTAATGGGATACTATTGTGTTTTAAGAAATGAAGAACAGGCTGACTTCAGAAAAACCTGGAAAGACTTATATGGTCTGATGCTGAGTGAAGTGAGCAGAACCAAGAGGACTTTGTACACAATAACAGCCATTATGCAATGACTAATATTGTTAAACTGAACCCTTGTCAGCATTACAAGGATCTAAGACATCTCCAGAGGCCTCAGGATGGAAAATGCTGTCCACATCCAAAGAAAGAACTATGGAAGTCGAATTGCTATCACTTATTTTTACCTTCTGTTGAGTTTTGTTTCATCTTTCTGATGATTCCTCCCATTGTTTTTAATTTTTACTTACAACTTCACTAATGTGAAAATATGTTTAATAGGAATGTAAATGTAAAGCCTATATCAGATTGTGTGCCATCTTGGGGAGTGTTGGGGGGAGGAACAGGGAGAAAAATTTTCAACTCAAAAGCATATGGAAGTGATTGTTGATAAATCAAAATAAATTAATAAAATTTTAAAAAAGTTTTAAAAATTTTAAAAATTAAAAAAAAAAGAAATGTTACTTTGAAAATTGAGGAGTGAATGGATTAGAGTGAGGAGTGACTAATTAGGGGGCACCAATGTGAAAGCAAAAAGCAACATAGTTTAGCAGATAAGATGTTGGACTGGAATCTAGAAGGCTGGGTTTGAATCTCTCTCCTCATAGAAGAGATAATCTAGCAAACAGATGCCTGCCCTCCTCCTCATGATATCCCCCACTGTCAGTACCCAATATAAATATTATTATATATGTAAATGATTTGAGAAGTGAGAGGAAAAAAATATTCTTTGCAATCTGAGAGAATTCTATGCTTCTAATAATGCAGCCCAGGGTCACATTTGCTTATCTGGATGCCCACTGATAGATTCTGTCATACAACCTGACAAATTATTAAATGGTTAAACAATTTTTGTATTAAACTGACTGTTTTGACTGACTTGGCTCACCCCTTTGCTGTACATATGGCCATGGTCATCATGTCAAGTTATTTACAGTCTTCCGTGCTGAGGCGCGCTGCCAAAATCTGTTTCAAAAGAAACATTTGTGGCCCAGACCACATCCACCATTACTTATGGCTGAACATGCTGCTGGGATCTGGATAGTGTCCTCCAGCTAGGCAGGCATTTCTTCCTGGGGGTTTGCTACAATCTTAGGAGGCCTCCTTCAAAAAGTGTCTCATCACCTTGTTTATCTTCATTAAAGTATTAATGAAATTGTATCACTTCTCAATTACATGGGAGCACTTGGCAATAAATACAATTAACCCAAGCTAATAATATCTCCAGGTGGGTGAATCACTGGAAAATTCAAAGGAAAAGAGAAAAACAAAACAATGCAGAAGCAAGCAGTATTAAAAAACGTTATTGCTGTTCAGTCATTTTCACCACAAAGATGTGTCTTCCTGACTCCTAACCCAGGACTCTATCCAATGTGCTGAATTCAGAAAATAAATGCATACAGTTTGGCTGAGATCTTAGAAATAAGGCAGAGAACATGGAATAAAAGCAGAAGATCTAGCTCAGGTCCTCGGGTTTCAGATTAGGCAAGAGTCCTTGGTTGGCAGGCAAATGATTTCTCTTTGTAAGAGGTAACTATTAGGCGTAGAGCCAGTCTCCCTAAAGGAAATCCCCCCCTTCCTATAATCAGGATTATCAGAGAAGAATTATGACAGGATAACAAACATCCAAGTGTCTATCCTATACATTTTGAGGACACTGCTGAGTTTATCAGGAAATGAGGCTCCAGGTATCAAGAAGATTGATGGAACCAAGAGGAATGTGTCATGGCACCTACTGGGTGGTCAGACAGATGCACGTAATAATAGGATGTAACAGCGGGAAGAGGCCTTTGAGGACATCTAGTCCAAGGCTCTGTACAATGAATGAATCTCTTCTAGTCTAACATCACTAATAAATGGCTATCCAGATTCTGCTTTAAGTCTTCTAGTTATATGAAATTCAGTCTCTTTTCTATACGAGTATCTCTAAAAGTCATTAGCTGTCTCATCTCCCTGTACTGGTTCTGCCCTTTGTGACCAAAGGGAATAATTCATTCTGTTTTTGTTTCTGCCTTTTTTCACATGATGCTCTTCATATAATAACAGTAATATTATTAACAACATTTATATGGAACTTCAAGTTTTGCAAAGAGCTTTACATGTTATCTCGTTTGATTCTAACAATTCTGTGAGGTAGGCACTATTATTTTCCCTAATTAAGAAACTAAAGTGATTTAAGTCATTTATATTTAAGAGGTTTAGAGAATTAAGTGACTTGCCCAGGGTTACAAATAATAATGATCATGATAAAAAAATTAAATACATTGATATAGGACTTTGAGGTTTGTAAAACACATTACAAATATTATTTCTTTTGACCCTCACAACAATCTAGTGAGGTAGGTGCCATTGTTATCTGCATTTTACAGAGGAGGAAACTGAGGCAAACAGAGGTTAAGTGACTTGGTAAGGGTCATTTAGCTAGTAAGTATCTGAGATGGGATATGAACTCAGGTATCCCTGACTCTAGGTACAGAGCTTTATCCACTGTGCTACTTGGCTGTCTCTTTATACCTTCATATATTTCATGACAACGTTTTCTTGGCTAACCTTAGTGTCTCATACAATGTGGTTTGGTCTCCTTATCATCTTAAGGAACAAAGCTCTGGAATATTCCATTTAGGACACTTGGGCATTGGATGTACTTATATATATATATATATTATATATGCTTATTCTCATAGTTGATTGGGGTTGAGACCTTAGAAGTGACCAAGAGGGCAGCTAGCTCAATCACTTCATTTTGCAGACTTTTCAAAAGCCATCTAAGTAGTAAATAGCAGGGCCAGGAATCAAAACCAAGTCCTTTCACTACAAATACAATACACCTTCCAATGTACTAGAATATATCTAGCATTTATACAGTGTTTTAAGACTTCCCAGTAAGTTTGCATACTCTGGCTCATTTGATCCTAACAATTCTGTGAGGTAGGGGCTGTATTATTACACATGTTTTGTGGGTGAGAATAACGATTAAGTGATTTGCACATAGTGAAGAAACTTGTAATTAACTAAGGCAGAATTTGAACTCAAGTCTTCCTCAATCCACGGCCAGTGCTCTATCCACTGCACCACCTATCTGCCCCAACAATTCTCAAAGTATAGTCTCCTGTCATTCTAGATAGGAGTAAACAGTCTAAATCACCTCCTGAGGCATCCTTGCCTCACAACCCAGGAAAATCAAGGATACCCCCAAAGAGAAAGCTGAGTCATCAATGAAACACTAAACTACAAATGGCAAGCCCTATTCAATTGGGCATTGTCGGAGGAAATTCAGGGTCAAAACCAAACAAGTATGAATTCCCACCATGGCCTCTCATCCTCCCACCTCCCATGAAGCATCTTTCCGTGGTTTTAGGGATCTATTTGGCTCAAGCAAGGGCCTAGATTTATAGATCTAGAAAATAGCTACCATGTATCACAGCTTACAGCTCAGAGCCTAACAAATACATGGTTGACAAATGGGCACCACTTGATATATAGCAGACTGCATCTCCCAAAGCATTTTAACTAGTGCTGAGACACTGAGCAGACCTGACCTGTGACAACTGAATAATTCCTTACCATAAGCTCTAAAGATTGTATATAGAATACTTATTCCCCAATTTTGTCTGCCTGTCTGCTAAAAAGGCAAAGCTAGACCGAATTATTTTAAGACCTGTAAAGTCCTACTCATATTCACAAAAACAGAATGTATTAGAAAGAGTCCAGAGTTCTGAAATCAATTGTTCAAACACTTATTGATTATCTCTTCAGGGTCAGGACCTCCTAGCCCTGAAACTTAATAGCCAACATATGTATGACCTTTATGCATCTATCTCATTATTGAGATTCAATCAATCATCCCACAAGGATTTCATAAGTTCCTACTATGTGCCAGGCACTATGCCAAGTGCCACAGGCACAGAAAAGTAAATCAGTCCATGCTCTCAAGGAATTTACTTTGAAGTGGGGGAAACAACACAGAAATATACAGATACACAATTGATGTGAACTAATTTGAGGAGTGAGGGCACTAGCAACCTAGGGGATCAAAAAAGGCTTCATACAAAAGTCATAATTTAATTTGATTCATGAAGGTAACTAGGGATTTAAAGACATGGAGATGAGGACGGAATGTATTCAAGGCATAGGAGACAGCCTCTATGCAAAGGCACAGAGCTGACAAATGGAATGCCCCCTACGAGGAACAGTAAGGTCAGTTTTACTAGACCAAAGGATGCATAAGGTGGGGATATGTGTGTGTGTGTGTGTGTGTGTGTGTGTGTGTGTGTGTGTGTGTGCATGCGCTGAATTAGGCTGAAAAGAGATACTTTGGGGTGAAGGACTTTAAGTACCAAACTGAAGAGTATATATTTGGTGCAAAAGGTCATAGGGAACCATTGGAATTTACTGAGGAAGTGAATGAATTGATTAAATTTCCATATTAGGAAAATCATTTTGCTATGTAAAAGTGCCAACCCCCAGCCCATGGCCTGGGGCTGCCTGAGCTGGATCAATAAGGAAATGAGAAACAAAAAAAAAATCCAAAAAAAAATCTCAAGAAATGTTCACATGTGGTTTTCTAAGTCAATAAGTACCAGTAGGGATCCTTAGGTAGGAAAACTTTGATACTACTGAATTAGAAGATGGATTTGAGTAGGGGAAATCATGAGGTGGTAAGCCTGCCTCATTAAGCACCTCGAGGATAGGGGGAAAATCCCTTTCTCTTTGATCCTGCACAAAGCAATATAAGACACATACTAAGTCCTCAATAAATACTTAACTCGCCAAGAAACAGAGCCATAGGCGACCACGTGGTAAGCGTCCTCTGCTTTGCCCTGATAAGCTTGGAGGCAATAAGTCTGAAGCTAATGATCTAATCTTCATACTCAAACTCAATAAGCAAGGAGAGTGCAGGGAAAAAAGTTATTTCCTAGACCTCCCCTGCAGGCAAAATATTGAAACTCGGCCTCTGATGGTGCTACTTTTAAATCTTAAGATGCCATTTCTAACAACAATCTTGTATGACTAATAAAAAAAAGCAAAGAAAAGCAGAATCATTTACATATGGAAACAGGATCTTTGATACTCCGGGAGAATTAGAAACTAAGTTATTAGTACTGCTCATTTGCTCTCCGGGTATACGTTACCTGGGAAATGAAGTCTCAGTCAAACAATAAGCTCTTATTAAGTGTCTACTATGTGACAGGCACTGTGCTAAGTGCTGTAGTTACAAAGAAAGGCCAAGGAACTCACTAATGTAATGGAAAGATATCCAAATGTTACATCATAGCAACGACTAGACTGTGCTCTCTTTTGGTAAAAATCACAACGTGGACATGGAACTTCATAGAAGTTGGAAGGGCCCTCGGAGGACAATGAGTGCAACACCTTCCTCAACAAGGATCTTTTCTTCACCATATCTGACATGTGCAGAGGCTGTATTCTATTTGCTTTTGTTTCCTCAGGGCCTAGCAAAATCCTTGGCACAAAGAACTTACTTAACAAATGATTGCTGCTTGATTGCTATATGCATTCTACAAAGATGTAAATTATCTCTCTAAGTATTTAATGCCACAAACCATTAGAGAGAAGAGACTTATCACCATGGAAGTATAAATTAAGAATTTCAAAAAGAGGTTTTCTTCCCACATATATGGCAATTAGGTGGCATAATGGATAGAGTGCCAGGACTGGAATCAGGAAGATCTGAGTTCAAATCTGGCCTCAAATACTTCCTAGATATGTGATCTTCAGCAAGTCATTTGACCCTCTTTGCCTCAGTTTCTTCATCTGTAAAATGAGCTGGAGAAGGAAATGGCAAACCACTGTGGTATTTTTGCCAAGAAAATCCCAAAAGGGGTCATGAAGAGTCACACACAACGGAAATGACTGAACAGCTATAGAAATCATTCTCTCAGAACTCCTTTAAGGATTTTAAATTCCCTTTCCATCTTCCTCTCCCACTTTTGAACCAACTGTCCTCTGTGATCTTAAGTGCTCCGCCACAAAACTGCCCCATCGGCCCTCAAAAAGAGCTGAAGAGTGATGACACAGAAGATACTGGCTTCAACATCTGCAGCTGGACCTTACTTGCAATTCATGCATTACCTTAGTCATGGTTTCTGGTTTTCTTATGGTGACCTTGGCTTTGATGAGCTGAGCTTCATCAGTACCATGTTCAGATTCTTCTACGTAACTATCTTTCCCAACATCTGAAAAAAAAAGATCAGAGTAATTTTTCTGATGTTAGAGTTTCTAATTATTTGGGACTAGTGGAGGCTAGTTGGGGGGGATGCTGTTTAGTATATTAGGAAGTTTTTTTGAAAATTTCCCCTCAAATTTTCATTAGTAGGATAGACAATAGTCACACTCAGAAAGAGCCTTGATGGTAAAATACAGGCTACAATAAATCTGAATTCCCCCAACACTCTCCTCCAAGCATCTTTAAAATAACTCCCTACATTCAAATTTTGGAGCAGCAGAGCCAATAAAAAGTCAGTAAGACATTTTTCCCAGCAAAAGAAAACTTGGGAGGTCAGTAAGAAAGGTCTGTGACACCAGGCTAGCCTAGATTGCACATGGCAGCAGCAATAATGGTGGATCTCAGAGACAGCTGTGACAGTGAGAGTAGCAGTAACTTGGAAGCTTTGGGAGCTCTCAACCTAAAACTAATAAGAGGGTCAGAAAGAGGTTACAGAGGACCTTTTGTTGGTATTGAGTGCAGGACTTGGCACTGTTTGGCAACTCTATTGCCCATATGTAGTTCTGGGTTGCAGTTTCAAGGTGGAGAGGAATACTTGTGGTCATCCACGAGGAAGTAGGGGCCCTGGTCACAGTTCCAAGGCTTGTTTGTGGCTGCAGGACAGCTTGGAAATTGGTCCAAGTTCCAAGGCAAGAGCACTACCACCTGTGGCTACAGAGGACCAGAGACTAGGGACCATTCCTATGTAAAGACCAGAGTACAGACCAAAAGATCAGAGATCACTCGTCTTCCTGGAACATACCACTGTTTCAGAAGGCACTGAAAACTTGTAATAAAAAAAAAAAACTTGCAACCCCCCCAGAGCTAGCTCTGAAAATAGCAGCATAAAAAAGCCTGATTCTTGGGAAACTAATTTCCCACTCTGAAGTGAGCAGAGTCCAACTTTAAAATAAAGTTCAAAGTCAAGAAATAAGCTGGAATAATGAGCAAATAGGAAAAAAAAAAGAATTTGACCATAAGAAGGTACTATGGTGGCAGGGAAGACAAAGAAAGAAACTCAGAAGATGACAACATGAAACCAGCTATAAGCAAAGCCTCAAAGAAAAATGCTACTTGGACCCAAACCCATAAAAAATGCCTGGAAGAGTTAAACAAAAAAATAAGAGTGACAGAGGAAAAATTGGGAAAGGAAATGACTGTGATGCAACCAAATTATAAGGGAATTAATGGCCGGATAAGAGAGGCACAAAAAATACTGAAGAAAATGATACCTTAAAAAAAAACCAAAACCAAATTGATTAAATAGGAAAAAGAGCTACAAAAAGTCTCTGAAGAAAACAATTCCTTAAAAATTAGAATTGAGCAAGTGGAAATTAATGATTCTGTGACACATCAAGAAGCAATAAAGCAAAGTCAAAAGAATGAAAAAAAAAGAAAATGTGATCTCATCTGAAAACAAACAAACAAACAAACAATTGACCCGGAAAATAGATCAAAGAGAATTAATTTAAGTACTATTGGACTACGAGAAAGCATGATCAGAGAAAGAGTTTAGACATCATATTTCAAGAAATTATCAAGGACAATTGCCCCATTATCTTAGATCCAGAGGCTAAAAATAGGAATTGAAATAATCCACTAATCACTTCCTGAAAAAAGATCCTAAAATGAAAACTCCCAGAAATATTAGAGTCAAATCCCAGAGTTTCCAGGTCTAGGAGAAAATATTGCAAGCAGCTTGAAGAAACAATTCAAATATTGTGGAGCCACAGTCATAATCATGACATTTAGCAGCTTCCAAAGTAAAAGATTAGGGGGTTTGGAATATAATACTCTGGAAGGCAAGCTACAATTTCAACCAAGTATTAAGCAAAGCTGAATATAATGCTTCATGGGGTAAAGTAGACATTTAAAGAAATAGAGGACTTTCTTTTTTGCCTTGTTTATTAATTTATTTTGATTTATCAATACTAACTTCCATATACTTTTGAGTTTAAAATTTTTCTCCCCCTTCCTCCCCACCACCCTCCCCAAGATGGCGCACAATCTGATACAGGCTATACATTTACATTCCTATTAAACATATTTTCACATTAGTGGTGTTATAAGTAAAAATTAAAAATTCTGAGGAACCATCAGAAAGAGGAAACAAAACTCAACAGAAGAGAAAAAAATTGCAATTCAACTTTCATTGTTTTTTCTTTGGATGTGGATAGCATTTTCCATCGCGAGTCATCTGGAGATGTCTTAGATCCTTGTATTGCTGGGAAGGGTTAAGTTTATTAATATTAGTCATCACACAATGTGGCTGTTATTGCGTGTAATGTTCTCTTGGTTCTGCTCACTTCACTCAGCATCAGACCATATAAGTCTTTCCAGGTTTTTCTGAAGTCAGCCTGTTCTTCATTTGTTAAAACACAATAATATTCCATTATATTCATATACCACAACTTGCTCAGCCATTCCCCAATTGATGGGCATCCCCTCAATTTCTAATTCTTCACCACCACAAAAGAGCTGCTATGAATATTTTTGTACATGTGGGTCCTTTTCCCATTTGTTTGATCTCTTTGGGATATAGCCCTAGAAGTGCTATGGCTGGTTCAAAAGGTATGCACATATTTATAGCCCTTTGGGCATAGCTCCAAATTATTCTCCAAAATGGTTGGATCATTTCACAACTCCACCAACAATGCATTAGTGTTCCAATTTTCCCACATCTTCTCCAACATTTGTCATTTTCCTGTTTTGTCATGTTGGCCAATCTGATAGGTGTGATGTGGTACCTCAGAGTTGTTTTGATTCATATTTCTCTAATCAATAATGATTTAGAGCGTTTTTTCATATGACTATACATGGCTTTAATTTCTTCATCTGAGAAGTGTCTGTTCATATCTTTTGACCATTTATCAATTGGGGAATGGCTTGTATTCTTATAAATTTGTCTTAATTCTCTATATATTTTAGAAATGAGGCCCTTATCAGAGAGACTGGTTATGAAAATTCTTTCCCAATTTTCTACCTTCCTTCTAATTTTAGTTGCATTGGCTTTGTGCAAAAACTTTTCAATTTAATGTAATCAAAATTATCCATTTTGCTTTTCATAATGTTCTCTATCTCTTGTTTGCTCATGAATTCTTCTGTTCTCTATTTCTTGCTCTCCCAGTTTACTTATGGTATCAACCTTTATATCTAAATCATGAACCCATTTTGATTTATTTTGGTATATGGTGTGAGATTTGGGTCTATGCCTAGTTTCTGCCATACTCTTTTCCAGTTTTCCCAGCAGATTTTTTTCAAATAGTGGGTTCTTATCCCAGAAGCTGGAGTCTTTGGGTTTATCAAATACTAGATTACTATAGTCATTGACTACTGTGTCTTGCATATTTAACCTATTCCACTGATCCACCTCCCTATTTCTTAGCCAGTACCAAGCAGTTTTGATGATTGCTGCTTTATAATACAATTTAAGATCTGCAGTTGCTAGGCCACCTTCCCCTGCATTTCTTTTCATTAGTTCCCTTGATATTCTGGAAATTTTGACTTCCAAATGAATCTTGTTATTATTTTTTCTAGCTCTATAAAATAATTTTCTGGTAGTTTGATTGTTATGGCGCTGAATAAGTAAATTAGCTTAGGCAGAATCATCATTTTAACTACATTAGCTTGGCCTACCCATGAGCAGCTGACTTTATTTTCGTGAAAAGTGTTTTGTAATTGTGTTCATAGAGTTCCTGGGTTTGCTTCGGGAGGTAGACTCCTAAATATTTTAGAATATCTACAGTAAGTTTAAATGGGATTTCTCTTTCTATCTTTTGCTGTTGGGCTTTGTTGGTGATATATGAAAATACCGATGATTTATGTGGGTTTATGCTATAGCCTGGAACTTTACTGAAGTTGTTTATTATTTCAAGTAGTTTTTTACTTGATTCTCTAGGATTCTGTAAGTATATTATCATGTCATCTGCAAAGAGTGATAGTTTTATTTCTTCTTTGTCTATTCTAACACCTTCAATTTCTTTTTCTTCTCTTACTGCTAAAGCCAACATTTCCAGTACAATATTGAATAACAGTGGAGACAATGGACATCCTTGTTTCACCCCTGATCTTATTGGAATGCTTCTAGTTTGTCTCCAAAATAGAGGACTTTCAAGCATTTCTGATGAAAAGACCAGTGCTAAATAGGAAAAGTGACATTCAAATAGAAGATTCAAGAGAAGCATAAAAAGGTAAACATGAAAGATTTTGAACATGCCAGGAAGGCACTCAAGAAAGTTAAACTATTTACATCACTATATGGGAAAATGATACACATAAAACCTAAGAACTTTGTCATTATTAAGACAGTTAGAAGGACTTTTCATAGACAGAAAGCATCAATATAAGTCTATTATGTTGGGATGATCGAAGGGGGGGTGAAAAATAGGAATGCACTGGGAAAAAGGGGGAGGAAGAGTTAAAATGGGACAAATTATTTAACATAAAAGAGGAATACAAGGAAGAGCTTTATAGCGGAAGGGAAAATGTCAGAGGGTGTGATGTTGACAAGCAATGCTTGAATCTTACCCTCATTTGAATTGGTTCAAAGAGGGAAGTGTATATATCTATATCTATCTATCTATCTATCTATCTATCTATCTATCTATCTATATATATATATATATATACATTCAGTTGGTATAGAAATCTCTTAACCAATAGGAGGGCAAGGGGATAAGAAATGTGGGAAATAGGAAATACACAGGTAGTATGTATTGTAAATGGGATGAGCTCACCCACAAAATGGAAAGAGATAGCAGAATGGATTAGAAACCAGACTAGAATAATACATTGTTTACAAAAATTAGAAATTGTTTACTTGAAGTAATTATTTACTTGAAATAGAAAAACACACACAGAGTTAAAAATAAAGGGCTGGAACAGAATCAAATATGCTTAAGCTGAAGTAAAAAAGAAAAAGGTAGGGATAGCAATCATTATTTCAGACAAAACAAAAGCAAACACAGACCTAATTAAAATAGATTATCAGAGAAACTACATTTTGCTAAGAGGTAACATAGACAATGAAGTAATATTAAAAAATTACAAGTGTCTCTGCTAACGGCCTCATTTTTCAAATACATGTTGAGTATGGAAATGAGTTAAATTTATAAAAAAAAAGCTATCTACTGACAAATGAATAGGCATTTTTCAAAAGAAGCAATAAAAGGTATCTATAGTCAAGAAAAAATGCTCTAAATCATTATTGATTAAAGAAATTAAAATTAAAATAGCTCAGAGCACAGTGGATAGGGCACTGTCCCTGGACCTGAGTTTAAATCTGGCCTCAGACACTTGACACTAACTAGCTGTGTGACCCTGGGCAAGTCACTTAACTCCATTGCCTAGCCAAAAACAAAGAAACAAAAAGAAAACAGCTCTGAGTTACTACCTCACATATATCAGAAATGACAAATGCTAGACAGGATGAGGGAAAATAGGTACATTAATAAACTATTAATGAAATTGTGAACTGATTCAACCATTCTGTAAAACAATTTGGAACCATGCTGAAAGTGTATTAAATGGTGCATACCCTTTGACCCAGAAATCCCCTGCACAGAATAAGACAAAAAAAAAAAAAAAGGAAAAGGACCTATATGTACAAAAAATTTATAGTAACTTCTGTTTTTTTGGTGATAAAGAATTGGAATTGAAGGGATGCCCATCAATTAGGAAATGTGTGAAACAAGTTATAATATATGATTATGACAGAGTAGCACTGTGTTATAAGAAATGATGAGAGTGGTGCTTTCAGGGAAAAAAAAACATGGAAAGATTATATGAACTGATGCAAAGTGAAGTGAGAACTAGGAAATCATTGTGCCCAGTAACAGCAATATTGTAGTGATGATCAACTGTGAAAAACTTGGTAACTCTAATTAATAAATGATATAAGACAATTCTAAACACTCATGATGAAAAAATGCTATCCACCTCCAGAGAGAACTGATGAACTCTGAGTACGAACTGAAGCATAATTTTCTTGATTTCTTTATTTTATTTTTGCCTTTTTTTTGTGATAAGGTGAACATGGAAATATCTTTTGGATGATTTTATGTGGATAATTGACAAAATTTTGCTTGCCTTCTCAGTTAGCAGGGGAGTAGTCGGAGAGATTGAGAGAATTTGGAACTCAAGATTTAAAAAGAAAATAATATTAAAAATAAATAAATATTTTTAAAAAGAAAATAGTCAATTTTTTAAAAATATGTTATAGGATAGTAGATCTAAAGCTACAATGGCTCCTGGAGGTCTTCTAGGCCAATTGTTTCATTTTATAAATGAGGAAACTGGGTCCCACTTATTTTTATGAACTTGACCCTCATTGTGATGAAATATGACAAACAGCTAAAAATGAATAAAACCAGATAATCACCAATATTTATGACCTATAACCCTAGTGGAAGGAAAACACTTTTTAGTATTTGCTACTGTCAGGTGTTTTCACATAGGCTGAGATGTCCTGGAGACATCTGGCGTCTGAAGATCTTCTACTAATCCTAGATACCATGGAATAGTTGGTATATGGCTTGAGCTTACATGGGGGGGCATGTTCATGGATATGTAACAGAATCAAGTACAGAATCAAGTTGGAGTTTGAGTCAGGAGACCTCAGCTCCTGTCCTGGCTGTGACACTTCCTAGCCATGTGACCTTGGGTGAGTGATTTCATATCTGTCATCCTCAGTTTTCTTACCTGTGAAATGAGGAAACTGAACCAGATGACTTCTAAGGTCCTTTTTCTATGCCTAACATTTTATGGAACTGCAATTTCCACACCATTTCATTAAGCCTAACTTGAAATTCTCTATTTTTGCCTCCCTTGAATTTCCTTCCTCAGAGGAAAAGAAACTGAACATCTGTCTGAAGTCAAAAAAGACAAAATGATTCACACAAATCTCATAACAAAATACAATGAAAAAAGCCCAACACTGTTGGACTTGTATTTGCTTGGTACTCAAGTCCCACCTCTCCATTCTCCTCCTCCAACATGACAGCTCCTACATGAAGAAATCTTTTATGCCCCCCTCTTCTGCCAGATGCTAGCATCTCCTCCATCCTTAAACTACTTTTAATGTAGTTTTAAATATATATTTTATATGTATATATAATATGCACATATTATATATCATATACTTAATGTAGCTTTTAATGTGTGTTTGTGTATATGTATATATGTATTATGTGTATGTATACATATACATATATACATACATATACATATATACATACATATGCATACAGTGCTAAATTGTAGAGTAAAACTCTCTTCCCCTCTCTCTTTCTCTGTGTGTGTATATATAATATATATATATATACATATATATTATATATACACAGATATCCATATCTATATACACATATCTCTCTATATATGTAAGTATATATATATGTGTGTGTGTGCATATGTATATGTGTGTATGTATATATATATATATATATATATATATACATATATACATATATATATTATACACACACACACACACACACACTCTATAATTTGGCACTGTATGCATCATTTCCCACAACAGCATATAAGCTTCTTGAGGGCAGAGATAGTTTCACTTTCACCTTTGTATTTTCAGCACCTAGCATAGTGGTTAATAGCCAGCAGGTGCTAAATAAATACTTGCTCCGTTTATCAATTTGCACTGGCTGTACCCCTTGCTTGGAATATACTCCCTCCTCACTTCTGCTTCTCTGAATCCCTAATATCCTTAAAGAAAGGCTTAGTTCTTGTCTCATCTCCTTTGAGAATAATTTTCCTGATCCCCTCATCTGTAAGTGTTCCCTCACTCTCCTCTACGCACCACACACTTATTGGCTTGTGCGATGTGTCTCACCAGCTTTATTTATATTTCTTGAAGAAAGCTGACTCTGTGTCTCTCTGTGTGTGTCTCTTTCTGTCTGTCTGTCTCTCTTTCAACACAGGGGACATAGTAAGTGCTTCATAAACGCTTGTAAGATTTCACTGTAGAATTTACCTGGCTAAAGTATAGGCTAAAGGCACAAAATCAGACAATCATAGATTGAAAGATAATGTAGACCTGAAAAGCCAGCAAGTCTAACCCCCTATATAAGGAAGATGAAGCACAGAGATATTACATGATTGGCCCAGGAACCCACAAATAGTAAACATCTGAGGCCAATTTGAATTCAGGTTTCCTGACTCCTGGTTTATATGGCCATATTGCCCTTAGCGAATGATAATGTATAACTTTCCCCTCAAATCCACCCCTGTTGTGAATATCCCTATCCCTGAAGATGGAACCACTGGGATAGTTCCACTCACTCAGCTTTCTCTCCTCAAGGTCACCCTCACTTACCATACATAAGTGATCGGTTACTGGAACTAGTCAGTTCTAGGTCTAAAACATCTTTCTCTTTCTCATGTGCTCTCACTTGTGGACTCACAAAACCTCCATCATAATTTAGATACTTGGGGCAGCTAGGTGGTACACTGAATAGAGCTCCAGTCTTGGAGTTAGAAAGACCTAAGTTCAAATCTGGCCTCAGATCCTTGACACTTGATCGCTGCGTGACTCTGGGCAAGTCACTTAACCTTGACTGCTTCACCAAAAAAAAAAAAAGCATAAATTAGATACTTATCACCTCTTACCTGGACTAGAGGCAGCTGGATGGTGCAAGATAGAGTGCTGAGACTGGAGTCAGGAAGATCTGACTTCAAATTCAAGCTCAAACACTTAGTAGGTATGTGATGTTGGGCAAGTCACATAACCTCTGCTTGCCTCAGTTTCCTCAACCATGATATTAGGATGATAATAGCATCTATTTCACAAGATTGTTGTGAGGATTAAATGAGGTAATATTTGCAAAGTGCTTAGGACAGTGCCTGGCATATGGTAGGTGCTACATAAATACTTTCCCCCTTCCCCCATGGCCTACTCTAACAGCTTCCTATTTCATCTCCATATCTCAAGCTTCCCCTTTGACGTCCAAAGTGTATTTCTTAAAGTTCAGGTCTGGTCATATCACACCTCTACCCAACTTCCACTGACTCCCTGTTGTATCTGAGAGATCCATTATATATTTATCTGACATTTAAAGTTTTTCATAGCCTACTCCCTCTCTACCTTTCCTGTAACCTTACATATTAACCCTCTCCACAAATTTCGAAGGTCGGGCCATTCTGATCCAGTGATATTAATCTTCTATCTCTGTGCCTTTGCAGTGGCCACTTCCTATGTCTGGAGTATAGCCCTATGTTTTGGAATCTCTATTTTCCTTGAAGACTCCTATCAAACCCAACCGATTACATGAATCCTTTCCTGATCTTCCAATTTCCTCACCCCAATCATTGCTTATATAGACTTTATATATACACTTACATGTATACACATGTTGTCTCATTAAAATATGTCTTTGAGGATAAGGTCCATTTCACATTTGTCTTTGTAATACCAGAGGTTAGTAAAGTTCCTGTTATACAACAGATACATCATATTTGCTGGATAAGATCAAACATTTCTCCTTTTTCTTTTTCAGTGTCTTTAAAATAGTAGAGCTTAAATAATAATAGCTTGTATGTAGTGCTTTAAGGTTTACAAAGCACATAATAAAATAATTCTATCCCCCAATGACCTTCAGAAATAGATGCTATTATTATTCCAATTTCACAGATTAGGAAACTGAGGCAGACAGAGATTAAGCATCCAGAGTCACAAGGCTATTAAGTATTTGAAAACAGATTTGAGCTCAGGTCTCCCATTTCATGTAACACTCTGACTCTAAGTCCAGTGTTTTATTCACTTTAATGCCTCTGTAAATACTCAATAATAAAATATAAGTATTATAATAATATAAGTAAACTTCTATGAGGACTTAATAAGCATTTTTGTTATTACTCTTACATTGAACTGTTTCATTTGTTGCTATAGGTTTCTTAAATTAGAGAACCCACTAGCAAATAATTTAGCCATTAATAGTTGATATTTCATCATGACATTAGTGTAGTCATTTTTTATCTGATTCGACTTACTTCATTTAGCATGGTTCATAAAATCTTTCCACATTTTTCTGTTTTCTTCATGTCCTTGGTTTCTCATATACCATAATTTTTTAATCCATTCCCCAACCAATGTGAATCTATTTTGTTTCCAGGTCTTTTCTATCAAGAAAAATACTGCTGTAAGTAATCTCATGTACATGGGGTCATTTTTTTTTGTCCCTGACCTTTTTGGGCCATATTCCTAGCAGTGAGATCTACAGATCAAAGGATATGACCATTACTCGTTTCATATATTTCTAAAATACTTTCCAAAATAGTAGAATCAATTTACAGCTTCAGGTGCAGTGAGTACCATTCTTTCATGAGCCTTCCAGACACTGAACATCCTCATCTTTGGTCATCTTTGTCTTGCAAGGTTTGGAGGTGAAACCTTAAGGTTATTTAGATTTACATGTCTATTATTGATAATTTAGTATATTCTTTGATGTAGTGAAGACTAGTTTACATGTTTTTTTTTTCTGTTTCTATACCTAGACCAGTTATCTATTGGGAATGACTTAATGAATATCACCAAGACCATTTATCTATCAAAAATGACATCTGAGCTTATATATTTCTATAAGGTATCTTTATATCTTGGAAGTCAGATCATTATTAGAAAAATTAAATATAAATATTTCCACAATCAACTACTTTCCTTGCAATGAAATTGCCTCAATTTCATTAATACAAAAACTTTTCAGTTTCATGTAACATTCTGAGAAATACAAAGGAATAAGCAAGGATATAAACCTAAAAATGATAAAATAACATTTAGAATAGACAGGGAAAAAAGAATCAGTGAAGAAAAGAAAAAAACAAACCTTTTCCTTGAAGCAGGAGAAAAACAAAACAAAAATCTTGCCACAGGAAAAAGGAGTGTGAATTTTTAATTAACTGCCTAAATGAGAGATGGGAAAAGAGAGTAGAGGAGAGAAATAAGTAACTAAGTAACTGGGTAAAATAATAATTTAAATAAAATTCCCTAATTAGGAAAGGGGCTGACACAAATGATAGAAAGTCTGTGGGAACAGAGTTACCCTAAAGCACTTTAAGCAAACTGATTACAAGGTCAAAGTATTGATTTAAAAGGGAAAAAGGAAAAAAAATAAACTTAAACCTAATCAATAACTTAAAATGTTAATGACTTAAAAAATGAACCAATTGGAAGAAACAGGAAAAAAATAACTTATCCCATGAAGAAAAAAAATATAAAAAGGGAAGATATATATAGGATCAAAACTCTACATTAGCTGAACCCAAAAGAAAGCAGAAGTGAAATCATGCCATCAGGTAAAGCAAAACAAAATCATGACATCAATAGAGATAAGCAAGTTGATTTCTTAGGCTTGAAAGAAGCATACATAGGGATTAAAACAATATCAATATTAAGGATGCATGCATCCAATGGCATAGCATCTAAATTCACAGAAGAAAAATTTCCTGATTTAGAAAAAGACACACACAATAATTGAAGGCATTAATGTTTCTTTTTTAGAGCAAGACAAATCTAATACATAAACAAAAGAGAAAAATACAAAACAGAAGAAACTATTGGAGCATTTGGAACCAAAATGTTTTTGGTACCTTCTGAATGGGACTGCTAAAAAATGTAATATATATCCTCCAAAATATAAATTAGCTAAACAGAAAAAGGATTAATGAACTGACTAGGTAACTAAAATGGAGAGCTAGGAGATCAGTAAATCTGAAATTAACTCTAAAGAGGAAATCTTGAAAGTTTGATGGGAAATACTTCAACAAAATTATAAAAGTACTATAAATTAATTTTTAAATCCAAAACATAGTTATAAAAAAACTAATAAATTGACTTTTAACTTACTTTAAAAGGTAAAGAAAAATAATCAAATTAAAAACAAAAAATTCCAGAATTTACTATAGTTATATGCCAACAAAACCAGAATTTTAAGAAACAGATGATTTTGTGAAAAATATGTAAAATATCAAATAATTTAGTTTCAGAAATGGAAATTACAGTAGCAGTAAATGAATTACTAAGGTCAGTGGGGAGGTTGGGGGAAGACAACAATCTTGGTCCTTCAAGATAGATTTAGAGGAGAATAATATTTCCCCAATTTTCCCCAATTGTAGATGAAAAACAATTTTTAACTTTTTAACATTCATTTTTAAAAATTGTGTGTTCCAAATTCTCTCTTTTCCTTCCTCTCTCTTCACTCCTCCCTCTCCAAGATAAGCCATTTGTCTAACAGGTTTTTAAAGTAAACTTTTAAAGTTGTATTGTTGTGTTTCCAATTCTATACACATTATTCTTTTTTAAAAAAGACAAAGATAAAAAAGAATGTGCCCTACTAAACTCTTTATTTTTGAGAAAAATATATTCACAATGCCTAGTTAAGAATTTGTGGTTTAAATCTCTTTTCTTGTTTCCAAAAAGGATTTCAGTTAGTAATTAAGCAATTATGAATTTAGGCAAATCCTATTATGTAATTTTCCCCTAGAAAGAGGAACAAAGTGCATAAAATGTTTTTTATTAAGACTAATCTATTCCTATTTATCTAGGAATCTAGAACTTTTTTTTCTTCAAAATTTGAAATTGCTAGCGAACTCCACCTTCTACATTAAAAAGTTCCAAACAATCCAATGGGATTCCAAACTGACAAACATTTATAAGCACCTATTAGTTGCAAGACACTATACTAGGAGGGCAGCTATGTGGTATAGTAGATAGACCACTGGGATTAGACTCAGGAAGATTCATTTTCATGAGTTCAAACCTGGCCTCAGCCACTTACTACCTGTTTGACCCTGGGCAAGTCACTTAATCTTGTCTGCCTCAGTTTCCTCATCAATAAAATGAGCTGGAGAAACACTCCAGGATCTTTGCCAAGAAAACCCCAAATGAGGTCATGAAAAGTTGACATGACTGAAAAACAACAATATACTAGGAACTGGGCATACAAAAACAAAATGAAAATCTATTTCTGTCCTCCAGAAGCTAATATCCTCCTTAATGAATAAAAGTTCTTTATCTGAGGCATGGACAATCTTGTGTCAGACATCTAAGTGTCTCTAACTTACCATACTGCGTATGACATACAGTCTAAAGTGTCTTAAGTGTCTTAAGGTGCAGAAAGACATTGACCCAATGATGACTTTCTATTTCTGGAATTTTCCTTACTCCAACTATTTTCAGAGGATTTAAAAGTATCCCTTCACACTTGTGCTTAATGATGGTAATCAGTGTTTAGAAGCAAGACCAGGCTAGGGATTCCAAGCTTTTGATGATGATACTAAGCCTCTATCCTTACTTGCTGGATGCTCGAATGGTTCCTGATCCTAAAATCAAAGGTATGGAGCTGAAAGAGATCTCACAGGACAACTCTTCCAACCTCTTCATTGTACAGATGAGGAAACTGTTAGGTAACTGATATTATCCTTCCCATTTTAGAGATGAGGAAAGTAATTGTGAAAGGTTAAGTGATTTGCTCAGAGTCCCACAGATATTAAATATCTGAGAAAGGATTCAAACTTAAGTTTCTAAGAACCTGGGACTCCAAGCCTCAACTTTACTAACCCTGAAACTGAAAGTTTTACCTAGTAATAGTAAATCACACTGCCAGATCAGGCATTATTAGAACCAGGCTTTCAAAGATAAGGAATCCGATCTCCATATTGTAGTATGGGTATGATTAGGAGGCATCAAGCTGCCAATTATTAAGATGAAACTTTCATATCATATCACCTATTATCATATTTGTTCTCAGTTAAAATGTTTTTTTCTACTTGGTCTACTGAAAATGACACTCAAATTTGAGAGTTTGGAGATTTAGGTCCTAGGTAAGCTTTATCATGTGCAAAGGGTGACCTGGGGTAAGTCACATGACTGCTCTCAACCATACTTTTCTTATATGTTCATTTTTCTTACTGTTACTTGCATTATATCTCACACGGTTACTGAGAATCTTGCGAGACAATGCATCGGAAATGTTTTGCCAGCCTAAAACAATTTGTTAGTAGCAGCTATTATTCTAACAATAACCTTTCAGAAACTACAGATCCTATCTGATTTATCTTTGTATTTCCCATAGTGCTTAGCATTATAGTTCAGTATCTAATTGGTTCTAAACAACTGTCTGATGAACGGATGGACGGATGTGTCAAAAGGCTTATGTCTGTGACTTACACAACAAAGCACAGTGAACAAATTGTAAAACATTCTGGGACCATGGGGTGAATGTCTCCATAAAAAATGATCTTGTATTTTAAATGCTAAATCCACTGAGAAGCTATGACAAAATGTGGGAGTATACCAAGTGGAACATTTCATAGTCAATCCAGAGAGGTTCTTCATACTCATCATAACATGATTTATGACAAAAATTTTTTCTGCTGCTGTTGCTTGTTCAGCTATTTCAGTCATGTCTGGCTCTTTGTGACCCCATTTAGGATTTTCTTGGTGGAGATACTGGACAGGTTTGTCATCTCCTTCTCCAGCTCATTCTACACATTAGGAAACTGAGGCAAACAGGGCTAAGTAACTTGCCCAGAGGCCCATAGCTACTAAATATCTGAGACCAGATGTGAACCCAGGAAGAGGAGTTTTCCTTATTTCAGGCCCAGCACTCAAAATCTTAGTATCATAGATACAAAGCTTGAAGGGACATGAGAAACCATCAAATCCAGCTCCTTCACTTTACAGATGAGGAAACTAAGGCAGAGAGAAATTAAGTGACTTGCCCAGGGTAATACAGCTGGTAAGCATCTGAGGTCAGGTTTGCACTCTGGCCTTCCAGACTTCCGTCCAGAGTTTTATCCTTAAGGACTTACGAAGAAATCCTCTCCACATCTACTTGAATTTGGTCATTGAACTATATTCCCTGAGCTCTATTCTATTCAGGTGAGTTGAGGTAACATTATTGTCTTAACAAGTCAGGAATTACTAATGAAGTGATTTCTCACTACTGTAGTTGCTTCTTTTAGTTAATGGCTCTTGAGAACTGACTACTGAGAACTGCTACTGACATGAGTTTGAAGTCTGTGGAATCAGTGATCTCTTCAGATTCTCAATTCTAGCAGAACCAACATAATCATTTTGTAAATGCTGGTCATAAGGGAGGTTAGAAGGATACATTTCCTCTCACTACCAAAGCAACCAACCACAGAACAAACTTTTATTGAGTAAGATGGAAGCCCATTGAGTGTATGGATTTTTCAATTTTGCCTTTGTGTCTAGAATGAGTTCATCTTAAAAACTGCCAAACTGCCCTTCAATCCACTCAAAGAAAGAGCCTTGCAGTCCACTGTTTTTATGTTACAAAATGACCAATCTATATCCTTGTTACTGAGCTGATGAAAACAGATGGTTCTTTGTTATTGGGTAGATGATGAAGTTTTGTATCAAGGCTAAGGCACAGATAAACCCATCTATAAGGCTAATAAAAACAGAATCTAGCTACTTAGCTTATGGTTTAAAAGATCTCTTTAAGCTTGAGTCACCCCACAGCTACATGTGTTTGGTGTGCCTGTGCTCCTAAATAAAAACTTCTAACCAATGAAGTCAAAATTGCAGAGATGCCAGTTTGCCAAAGTAATTCCAAATCTTTAATGCTTGCTGAATCAAGTAGAATTGAATTGACCCAAGAACATCACCTTAATGCCCAAAAACACTATGAAATGCTTTTGTGAACAGTATTATTATGTAAAAGAAAGGTCAGTAGACTCCTTATTGAGTTTTCTTTCCAGTTCTGTGGAGCACTAATGGGTTTTCTTTGTACTTCTATTTATTTGTATTCATACCTCACACTTCCTCTTGTGATTTATGAGGGAATAGTGTGATATAGTTACAAGATAAGGGTTTGTGCCTTAGATTCAAGAATGCTTAGATTTGTAATCAGAAGACATGAATTCAAATCTTCATCATGTCACTTATTCCCTAGGATTCCATTCTCTGTAAAATGAAGGGAACAGAACAGACTACCAATAAGGTCCCTTTCGCCTGCAAATGTATGATCTAGTCCTTATAGATGCATGACCTTGGGCCACGTAATTAAACCTCTCTGAGGATCAGTTGCCTCCTCTGTGAAATAAAGGAGTTGGACTACATGATTTCTAAGGTTCCTTTCAAAGAATAAAAGATTGGGATGGGTTTAAAAGAACCCTGTACATGTGGAAAACACTGCATGGGAGACTATGATTTAAAGTAAATTGGTATTTCCCACTTTCAATTTAAAATATCTTGGTACCAATGTACTTCACCTGTATAGTCTCTTGATTTCTTTCTAATCTTTCTAGGTAATTGAGAAGAAGCTATGCCCTCTATCTGGAATCTGGAATGCTTTTAGCACACAAGGAATGATGAGGAAACCACTATTACTAAAGTACTGAGTTAGCTCCCGGGAACACAAAGACAAAAACAAAAGCAAGGGGAGACAGCAGAAAAAAAGAAGCTTTTGAGGCCTCTTTCAGACCCCTAGACACCAAAACCAGACAGCTAGACCAACCATGTACTGACTCAAAATACCTCTATGTGCCATAGAAAGAATGATGAATTTTAATTGTAGGTCCCGAGTCTGATCCTCGATAAGATCTTAGGGAGGTCATTCAATCTCTCTGATCTTCAGATTTCTCATTTTTGAAATTAGGACACTGGACTGGTTAGTCTCTAAAATTCTTTTCATTTTCTACTCATATGATCCTATGATCCTACCCCACAGTAGATGTCTTAAACCCTGATGTCCCAGGAGCTCCTGGATGGGAAGTGATCTGTCCCTAGGTTATCTGTAGTTGGGATAGAGTTCCTAGATATGTTGAGAGTAGGGTTGTACAAGTTAAAGTGCGATGGAGTTGGGGAGCACTCTTCCTATCATTAGCAATAAATCTGTGTCATCCCGAGCAATAAATGAAGTCACCATCATTAACATCAGATAAGACCAAAAGCTTGGTCACAGGCTTGGAGTACCAGTAGCCTTGTGGGAAAGGAGAAATAGGGTTGAATAAAACTTCTTACCTAAAGTATGGAGTGGCCTGGGTGCACAAATGCTTTTCTTCATTCCCTACTACCAAAGCCAGGTAGATTGTCAGAGTGATTTGATTTAAAGTGGATCCTACCTCCATTCTCTAACACCTTCTGAAGGCCCACCAATTAATGAATTAATAAGATAAGATTTTGGGGGCAGCTAGGAGTTGCAATGGATAAGGCACTGGGCCTGGAGTCAGGAAGACCCAAGTTCAAATCCAGCCTTAGACAATTACCAGCTGTGCAACCATGGGAAAGTCACTTACCCCTGTTTGCCTCAGTTTCCTAATCTGTAAGATGAACTGGAAAAGGAAATGGCAAACTGTGCCAGTAACTTTGGCAAGAAAACCCCAAATGGGGTCACAAAGAGTGAGACACATTTCATTTGGAACATCTGAACAGCAAACAACAAAATATAAAGCTTTTAAGGAAGAAAACTTTGGGGAAGATATGTGGGGAGGAACTATTCACATTTCAGTGTAAATTAGTTCCATTAACCTATTTTCCTCTCACCTAGGCATAGAGAACTAAAGAGATATTGTGAGAAGCTGGGGTAGAGTAGGAAAAGGAATCAGAAGGAGTTAGTGGAATACAACACATGGGAAGGCCAAATATGGGTAGGCTACCTCAGGATGAGAGGCCTAGACATCTAATGAGTTGAGATGGAGAGTCCTAAGACAGAAGAATGGCATAGGAATATAGTTGGGGGGGTCAAGGGCAATCTGGATTCAATAACAAATTTCACCATCCTCCCCATATAAGTATCCCTCTATTCTGCTCCAACTACCAACCACAATTCTCACTTAACTCCTCAGTTCTCTTCTCCTTCCTTGACTCCCTCATATCCCTTCTAGCCCCAGAAAACTGACATTCTCTACAAATATCTTGTCTGAAATGGAGAGGCTAAACCAAGGGAAACAGAGAATTAAATTCTTTAGTATGGGGATTTGAGTTTCTAAGAACTAAACTTAGAAGAGCCCAGTCTCTGGCTTAGTCCCTGCCCATCAATTGTTTGAACCCTCTTCTCACCTGAGAAACACCCTCTCAAAACTGGGAAAACTTCTACAAATTCATGAAGAGAAAAATGAAGCGATTTAGAAGAATTTATACCAAGATAATATTATGGAGAAAAAAAGAAAAATTTTGAAAAACCTTAGCAGATTAATCAGCACAATGATAAACCATGAGTCTAAAGAATGAAGTTGAAACACAGCATTCACCTCCCAAGAAAGGCATGATGAATTTAAATTGTCTAGATAAACATTTTCAGACATGGCCAATATGGGAATTTGCTTTGTGACACTATGAAGATATGTACTAGAATTTTTTTTTTAAATTTACTCATTGTGTGTATGTGGGTAACCTGCTTTGCAATTTCAGAGCATTATAGAATCATAGATTTAGAGATGCAAAGGACTTCAGAAGTAACATCAAGTTTTTTGTTTGTTTTTCTTCAATGCCAAATATCCTCTAGGAAAATCAAAGTATTTCAGAAACATATTCACCCAAGAAAAATCACTACAGGCTATAGAAATCATTATATAAATACAGCTTTCTTAGTTCTTTCATTCAGTCTCTAGAATAAATAGGAAACCATATGCATGTATGTGTGCGTGTGTGTGTGGGTGTGTGTGTGTGCGCGTGCACGTGCACAAGTGCATGCACACCAACATTGCTCAGGAGCCAAGGACTGAGCCCCACAGCCACTACTGTAAAGTTAATGAAGGCAGCAGGAGGTAATTTTGCAAACATAACATGGGATAATTTACTTTGTTTTGCATTACCAATGAATAAGGAAGGAATCTGTTCTCAGATATATCTATGATCTTATCATATTGGGCACTCCTTCCGATGACACCAATCTCAGCCCAGTTATGACTGGGCATCTTGTGTAATTCTTGTCTATGTCTTCCTGTAAATTAGACCCTGGAGGTAAAAGCAAAAACTTCAGTTCTTTCCGGATTCCTCCAGACATTCCAAGAATGCCAGTGGAGCAAAGTAATTTGCTTTACATTAAAAAAGCCTTACTCTGAAATGCAACTGGGAGTAGCATTCAACCCTCTCTGACCCTCTAGCAATTCTCTTAAGACAGTGGATAATAGAATATAATTACTTGAGGCAGTATCTGTTTCATTTTTGTCTTTGTATTCCCAGTATCTAGTATGGTGCTAGGTACATAGGAGGCATTTAATATATGCTTGATTACTTAAAATGCTATTTATCATGCAAAGTTACTGCTATTCTACTGAAAGATTAGTGACATTATTTAATTGCTAGGGATATGAGCTTGCTTTTCCTATACATGTAGCTCATTGGCTAGGCTCTCAGGACCATTCTTGGTTTCTTCAGTATCAAAGAAAAATCCTGGTGAGCACGTAGGACGTGAGATTGACATAGGTGCCCACTGGTCCTCCTTAATCCATGAGTCACAGATTGTGCCTCTAACCCAAGTGTCCTGTATGTGCCACTGGTAGCAAAAGGTGAGGGCGAAAGTGTGACCGTATGGACAGAAGGTGCTGACCAAACTCAAGGCCCATGAGTTGATTTAGTGTCTTCACTTTGTGCCCCTAACAATGATGGTCTTTTTCTATATCTGGTATTGCTAAGCAGACATAATGAAATATAATATGTTAGAAAGAGCTCTGGTGTGTCAAGAAACTTGGTTTTAAGGTCCAGACTTGTCACTGGTAGATGACATCAGTTTTCTCATCTCTAAAATGGGGATATTAATACTATACTGCCTATCTCACTGGGCTGCTGTGATAATTGGATAAGATAATGAATAAAAATGAGTAGACTGTATAAAATATAAGCATACCTTTCTCAGTTCCTTGGGGCTTATTTTGGTCTGACTCTCATTCCATGCATAACTTAAACACACCTAAAGCTTAACTCATATCTGTACTACTCTATCTCTCCATTTGCCCCTGAGGGGACACCCACCTTTCCAGCTCCCTTCCCCTGATGGTCTATCATCTCCCATTAGAATGAAAGTACCTTGAGAACAAGGGTGGGCTTGTATTCTTTTATTTGTAGCTCTAGTGCTTAGCATAGTGTCTGGTATACAGTAAGCAAAAATAAATGCTGTATCTATCCATCTATCTATCTACTGGATCCAAATTTGACATGATCTTCCTATCCATATAGCAGTTTCATGTGAGCATAATGCAGCTAGGCTGCATTACTGGCTGGGTTGCTGTCCATAACCATGGAGTCAACAGGTTTTATGAGAAACCCATTTGCTTTTCATCAAAGAGGTAGGCCAGAGCAGAGCTATAACCAATAATTTTGAGTCTGGGGCAAGGTGCATTAAAGTATCCTCAAATCAACCTAAAAAGTTATTTTCCAATAATGAGACACTGAATTCTGTGGGCTGTGAATGTCTGGGCCAAAACAAAACTATTGATTATGTAGGGAGGGTTAGGGCCATGAGTTCAGTTAGGGAGAAACTACCTGGTAGCTCCCTCCTTTCAAGGTAAGTTCTAAGGTCTGTTATTTCTGTGCTGTTGAAGCACTGCATATATTTTCATTCCTTTCTCAGTTCAGCAACCCGTGGCAAATTCCTGGTCAATATGCCCCAGTTATGGCTCTGAACAAATGGTCAATTAAGCTCCTTTTCCAGTTTAATTTACTCACATTCATGAGGCATTATCTCTTATTTTTCTGAATATTTTGTGATCTCTTCCCTACTTAATCCAATTTCTTTTTCAAAGTGAAAGGAGCAGAATCTTCCACATACATGATGTTAAGTGAGCCAACATAACTCAGTTATTTCTAGTATTCTTTACAGTCATTTCACCATCTCAAAAAGCTTTAAATAAATTATTGTAGTAATCTAAGATGGTTTTCCTGCTACTACAATGTGCAATGAGGAGGGAAAACAATTTTAATGGAAATAAGTAAAGATTATTTCATGTTTTGGCAAGGGAAGGTTAAGAGAAGTATTTTTGTAGCTTGGGGATCATTAGAGCCCTGATGATCATCTGATAACAAAAAAACCTTAGGTATTCTTATACTTCACATTTTATGTTAGTGGTAAAGGGTTAACTTTTAATCAGCATGGTGTTGGAGAAAGAACATTGGCTTTGGAATAAAAGGAACTGGCTAAAATCCCCACATTGCAATTTATCACCCTTGTGGCTTTGGCCACATCCTTAACCTCAATGGACCTCCATTTGCTCATCTGTTAAATCCTCTGACTGGAGTAGATAGCTTCTCGTGTTCCTATAGCTCTTGGTCCATACACCTAAGATTCTTGGACATCTAAATCTTTTCCTATACTAAGCTATGATTCCACATTTCTATGATCTCTGCGTGCCCATTTAGGCAACATACAGAAGGTAGATGGGAGAAAACTGGCATCTTTGGACTTCTACGCAACATTGCTGAATTATCCCCAGGCTCCACCTTTCCATCCTCCCTCCAATTTCCTTCTGGAAAACTTCATTTTTTTTATTTTTATTTTTTTTAAGGCAGTTGGGGTTAAGTGACTTGGCCAGGGTCACACAGCTAGGAAGTGTCAAGTGTTTGGTCTGAGACCGGATTTGAACTCAGGTCCTCCTGACTTCAGGGCTGGTGCTCTATTCACTGCGTCACTTAGCTGCCCCTTGGAAAACTTCAAATGCATGTTTCTCAAAGGCAGGAACTGTGTGTGCACAGATGTTCCCAAGTATTTTACTTTCTTTCATCCTCAGCACTTCACATAAGGCTTCCAGCATAGGAAGTTCTTGGCAATTGGGCAACTGACTGATACATTCATTATCTAGATGGTGTCAATCAAATTCATCATCTAGATGATGTCAGCCAATAGGCGGGAACTCTGGGATGAGGAGCAAGGATCCTTTAATTTCCTGTTATTATTCTTTCTGGAGACAAGGACAGACAGAATAGGGATTCTCCCTAAAACACAGATATTATATAAATATTATATATGTGTATATACACATCTATATATAAATGATACATACATTTGTTAATGTTGAGTCATATCTGACTCTTTGTGACCCCATTTGAGCTCCTCTTCACAAAGATACTGGAGTGGTTTGCCATTGCCTTCTCCAGCTCATTTGTAAAATGATGGAGTTAGACTAAATAGTCTATGATGTGCCCTCTATCTCTATGTCTCTATTCCATGACTCTTTGAATTTGAGATTCCAAGAAGGGCTGAAGTAATTGACATGTCCAAAGTGGCTTTGTTTTGTATAAAGTGCCTCTTCGGATATACCTGGGTTATAGTAGGTTCCTTTAAGTTTCTAGTGGTTCCCCATGGATTCCTTTAAGTTTCTAGTGGTTCCCGGGAGTTCTCATTGCTTCCTGACTTTGTTAAAATGCAAATAAATCTCCTTTAGTCTATAGTAGCTGGGGCTCTGTCTACCACTAAGGTAGGGAAGGTTGAGTAAGAAATGCCCCAATGACAGCTGAAACTCAACGTGTTCAAAACCAAGGTCATGTTCTTTGTCCTTCAAATTTCCCTTCTTTCCAACTTTCTCATTCTTTTAAATCACACCATGACATTGATGGGTGTGAAAGATAGGTGGAGTCCTTGAAGCTTAATAGGTGAATTAATTGCAGGACAGCCAAGTATTCTAGGGGGCATGCAATCAAAATAAAATCTCAAGGTTTAAAATGGGGAAAAAGGGGGAGGGATTTATAAAATGATGGGACTTGAGTGAAAATTAAGCTATTCTAAATGTAAAGGAATGCTTAGTGTTTAAAGTGGCATAGAAACCATGGACTTCTTCCAAAGGTATTGTGGACAGAAATAGAACGCAGACACACATGCTTTAAAACAGTAACACAAATGACCAGTTCTATTTAGGGTTAGCTATTTCCTGTGTGGAGAATTGACTCAGCATCCTGCATTTTGTGGAGTAGCCAAATCAATATTATAATTTCTGGTCCTAGGAGGGGAAATTACACTATCTCCAGGCACAATGGTCTTATGGGCAATCATGTTTTCCACCCAAATGGTGGACCACTTTATGAGGCCTTCTACTGGACTCACAAGACAAAGTATGACTTGGGATTGTATAGACTTGAAAAACAAAGAGCAGTATAATCTAGAAGAATAAAGTAACAGTTTACCACATTAATAAAGATATACACAGTGGATTTTATGATCACGCTGGAATAAGGAATAGGATGAGAAGAAATATGGTAGCAGGGATGTTACCTAACACATGATTAGTACCACACATGCAATTTTGTACACAAATCATTTTCTCACGTATCTTTTGGGGGATGATTGGATACTGAGGGAATTGTGTGAACCAAACTGACTCCATCTTGTGACTTAACTCTGGATCCAGCTCGCTTCCCTTTCTATTCAGTTGTGGGTCCAGTCCATTGTGAGAAAACTATTCGGTGACAGGAATTATGAGAAAACTTTATTGTGTTGCTTGAACCTAGCCCTGTGTGGATGGGAAGCCAGACCTCCTATACCTGTTGCTTAGATATCCCTTAACTAAGAACCTAGATTATGCTGACCAAAAACCCACTCAGATCTGAAGACTGAGACAAGGAATTTTCTCACAATTATACATCTCAAGCAACCCACTTACCTTATCTGAAAACTGGCCTTGTACTGGTCAATCCATTAATATTTCTATTTTTTTTTATTGAATACAGACACTTGAAGGGAGTAAGATTCCTCTTCTTCTGATTTCATGGAATTGCACCTGTTTGTTTTCACTTTCCCAACTGAGACAGCCCCTATTCTTTCCTCCAATTAGAAATCAGATTACCTAATTATAATCCTATTTTGTATTTTACTTATTGTTATGTTTTGATGCATAGAGATGTCTCCTCCTACATTTGGGGTCCAGTACCAAACTGAGGTAGCCTGCTCCTGATTTGAAATGCAATTGGCACACATTGCTTAATAAATCCATATGCTTGGGAGCATAAACCTTTGTTTCCTCAGTTATTTCATCCTTGACCCATCCCATTTTTGGCAAGCCACCCAGAAGAGCTACTTCAAGTATTACACTTCATTCATCTTCCTCAAAATACTAAACTCTTCGGCTGCAGCTTTTTTTCAGTCTTCTGGCTGGCTACAATTTTCCCTTAGAAATTTTTCAAGGGAGCAGAATCTACAAAACAAAAACAAAACAACAAAGAAAAGAAAAGGAAAGAAAAAAGAAAAATAGCCACTGACCATGACATAAAATAAAGGCTTTTGTTTTCGGAGCATTTTGTGGTTGTTGTTGTTTAGTTGTTTTATCTTGGCAAGGATACTGGAATGGTTTGCCATTTCCTTCTCCAGCTCATTTTACAGATGAGGAACTGAGGCAAACAGTGTTAAGTGACTTGACCAGGGTCATACAGTTAATAAGTGTCTGAGTCCAGATTTGAACTCAGGAAGATGAATCTTCCTGACTTCAGGCCCAGCACTCTACTCATTATACCACCTGGCTGCCCTCTGAGCATTTTACAAAGAAATAAAAACACAGTCAAAACAATAGGATAAACACATACTTGTTAGCCTTGTTATCACCTACTGAAAATCTAATCTTAAAGCCTTTAATTCACCATAATCAAAAATCCCTTCTTTAGGCCAATGTGGGGACCCATTTGGATTTGTATATATTAGCTTAATTTGAGAGCTCTACCTCTTTCCTTAGTCTCACACCAATTTTTTCCAAGGGGAAATCCTTTAGTATTTTACTATTACCAGAAGCCCTCTTTGGTACTTCACTGTTATCAGAACTCATTGTTCCCTTAATGAGAGTATCTCTTAACTCATCATTCCTTTAGAGGTAGTATCTCTTCCCCAGAAGGGTTGGGGCAAACCATCCCCAGCACTGAGGGGGTAAATCTTATCTTATCTCAGAACAATTTGAAATTAAAAGCTGACTTCCACAGCAGTCTTGGTGAAAGATTAACTGCAGTGAGTTTTTTTTTTTTTGAAAGGCTGTCCCTGTAGTCAGAATTCTATCTCTGGATCTGACTGGCCATGCCACAACACAATCTTTCATTACAATACAAGCAAAATTAAAAGACTATTCTGAAGACTTCTTAGAGAAGGAATAGTTAAGGCTTGACTGCAGCAGGAAAACACTCAATATTTTTCATCATTAGAAATACATATAAGTCTCCAACCACTTTTGCCTACCCCCTCCCCTAACCCAGAGGGGAAGGGGGACAAGATGGCATACAGTCGATTGTCTGGAGATGACAGAGGTATTAAGAGATTTACCCCTGAGTTTTGTCTACACAATAACACCAGAGTGAATAGGTCAGTTCAATCAAAGACCTTTTGCCTGACATAAATCATTTAACTAATCCAAAGACCTGCCCTATAGATAATAAAGCCAGAGCACAAAATATAAATGATGAAGAATTGACATTCAAGTGTTGGAATTTGACGTTTCAATGTCAAATGCCTGAAAGTCAATTGTGTGTCACTGAAAAAGAAAAAAATGATCAAGATTTTAAAAACACAGACAACATGGAAAGGGGACCAGGAGGTAGCATTTCAGAAATTAACTTACCTAAGCATGAATCACTAATTGCTGAAGAAGACAGCTTGTACAAATTGCTTTCTATCTTGTCCATCTTCCTACCTGAAAAGGACAGATATACCCTTCTTTAGGCCTTCAGAAAACAAGATCAGGAATCAATTGAAAAACAAGAATGGAAAAAAATGCCTTCTATGTGCCAGGCATTGTGCTAGTTGGAGGGGAAATTAGTATGAAGTTAGTCAACTAGCATTTATTAAGCTCCTACTGTGTGCCAGGCACTGTGCTAAATACTGAGTGTGCAAGGAACCCTCTAAGGAGGGAGAAAACATACAAACAGTAACATACAAATGAAACGGTCACTACAGGCGAGCAGCTCCTTACATTCTAATGAAGACAGAAAACACATACATGTAAGTATATAGAGAAAGAATATAAAGAAAATACATACAAATAAGAACACAGTAGTTTGGGTTGGGGGGGCATTAGCTATTGGAGGGATCAGGAAAGACTGCACGTATGAAGCAATGCTTAGGCTGCATCTTGAAGGAAGAGGGGGGTTCTACAGAGCAGAGGGGAGGAGGAAGCCCAGCCTAGCTTTGGAGAATGGCCAGCATAAATGGCAAAGATGGTTGTTAGACTGTTGTATGTGAGGAACACGGAGCAAGTCAGTTTGGTTGGATGAGAGTGAGAGAGTGAGAATAATGCCCAGTGAAGCTGGAAAGATAGCTTCAAGCCATAATAGAGCTAAACAAAGTAGTAAATAATTAATGTAGAGGCATTAGGGAGGTATAAGAGTTGATAGAGCAGAGGCTTACATTTTATCTGGGGAAATCAACATGTACTTATACTTATGCACAAAAAATGAAGGTTTGAGTCATTATAGCTACTATTCTAATAAGGGAGACTATAGGAAAGATTTTTGTAGACCTTCCATCAAAGCAAATTACTAAGAATTAAATGATCAATAACAGAGGAAGGATTGCATGTTATACTAAAATAGCTTTACCATAATCAACTATTGATGGCTTCACTTATGAGTAGGAAAGTGTCCTAAATTAAGCCAGAATGTAATGGTTCTCAGCTACCCTATTCACCAACTCATTATTGTCCCTAGAATCAGCCCCCTCAATGCTCCACTGGCTCATTTGCTACACTAAACTCTCAATCTCTCAGTCTGACACAGTTGCCAACTCGGACTCTGCAGTGGGGGCTACCTCTTAGCCCATGCTGCTTCCCATCTAGAGGAAGAGATGAGCGTTGGAGCCTACAAGGTGAGGATGGATGGTATGGAGGGCCATGTAGTAGAACAACCGCATTTGTGATACCAAAAATCCACTTGCAGGCCAACATTTCTCATTAGCTAAATGTGATTTGCCAGAAGTAGTCAAAGGAGGAGTAGGAGTGTCCTGTTAGAGACTCAGATCTGCAATTTGAATTTGCTTCCTGTATTATCCCCCACTCACCGACTCCCATTAAATACTTAAGCACACAATTCCAGAAGATATTCTATCTTGGAATTGACTCTCACTGGAGGAGAGGCATGGAGCTATGGTCAGAGATAACTGGTACTAACAATGATGGCACACCTGCATTTTCAGTCTTAGCCTTGCTGGCCTTTAAAGAAGTCTAACTAATAAGAATAAATTCCTCCTATTTAAAAAAAATAGACCTGTGATTTCACTGGTATAGGGAACTCTCAGTGAGGAAAACTCCTTATAAGAATGTAAATGTGCCTACTCTTAACTTAGAGTCTTGAAAGGTAGCCTGTGGGTACTGAGGAGGTAAATGACTTACTCAGGATCACAAAACCAGCATTTATATGTAAGATAGGAGACAGGCCTAGGGTCAATGTGCTGTGTGCTCCAGATACAAAGAATAAGCAAAAACAATCTCTGCCCTGAAAAACCCAATAGGATGAAATTGGAAAAGTGGAGGACCAGAGGAGAGATGATATATGCACTATGCTATTCTACTATACTAAAAGTATATATTCTTATCAACAGGTATGTATCAGTATATTCCACATATATCAAACATTTCAAAGGAATACTAAAAGAGAACTGAGAAAATGACTAAATAATCACCACAGAATCGTAGAGTTGGGAGGGATATAGCAGTTTGTTTAATCTGTTCTTCAGAACTAATGTTGAGGAGTCATTCAGACTGAATCCACTTAATTACAGGAATCATTATTTCCTTAACATGGTACCTTCCCTTGTTGTAGTCCCCAGTTGTAAGAAAGAACTCCCTTATGCTATATTACAATAGAAAGTGGGGAGATGAGTTAAAGGACCTCATTTTGAAGCTCAGCTCTGATACTTAATAACGTGGGAATTATAAGACAATTAAGTGGGAATTATGAGTCACTTAAGCTTTCCAAGGGAATTGGATTAGATTGCTTCTAGGGTCTTTTCCATCAGCAATATCTTATAATGCTGTGTTGAGCCACACTCTGTCCATGTGTAACTTGCCTTTAAAATGAAAGTTTACCAGGGCTCTTTCACCCAATAAACTTTCAAATATCTGTCATAGTTTTTAAGCCTTTTACTACTCTGGTCACCTTCCCCTGAACTTACTACATCAGGGGTGTTTAACTTGGAGTACAGCTCTCCAAGAGGCCCACAAATAGAACATTAAATGAAATTAGAATGACATCTTTATCTTCATTAACCTCTAACTTAAAATTAACATTTCCATCACTTATGAACATAGGCAACCAACATTATTCTGTGAAGGAATCCATAGACTTCATTAGACTGGCAAAGGTATCCATCCATGATTAAAAAAAAAAAAGCTAAGAACCTCTGTTCTATGCCAAGGATCTATGATTTCATCAATGCAGGTGCTCCATCAACTCATGTAGGTAGCAATCCTTTCACACCTTAGTGGATAATTTTCATTAATTGCCACAGATGAAAAAAAATCACTAACTAGGCAGTCTTTTGAAAGGCTCACATTTACACTAAGTTAGGCTGGTAGTCAGAGAATAAGCATACAATTCATTTATGACCCTATCTTTTGAGACTTTCTAGCTTTGTATAACCAAACCAAACTTTGGAGCTACTGGGCCCAAATTTCAAGAATGCAGATTTACTTCTGGGCCATAGTGGGGTTTTTAGAAGTCTTTAGTGTACAAGATTGTTAATATTCCTCTGAACATATGATACCTCCAATTGACCTTAGGACTGCTGTTGACCTGTGATCTTCAGACAGTTTACAGGAACCCATCATCACCTTGGCTAGAACTTTTTCTTTCAGTCTCCCAAGCCAAAGATAAGTAGCTTACCATGATCTGCTATTTTATGAGCAGCTGATGGTCCTGGGCTTGAAGGTTGTGGTTGTATCTGATTTGGGAAATTACATGAAGAATGTTTACTCAGATTCTGGGGATGAGTCTGACTCCTGGAAGGCTTTAAAGGCTGTTCTTTCTGTATTTCATTCTTGTTCATGTTCATACCTGAAAAGCCCAAATGCAAAACATGAATAGCAAGAAATGTAACCAGGAAACAAAACTATGAGTGTCCTTAAAAAAATAGTTAGGAGTTGTATTAACCAGGGAGCTAGGGACAGCAGGGCATGGCGAATGGCAAGCTAACCTTGCAGTGAAGAATTCTCAGGTTCAGATACTGCCTCTGACTGTGTATTTGCTATGGAGGTCTGGGCAACTCACTTTATCTCTTGGTGCCCCAAAAAGCTCTCTAAAACAACAAGTTGCAGAGGAGACAATGATTTGCATTACTCAAGACAATTTCTGTACCAGAAATTTGCTATGTAATAAAATCACAGGAATGGATCTAAATTGCCCCATCAAATGAAACAAAACTAATCTAAGGCTTGAACTAAATGAAACACTAATTTGTTTCCAACATCATCTGGAGATTTCTTTCCAGTCCTAATAATGTGCTTATCCTGTGAGATCACAACCACTCCATGCATTAGTCCGCTGGCTTCATGAATTACTGGGGCCAGAAATAGTCAAAACTTTGTGGTTAGCATCACCACACTTAGTGTTGTCTTTTAAAAGTTTTTTAAATTTTATTTTTATTTTCAGTTTCAAATTATCTTTCTGCTGCCACCTCCCCCCCCCAACCATGGAGTAGACAAAAAATTAGATCCCTATTGTACATATGAAGTCACGCAAAATCTATTTCCTTCCGAGTCCAGCTACAATATTTCTATACAAGCCATATATACACACACCATATACTATATATATATATATATATATATGTCTTATACTTCATATATATACCACATACTATGTACTATACATATGTATGCATGCCAAATATTATATATATACATATATATATACACACACATACATATATTCATATATATACATATATATATATATATACATATATATATACACACACATACATATATTCACATATGTGTGTCTATGGATACATATACACATATAATTTTTTTAAGGGGTTGAGAAGGTACTAGAAACATCCTTGAGGACACTGGGGAGGGGAAGGAGTGAATAAATCAGGAAAGACCCAATATATACATTGGAAGTTAATATACATCAAAGTCGAGGCTTGAAAGGAGATGGGCATTTTTGAACATGTAGCTTTATGCTCAAGCCAAAAGGAAATGGCCAGCATAAAGGTAAAGAGATGATGGATGGACCTTTGGATGGGAATGAAGGATAGGAAGTAATTCAGTTTAGGTAACAGGAAACTCATATCAAAAACAGACTATATTATTCTTAGACAAAGTTTTCTTTGATTCCTTCCTTTCTTCTTCCTCCCCATCTGTCTTATTTTATTAGCTTTCAAGTCTTGTTGATTTTATCTCATCAATATCTCTCCTATATGTTCCCTTCTCACCATTCACAAAGACAGCAACCTAATCTGGGCCCTTATCACTTCTCACTTGGACCACATAATAGTCTCCTGCTTGCTCCTGCTGAAAGTGTTTTCCTTTTCTTTCCTTCTTTTTTTTTTTGTGAGGCAATTACAGTTATGTGACTTGCCCAGGGTCACACAGCTAGTAAGTGTTATGTGTCTGAGGCTGGATTTCAACTCAGGTCCTCCTGACTCCAGGGCCAGTGCTCTATCCACTGTGCCACCTAGCTGCCCCCAGCATTTTCCTTTCTAATTCATTATCCACACACAGCCTAGGCAATCATCCTGAGACAAAAGTCTGACCTTGCTACTCCCCTTCTCAAGAACCTTCTGGGGCTCCTGTTTGCCTCTTAAATAAAATATAAATTTCTTAGTGTGGCATTTGATGGTTATCATTATTTACCTTTATAGATATTTCATGTCACTCCCCTTTATATATTCTATTTTCTAGCTGAACTAGTCAACTTGGGCCTCTGTACATCTGCATTGACTGTCCCCAATGCCCATCTCCATTTCTTAGTATCTGAAGCATCTATCAAAGTTTAGCTGAAGTACTGCTCCTTACTAGAAATATTGCATGTCTAGGTCATTAATTCTCTTTCCCACTTTTTGTAAAGATGTATTCACTTCTTTTTTACATGTCTTCTCCAGAACAACATAAACTTTAATGACAGGGAATGTTCTCACACGTGGCTATCATAGTGTTTTGCAAACAGTAGGCATTTAATAATTGATAGTTATAGTACTGGAAAGATTTTCTTTAAATTAAAACAATATAAAGAATATTCTACTGATTGGTCCTAGTATTCCTCTTTGAGGTCATAAAGAATGATAATCTCTTTTCTTTTATTTTTTTTTAGGCAATTGGGGTTAAGTGATTTGCCCAGGGTCACACAGCTAGTGAGTGTGAAGTGTTTGGTCTGAGGCCAGATTTGAACTCAGGTCCTCCTGACTTCAAGGCCAGTGCTCTATCCACTGTACCACCTAGCTGCCCCTAATCTCTTTTCTCTATAACCAAGCTTCACCAGGGTTCAATGTTGGGTAGAATGCTAGGCCTGGAATCTGGAAGACCTGGGTTTGAATCCTAACTCAGATACTTAGAAGCTGTTTGACACTGAGCATCACTTTACCTCTCTGTGCTAAATTTTCCTCACCTGTAAAATTAGAAGAGTTTGGACTTGACAATCTCCAAGGTCCCTTTCAACTCTAAAACTATGATCCTAAAAAAAGTGTCAAGTGGTAGTCATATCCACCTTATATCTTCAATTCCCAAGGCTAAATATTTCCAATTACTTCAAGAAATCTTCATTTGAGGTGGCTCTGAATCTTCTCATCAAGTCCCCACATCCCCATTCACACACAGAGAAGTCAATTTAACTTTGAGAGATTAACTGTGAGCAAAGGCCAGCTTTACAAGGACATGCATTTTATGATACAATACCCCCAGAATTGCATATTTGAACTTATCTTTAGAGATGCAAGACAATCTAAATAATGTAATCTGAAAATAGAATATAATTTTTAGCTTTAGTAGCTTCACCAATTTTTCCTCTTTAGAGAGAACATGTATGTGTGTGTGGATTTGTGCTTTCATTAGTTTGGGGCAACCTTAGTATATAAATCCCCTTGATCAATGATAGTATCTAAGATCTAGGGTTGGAATAGACCTAAGAGTTCCTCTAGTGCAACTTCTACACTTTACAGATGAGTTAACTAAGGCACTGAAAGGTTTAATTGTTGCCCTAAGGTTACACATGTATCAGGGTTCACAACTGGAATCTAAAAGCAGGTTGTTTGATTCTAGACCCAGAATGAGGAGGACCAGGCTAACTGGGAACTTTTCTGACATTTGTGGTCTTCAAGTTACCTGGAGGCAGCTAAGACTTAAATGATTTTCACATGGCCACATGAGCCCAGGTCTTCCTGATTCCAAGGTCTGATCTCTAAATCTACTGCCATTTTAAATTCTCTGTAATCCAGGTGACAGGTTCAGTTAATCATATATAAGTTCATCAGAGGGTCCGCAACTCTACAGTCTCCTTGTGTATAAGCAGCTGAATTTATGAAGATTCTGGAAATAAACACACATATACATGCACACACACACACACACACACACACACACACACACACACACACACACAGAAAAAATCACCCATTCTGCTAAATAGAAATATCCTTGGAAATAAAACAGTGAAATTCTCAAGAAATAAGCTATAGAGAATTAAAAAAAAAACAAGCTAATAAAATTCAAATCTGTATCTACTTAGAAATTTTGTGGTTCCCCTTTCTAACTCTCCTATGTATGTGTAGGTCTAAATTCTAGAAGAAAGAGGCATGATGGGCATAAGCAGACTGAAACACATTACTGATGATAACATATATGGAAGAAGTAACCTAAAAGACATTATCAAGAGAGTATATATGACCGAAAAGAGGCAAGTTTACAGCAGGGGAGTAACAGTAAGGGACTACTGAAGCAATATACAAAAACCATTAAAAATAACCACAAGAAAGCCACCATTAGGCTGGATTGTTGAGTTAGATTTTCTATGAAGGGTTTATGGGTATTTACAGAGAACTATACAAGTCAATATTACAAGGAGTGACTATGGCCTTCATTGACAGAGTACTTTGACTAATGGGACTAAAGATTCTTTAAAATCTTCACCACACTGAAAAGTAATCATGGAAGGTTATATGGACACTCCCAGGAAGAACCTGGCTCCGTTTCTCTAAAAAAGTAAAGGAGAATTCCTTCTTTCAAAGGAATTGTAACCCTGGGGAATGAGGAGGCCAATTCTAAACTTGCCATTAATATGTCTCCCTTTTCTTTGCCCCCACCCCTACGTGTTAAGAGTGATCTTAGCTTTCATAGTCTCACATGCAGGATGCAGAGGGTTGCATCAGGATCCCTTCCCGACTCTTCCCTCTCCCCGAATAATTCTTTTATTCAATTTTCTTTAATTTACTTCATTGAAGAAACACTGCCCACAAATATTAAATATTCAACACATTGCTCTACCCTTTTTGAGGAAAGCCTCTTCCATTGGCAGAATATATGCTTCCCTTCCTCACTTCAAGTGATCATAAAAAATGACTTTATACTTTAGTTGCTTTTTAGAACCACGTCAAGTAAAAAAGCCTCAATTACTGCAATGATGATATTCATCTTGCATTCATTCACCAATTCACTTAGCAAACATTCATCTATTAAACGTCCAGATGTACACCTAAGTATACTTTACACCAAAAGGCAAAAATAAAAACCTTGAAATCAAGGATCATGCAATCATAGAATCTTAGAGTTGGTAGGAATCACAGAGCTCACTTAATATGACCCAGATCTGGGTCCCCTCAGAAATATTCCTCACAGTTACAGACCTACAATAAAGAGGGATTGACTCTAATGAGGCAGCCCATTATACCTCTGGAGAGCTGTAATTCACAATTGATATTGAACATGTTTTCCTCTCACCAATTTCCCCAACTGCTTCTGTTTTGCCCTGTGAGGCCAAGTAGATCAAACCCTTTTCTTCATATCAACCCTTCAAATACTTAAAAGCATCTGTCAATGTCCTGCTCTCCCAGCCCCCACCACACCAATTCTTCTCCTTTCAAGCTCTTTAATTCATTAAATATTATTGATATGATGCTTTGGACCATATCTACAGGAACTTTCAGTACTTTAGGTAATGGACCTTTGCAAGGTGACTTAAATGCACTTATGTTATTCTTTTTTATAGTATTTTATTTTTTCTCCAGTTACATGTCCAGAAAATTTTTAGCATTCATTTTAACAAGATTTTAAGTTCTAAAATTTTCTCCCTCCCTTCCCTTCCCTCTTCTGAAAATGGTAGGCAGTTTGATATAGTTTATACATGTGCCATCATTTAAAAATATTTCCATATTAGTCACAGTTGTGAAAGAAGAAACAGATTTAAAAACATGAGAAAGGATAAATAAGTGGGAAAAAATGCTTTGATCTGCATTCAGAATCCATCAGTTCTTTATCTGGATACGGACAGCATTTTCCTTCATGTGTCCTTTGTACTTGTCTTAGATCATTGTGTTGCTGAGAAGAGCTGAGTCATTCATAGTTGGTCATCACAAAATGTTGCTGATACTATGTACAAGTTTCCTGGTTCTGCTCATTTCATGTTGCATCAGTTCATAGAAGTTTTTACAGGATTTTCTGAAATCTGCCTGGTCATCATTTTTTACTGCACAATAGTGTTCCATTACATTCATATACCACAGCTTGTTCAGTCATTCCCCAATCAATAAGCATTCCCCCAATTTCCAATATTTTGCCACCATGAATAGGGCTGCTATAAATATTTTTGCACACAAAGGTCTTTTTCCCCTTTTTAAGATCTCTTTGCATACAGACCTAGTAGTGGTATTGCTGGATCAAAGGGCATGCACAGTTTAGTTGCCCTTTGGGCAGAGGTCCAAATTGCTCTCCAGAATGGTTGAATCAGTTCAAAACTCCACCAATAGCGCATCAATATCCCAATTTTCCCACATCCCCGCCCAACATCTGTCATTTACTTTTTCTGTCCTATTAGCCAACCCGATAGGTCTGAGGTGGTATTTCAGAGTTGTTTTGATTTGTATTTCTCTAACCAAAAGTGATTTAGAGCACTTCTTCATATGCCTATAGATATCTTTGATCTGATCATATCCTTTGAGCATTATCAGTTGGGGAATGGTTTGTGTGCTCACAAATTTGACTCAGTTCTCTATATATTTGAGAAATGAGGCCTTGACCAGAGACACTTACTATGAAGATTGTTTCCCAGCTTTCTGCTTTCCTTCTACTCTTAGTTGTGTTGGTTTTGTTCGTACAAAAGCTTTTTAATTTAATATAATCAACATTATTTACTTTACATTTTATAATGCTTTCTATCTCGTTTGGTCATGAATCCTTCCCCTCTTCATAGATCCGACAGGTAGACTCTTTTCTTGCTCTTCTAATTTGCTTATGGTGTCATCCTTTATGTCTAAATCATGCACCCATTTTGACCTTATCTTGGTAGATGCTGTCAGATGTTGGTTTAGCTTGTGTCCTATTGTTTTCCAGTTTTCCTAGCAGTTTTTGTCAAATAGTGAATTCCTATCCCAAAAGCTAGAGACTTTGGGTTTATTAAACACTAGGTTACTATGTTCATTGACTACTGTGTCTTGTGTACCTAACCTATTCCACTGATCCACCACTCTATTTCTTAGCCAGTACCAGATTGGTTTTGATGATTACCTCTTTGTTTGAATACAGTTTGAAATCCGGTACAGATAAGCTGACTTCCTTCACATTTTTATTCATGGGTTCCCATGATATTCTTGACCTTTTGTTCTTCCAGATGGATTTTATTATTTTTCCAGCTCTATAAAATAATTCTTTGGTATTTTGATTAGTATGGCACTGAAAAAGTAAATTAATTTAGGTAGAATTGTCATTTTTCTTATAAGCACTTGATATTTCTACAGTTGTTTAGATCTATCTTTATTTGAGTGAAAAGTGTTTTATAATTGTGTTTGTCTTGGCAGAGAGATCCCCAGGTATTTTATATTGTCTGCAATTATTTTTAATGGGATTTCTCTTTCTGCTGGGTTTTATTGGTAGTATATAGAAATACTGATGGTTTATGTGGACATATTTTTCATCTTGCACCTTTGCTAAAGTTGTTAATTATTCAACTAGTTTTTTTAAAATTTGATTCTCTGAGAAGATCTCTAATTCAACCTGTATATATTCTACTGTTTGTATGTTGTCTTTCCCATGAGAATGTGAGCTTTTTAAGAGCAGGGACTGTCTTGCCTTTTCTTTGTATCCTCGAAGCTTACACAGATGTCTACTATATTGCAGGCATTAATAAATGCTACTTACCAGACCAATAGGGATAGATTCATAACCCTATACATGGGCTGAAAAAATAAAGAGGACTGAAACAGGATAGGAGAAAGATGGTCACATATTGTGTATAAAAAGACTGGCGCCTTTAGAAAATGGAAAATTCAGTGTAAGTAAAGAGTATTATGTTACAGAAATCAAAGGTAAACCTGGATTAATAAAAATATAGTACCTAGAATAAGAGATGTTTAAACCCTGTCCTTGTCCAACCACTTTTGGAGTCCAGAACTAATTTCTGGGTACATTTTAAGAATGATATTGACAAGTTGGAACCTACCGAAAAGGACAGCAGGAAAGAAAAGGACCTTAAATCCCTTCTTCTATACAGTTGAAAGATATTGATCCAGAAGAAAAGTCCTGGGGAGATGTGAAAACTTTATTCAAATAGTTTTTAGTGTCATTAGGTAAACAAGTTTGTATTCATTCTGTTGGCTCTAGAGGGCAGAATTATAAGCAATCTAGCAAACCTAACTGAAATGATGGACACCCGCATTTAAGCCCAAGTAAGGCACATAATTATCAAGCTTTTTCTTGTTAGAATAGAAATTAGAGGGAGCAAATTTGGGCTATAGATATGCAAAAATTCTAATAATTAGAGGAAGAAGGAAATGAATATGCACTTCTTTAGAGCCTACCATGTGCCAGGCTTTGTGCTAAGCACTTCATAAAAATTCTCATTTCACCTAAGTAGAACTATCCAAATGAGAAAGAGACCATGTCAGACAGTAAAGGCCTTTCTGAGGTCCTCAAACAGTGACTGGATGCCCACTTTTGGGGTGTGTCATAAAAAGGATTCTTGGCCACATCTAGATTGCTCTAGCTTCTCTGAAAGCCTTGCTGTCTCTTGGCTTTTATGATTCTAACAACTGAAGGACACGTTGTAGCACAATTTACTGAAATGTGACCCAGTGAAATAAGAGCTTAAGACCTTTGAAGCCACAGCTGATGGACAAGAACAATGGATGTTTAGAATACAAGCATTATATTACACATCAGTTTTTTCAATACACTTTTCTAAGTGAAACTCAACCACTGAGTACTAATTGACTGCTGACCCTGGACTCAGCATTTCTGTTGAATGCTGTGGATATACAGAAATATCAGGAATATATAGAAATAGTGGGCTACATAATTCCTTGTAATCAAGGGGTTCATATTGTAGCTGGAGACACAAGACTTAGACACACAAAACAACAACAAATCATACCTAGCTTCCACGCCAGAACTGTGCCATTGGGCCAATCACTTAACGTCCCTGGGCCTCTTTTACTTCATCTATAAAATAAGGAGGTTGGGTGAGCTTTTCTTTAAGGTCTCTTCCAGCTCTGGTTCCTAAACACTTTTGTGCCAATAAATAAGAAATAAAAAGGTAGAAATGAATGCTAGAAGAATTTAGAGGAAAGGATAATTGATGAGGATTCAGAGAACTCTTGGAAAAATTTTGTGAAAAGAGGTGATATGAGCTGGTCCTAGAAAGATAAGAAGAATTTGGAAAAGTTCTAGGATGTAAACCTCTTGTGAAATGGGACTGATTCATTGACCATATTTCTATCCCCCAAGCTTAGCTCATTAACTGACACAAAGCAGGTGCTTAAAAATCCTTGCTGATTGAATGGACTAATTGAAGAGCTCTAGCAAAGGGAACAGGCAATTAGGTGATGCAGTGGATAGAGTTCTGGGTCTGGAGTAAGGAAGACCTGAGTTCAAATGTGGCCTCAGACACTTACTATGTGATCCTGGAAAAGTCACTAAACCCTGTTTGCCTCAGTTTTCTCATCTATAAAATGAGCTGGAGAAGGGAATGGCAAATCATTCTTTGCCATGACCATCTTTACCAAGAAAACCCAAAAATGAGGTCACAAAGAGTGAGACACAACTGAAGCAACTGAACAAATGACAAAAACAAAGGGAATAATATGGAGGAAGGAGATACAGATGCGACAACTTGCAGGTATTATTGAAATGTTGAGAGGAAGATTTAGAAAAAGTAGGAAACAAAGAAAGTAGGATAGAGCCCAGCAGATCATTTGATATGACAAGAGGAAGCCACTGGCTATCGTAGAATAAGCGGATGATATGACAACCTTATACCTCTGCCTCCCATAATTCATTTCTTTTAAAGCCCAGCACAACACCATCAACAGTCTCCAAACTTTTTAGAACATGTATCAATATCAGTTAAATACACATATATGTGTAGACACATAGACACATATATATACACACATGTGCCTGCACTGTGAGTGTGCGTACACATACATGTATGCTATGCATATGCACACATGTCCTATGTGTGCTGTGTGTTTATGTGTATATGTACATACATATGCAGATATTTTGAGCTTGTATTACCATTTTATGTTTACTTATTTACAAATTATATGATGTGTGCTTTTGTAGTTTAACCTTACTTGTATACATATTGTATATTTCATTTCCTCCTATAGAGCTGCATCCTTCTTTGATTCATATATCTAGCACAAATACTTGCCCTTAAGAACATTAATTGGTTTGCCTAGAGTATTGTAGATTTAAAGTTGGACTGAATCTTAGTGATCATTTAATCTAACACCATCATTTCACAGATGGGAAAACTAAGGCAGAGATAAGGGAAATGATTTGCCCAAGATCACAAAGTGGTAGAGCCAAGATTTGAACCAGGTCCTCTGACTACAAAATCATTCCTCTTTCTACTCCACCACTGCCATTTCTTCATGTTTAAAATACCGAAAATAGTCTTATGGAGATAAATGGAATGAGAAAGGGAGGCTGGATCAGGGAAGCAATTTTGTTACAGTAATCCAGGCATCAGGTGATGAAATCCTGGGCTAAGGTAATGGCTGTGAGACTGAGTACTATAAATGCTAGGAATCCATGAGCTAATAAAAAAAGAATTCAATTTGATGGGCAAACAAGTTGAATTATTGTGGAATTGTCTGAAAACAAGTCAATGAATTGTAGCCTACTTAACTTGAAATCAACATTTCAAAATGAAGAATTAACTATGGGATAAGCTCACAAAATACAAATGTGGGAATCTCCTTCAAAAAGCATTTGGCAGATAGTTGCCAAACACCAGAGAATGCTTTCCTTTAGCATCCACCTTATTAACAAGGCTGCTAAAGATGTGCAGATACATCTGTACGTCAGCAAGTCCCACATCTGTGACTTAAGGTTCACTGCTAGATCAGGGAAGTCCTTTCACGTGGATGCTCAAAAAACAAAGTACTTTCAAAATTTTAAATCCTAGAATCTCTCTCAGCCGCTCCTCCAGTCTCTGTCTTCCTGCTTCCCCTTGATTTCGACTCAATAAATCATGGTTTAAATCCACGAATACCTTATGAGTTCAATTAATTTAAACCTATAGCTAATCAACTAATCAGAATCCTCTGCACTCCCTCTTCTCCAACCTTTTCTTTTTGAAAACATGAAGAATAATATCTTTACACCAGAGCCAATCACCTGCCATGCTTGGAACAGAGACCATCCCCAGATTATCCTCAACCCACATGATGATGAATAGTCCACATCTATAAGAAGAATGGAACCAATAGGTGAAAGCCCATGAACTTAAGGAACCCAATGGACACGTTTCAAACATTGACTGGGCTTCCAAGATCAATTAAATTGTAACTTATGGTCAATTACATATCTGTTCTCTAGCATGAAAATAACTAAATGAAAGCAACTGTAGAATTCCCATGAAGATAGCAAGACCTGACCACAAGTCAACACTGAGGAAAAAAAACCCTGCAGATATTTGTCTTTATTTATTTGAACATAACTGGTAAATTATTAGTTTAAAAATTAGCAGTGATATATTTTAATAGGTTATTTCATTCCATTCTTGACCAAAGCATTCTTTAAGTGGTAGAAGTTGTCACAAAAAATTGAAACAGGATTTTATGTAAATCATCTACTAGAAAAATAAAAAAAAACAGGAAATAAAAGGGGAAAAAAAGATTTAAAATCTCATTAATTGGATCTGATTCTCAACTTCTCAGATCAATGGGGAGCTCAACCAACCCATGACCAAGAAAGGGCTCACAGAGAAGGTTGTGCTGTAGCCAAGTTTTGAAAGTTCCCCTTTCCTTCTGCCTTTGTCTTTTGGCCAGATATCCCTATTTTGTCTACGAATGACAGAAATGTATTCTTTGTAAAAGATGTTTTACGGTTTCTATGGGAACCATAATTTCAGGTTTTCCTGCATCTTGTTCATTAGGTTGTCAAATTTGAACATGAACCTAAACATTCTTAATAATACAGACCAAATGAAGTGTTTTCTTACTGAAATTTTTAACCATTTATTTCAACTTGTCTAGGATTTGATAATTTCTGAAGGCATTGAGGCATCTGGTTTAGCAAATTTTTTTCCCAAATGTGAATAAATACAAAAAAAAAAAGGTGAGGGGTGAACTCAGACTCAGTCGTCTAGAGACATAATATTAGATTTATGAAAGGAACTGGAGACATTCAACATGGAGAAGAGAAGGCTGGGGTGGGGGGAGTAAGAGAGGGACAGAAGAGCTGCTTTTAGGAATCTTAAAGGTTGACAGAAAGAAGATGAATTAGACCTTTGGTCCTTTCAGTCCCAGAGGGCAGAATAAAATATTTTTTAAAGTAAGAAACTTAATGCTATTTAATTATAATGATCAAGTTGGGCCCCAGGGAAGGGATGAGAAAATTCATCCCTCTCCTTTCTTTTCTGAGGAGACTATGTGTGTGGAATACTGCATTATATTGGTAGACTCAGTCTGTGAGCATTGTTAGATTCCCCTCCCTCACTTATTTCATTTGTTCCTAAAAGAGATGGATCACTGGGGGTGGGGTGGGGTGGAGAATATATACGCAGAAATGAAGGTGACATCGAAAAAACATACTAATAAAATTTAAAATAAAAGCCTACATAAAATGAGCAGATGAATCCCTCATTTGTCTCCTTGTCATTAAAATTAAAATGAACTTGTTCAGTAAGCAATGAATCATTTATCCTGATGAGTATAGTACAAGACAAAAGAGAAAAAAACCAATCACATTTCAAAGACAATGCACCAATGGTGAGATGTTTGCTTCATTCCAAACCACAGCTAAATCCTAGCCATGGAAAAACATGGTCAAGATGGAACCTTTTTTTCTTCTTCTCCACATTCACTCAACTGAATTGATGACAAACAAGTGAGTAGTTGCTGTTTCTACCTGCCACCCTGCCACCCTGCCACCACCGCCTCCTCTCCTCTCCCCCACTCCTAAATGTCATTTGCTAGTAGAAACCTTCTCTACTGCTCGCATAACAGTTCATATTATAGCATTTTATGCTTTGAAAAATTACCTTCCTCAACACAATCCTTTGAGCTATACTATTATCTCAGTTTCACAATTAAGGAGACCAAGCCCAGAAAAGAGAAATTCCTTACCTAAGGTCACTGAGTGGCAGAATCAGGGTGTGAACCCACATTTGATGTTAAATCTAATGATCTTTCCATTACAACAAAAATCTCAGAGTGAGATGGGGAATGGGTAAAGAACTATCACTCAGAATTACTCCACATTTTAAAAGACCCTATATGAACAACTTGCACAACTGAGGCAGACTTGTAGGCACACTGAAGCTCTTTTTTACTTAGTGATGGTGACAATGACAATGGAGTTGACTTATCATTCTTTTGTTGTTGTTTTTTGTTTTTTGTTTTTTGCTAGGCAGTGGGGTTAAGTGACTTGCCCAGGGTCACACAGCTAGTATTATGTGTCTGAGGCCGAGTTTGAACTCAGGTCCTTCCTGAATCCAGGGCGGTGCTCTATTCACTACGCCACCTAGCTGCCCCCCTTAATTTATCATTCTTACTGTGGAATATTCTATATGGACTGGATCTCAATCACTCATTTAACAAGCACTTGAGTGCCTACTATGTGTGTGTGTGGAGGGAGGGGGGGAGAAGAGAAGGAACAGATGGATAGAACACCTGAATTCAAATCCGTCCTCAGACACTTGATACTTACTAACTGTGTGACCCTGGGCAAGTCACTTAACTACAATTGCCTCACCAATAATGCTGCTGCTGCTGCTGCTGCTGCTGCTGCTGCTGTTGATGATAGTAACCCCTGCCTTCAAGGAGTTTACAGTCTAGTCAGGGAAGCCAACATATGGTTCCATAAGAATATACAAATGCATAGGAAATATACACAAGGAAATCTGGAGAAGGGGCAAGAAGATGCTCACAGCTATATTGGGGAGACAGGACCAATACAGATTGCACGGTAGTTCTTGAGCTGAGCCTTGCAGTAATCTAGGCATTTTAAACAGCAGAGGTGAGGAGAGGGTACATTCCAGATTAAGGTAGTCAGTCCATTATGCAGGTTCAGAAACTGAAAGGGAGTCTGATTTTCCATGTATAGCAACAAAACTAGACAGGCCACTGGATTCAAGGGTAGAGTTTGCTCGGTCCCCAACGTGCTTTAACTGGTTGGAAGCAACAGTGCCAGGCTTTCCAAGCAGAGTCGTGTCTTTAATATGCTCTGGCAGACTGGAGCTAACAGAATCCTCCCTCAGTTTGGTTTCTTCCTGTTACTTGAGAATACCCTTCCAGGCACTTTCTTAAGGACACACGAGAGTTGTGAGAATTAGGTCTAAGAAGCAGATGATAGCTATATGCCTTGTTAAAACCAAGCCCCATAACAAAAAATGTCATTACTCATATCAAACAAACAAACAAACAAAACATTTGAGTGACTACTATGTACTTAGTGCTGTATTGGTCAAGAGAATACAAAACCCATGATTTAAAAAACATTTTTTTACCCTGAAGGTTATCTTCTGAAGACTTCTATAAAACAAATACATTATACATAATATGTACTTATATATTATACATTTATAGACTATATATAATAGATAACATGTGATACATTATAGATTATGATATATTTATAGAATGAATTTTAAATGATGAGGGAATACTAGTATCTGGAGTAATCAGGAAAGAGAATACAAAGTAAAAAATGAAACAGTCCCTTTCCACAACAGCCTTACAATTCTGAACAAGTAAAAAGATAGGGACATCCTGACAGAAAGAATCCGTCCAGTCCAGAACATCTTTGAAAGTTATCTGTTTAATCTATTATATATTTAAAAAGAAATGTGAGCTCTGCTGAAGAGTTACATGGTTTCACATATAATCTTTTTTTTTGTCATACTAGGTCTGTAGAAATTATCATTTCATTTGGTGTTAAGTTAAAAATAAAAGATAATGCCCTCCTAATGAAAAGGAGAGTCCTAATGAGGAAATGTTAAGGATTGGCTCAAGGTTGCTATACTTAGACGGTGCTCACAGCATTTGCATTCTGTGATCTAGGACAAAAACCCAACAAAGCATAATGATAATAACACCTTAGCTTAGCATTCAGTTAGCGTAAATAATGGGCAGCTAGGTGATCCAGAGCCAGGCCTGGAGTCAGGAAGATTCATCTCCCCTAGTTCAAATCTAGCCTCAGACACTCACTAACTGGGCAAGTCACTTCACCCAGTTTGCCCCAGTTTGCTATCTGTAAAATGAGATGGAGAAAGAAATGGCAAACCACTCCAGTATCTTTGCCAAAAAAAAGGGGGGGGTCACAAAGAGTTAGATACAACTGCAATGACCAAACAATTAATAGCATGAATAATCAGTTAAAATAGGAAGTTGGCAGAGAGGAGGCAGAGAGCTTCTCCTCTACTCTATTGCAGTGCCTTCCTCTGTAGTGGCCTCATGGCTGTGTCTCAGGGTCTCTGACTCCCTTCTCTCCCCATCCCCCATCCCCACCCATGAATACTGTCTTTGGTAAGCTTTGTCTTATTTGCCTTGGAAGCAAAAACATATCATTCTGGATGCATTGAGGGAGGGAGGTGCAACCTATATTGAGTCACTTAGCCATTGTACATCTCACTTCCATTGGTAGAATAAGAATAATTAACAGCAGAACTATCCATTTTGGAAGTTGGTAAGGAAATCCAATGAGATCATGTATATAAATCATTAAAAGAAAACTTCAAGGTTGTAAAGGACCTCAGGGGTCATCCAATCAAACATAATACCTGAACAAGGTCCACCCCTATAAAATAGGGGGTGAACAGTTATCTAGGATTCCTCTGAAAACATTATCAGTGAGAGACAATGTGGTTAAGCAGATAGAAAGTTTGCCTTGGAGATGGGTTCAAGTGCTTGACATTTAAGGGCTGTGTGATGCTAGGCAAGCCATTTACCTCCTCAGTGCCTCAGGCAACTCCAAGATGTAGAGAAGATGCCAGTCTTCTTTGACAGAGGGATATCTCCAATGAGTTCCTTACATCAATGATGTCATGGGGGTAAACATAATATTATAGCAAGAGTGGATCACGGAAAGTCTGAGAAATTGATGTTAAGTCTTGGTCAGCCAGTAATTATGTTAACTTCTGGGGGAAGGAATTATTTGGTTACTGTGTTTGGATCCTCAGTAGAAGGTAATTAAGAAATACTTATAATGAACCATATTGCTCATACTTACAAACCACTTCATAGGTAGGTCCCGATTAATATGAGTAATGAAGTGGCACCATGTATTCAAATTTGCACTATTTGGAAATTAGAATTTTATAAGACATAGTAATTAATTCTAGCTCCAAAGAAATTATATAGTGCAAATTGAAATAAAGCAACTACTTCAGGGGATTCGTTATTCTCACTAATTGGGATCTAGATAACAAGAAAGCACTTTGCCTTACATCATCATTTGATCCTCCCAACCCTGTGAAATACATTGTGTAGAGTATCACTGTGGCCATTTTACAGATTTGAGAAAGGCATCTCAGCCACCAGATGAACTAAACTGCCCAAATATACAAACATGAAATCTTCGGTTTATAAGGGTTGTCCAATGTTAGTTCATTCAAACCATGGCAGCCCTGCAATCCCCTCTACAACTTCCCAGAGAGGTGGTCATCCCACCTCCTCTTAAAGATTTCAAATGAAGGAAGGACCCCACTGCTTCCAGAGGCAACCTATTTCATTTCTGGACAAGCTTTTCCTTACATCTACTTCACACTTGTCTCTCTTCAATTTCCACTCCTTTGGTCTCAGTTCTATAGGCTGGGGCCAAGCAGAAACAAAGTCTAATGCAGGGGTTCTGAACCTTTTTTTAATGTCATGGATCCCTTTGCAGTCTAGTGAAGGTTATACAATTCTTCTCAGAATAATGCATTTAAATGCATAAAATAAAATGTATTAGAAAGGAAACCAATAATATTGAAATAGTTATCAAAATATTGGCTGAGGGGGAAGCAACTTCACAGACCTCAAGCTAAGAACCCCTATCTATTACCTCTTTCACAAGACAACCTTTAAGTCAATTCAGGATCCATAGGTTTCAACATATTGTAATCATTACTTGATCCTTATTCTTTTAATCTAAAGCTAACACTGTGGTTTTCTGAAGGAAAGCAAAGTGGATCATTAGTCACTCTTTATTTTTCCACAGTCTTGGAAAGGAGACATTGAATGTCATCTCCAGATAATGAAACCAGCTCTTACCATTATGTATTTGAGAATGACAAAGGAGTCTCAGAGATGAAAGGGGTGAGATTGTCTAAGATGTAATGGTGAAAACATTGGTCAGCACACATACAGTGCCATGTACTAATCTGAATCCACCATTTCCTACTGCCTCCCTCCCCCATAAGCACTTAATTAATGCAAAAGGCACTTTATAAAGTCCCAAGACTTCCCTCGTGTGTTCTGATATGCTCATCCTTAAGGTATTTCTGCAGATGGGGAAAAATAATGAGATTTTTAACACTTCTACCCCTCCATTGAAATATATCTAGAGAGTGAAAATGTTAAAAAAATAATAATAAGGAAAGGCAACCATGAAATAATCTTTTATCCTTTACTTCAAAACATATGGCAGATTTGCTTTCATAAGAAATGTTACACCATTCACATACTGGGTATCTAATTTTGGGTCATATTTTTCAGAACATAGAAATATGTGCTTTTATGTGGTAACTGAAGAAGGATTTCAGGCATAAATAGTGAGGTGCCCAAAGAAAGTGTGTTTGTCTGGGGCATTTGCAAAGTTAAATGGCTAAAATAAACACCATTCAGCAGTATCATCTATATATTTCTGTGGTTACCACCAGTTAAGGTGGTGCCAGGACAATACTTGCAATTATTGATGACCCTTCTATGACCATTTGTGGAACTCCATGCGGGAATTATCCTCCTAATTGGAGCTATGGATACTTAGAGTAAGATCCAAATAAGAGCTACTGATAATAATGATGATAGCTAATATCTATATTGCACATTAAAGTTCATAGAGCACCTGACATTGATTCTCATTTGGTCTTCCTAACAACAAGGAAACAGGGTCTGAGAAAGGTTTAAGTGACTTGCCTAGGGTCACACAGCTCTGAGGCAGGATTTGAACTCTGATCTTCTGACTCCAGGATGGGGAAGTAAGGTGGCTCAGTGCATAGAGTGTTGAGCCTGGAGTCAAGAAGGCTTGAGTTCAAACCCGGCCTCAAACACTTACTAGCTGTGTGATCCTGGGCAAGTCACTTAATCCTGTTTGCCTCAGTTTCCTCATCTGTAAAATGAGCTGGAAAAGGAAATGGCAAACCACTCTAGAAGCTTTGCCAAGAAAACCCCAAATGGGGTCATGAAGACTTGGACACAACTGAACAATTTCATGACTCCAAGTGCTCCATGCATTGTCTACTGATGCCTACAGACCTCTCTAGTATTTTCTGTTCCAAGTATGTCTCCATTTATCATATGGAAGGTAAGGAAGTGGTCTTTCCTAATGCTCTGAAATGTTCTGAGGCTATCTGGCATTTGTGGTGGAGGATGGAAGGAGATGAAGCCTTGGTCCATTCCAGTCTTTTCCAAATGATCACCAAAGGACTTTTGCAGCTCATAATAGTCTAGAATCTTTTATATGCATTTGATGATCCCCCTCCACTCCCAACACTGTACCTTCTTGTTTGCTTACTGCCTCATAATGGCATATTTAAGCCCAAGGACTGACAAAAATTAAGTTCTAAGTGAATTACGGATGGATTGATGGATAGAATGTTGCCTCACCATAAGAGGCTGACCTCCAAGATCATAGCATCCAATGAGTTAGTGCTGAAAGGAACCCTGGCCATCACCAATTTTAGCTTCTTTTTACAGACAAGGAAACAGTCCTAGGGAAAGAGTGTTCAAAATCACATAGTAAGTAAAGAAAGCATCAACTGAAGGCAAACTTTCCAAACCTTGAAAGTACAGGTAATTTCTTTAGCTCAATCTCCATAGCACTGAAAAGACAAGGGAAACTCAGTCCCTTTCTAGCCGTAAAAACAAACTCTTATATTCATCCAGACCCCAGTAGTGAACATAGGAGCTGAGAGATGAAACTGACTTCCAAATATTAAGAGGCATTTTGGCCCCTTTGGGCCACATTCATTTCTGCTAGATCAAACATCAACAATGAGTAAAACAAGGAATGAATGACAACAAAGAGCCTTAACAACCACCCTTCTTTGAAGTGCTACGCCCATGACACCCAGCAATTGCTGAACTCTGCCTGCCACTGACATGCCCCTTCATTCCCCAAAATAAATAACATTTTAATTTATGATAATTACTGGCCCCTCTCTCTGGAACATTTGCTGACTGCCAAAGGCCTTCTCAAAACTGTCATCATTCTTCAGTTCTGCTGTTGCTATTCAGTCATTTCTCAGTCACATCCAACTCTCCATGACTCCATTTGGGCTTTTCTTGGCAAAGATACTGGAGTGGTTTTTCTATTTCCTTCAAAATGCTCTCTGGCCATTTTCTTGCCAAGATCCCATGGCCCCAGCCTTCTCCTCCCAAGCCCTGTGCTTGTCAAATGACTTAGCCAGGATCACATCACTAGTGTTTGAGGCAGCACAGATAGATAAAGTGTTCCAGTATTCAGATGTAGGACAGCTAGGTGGTGCATCTCTGGATCATCTAGGATAGATCTCTGGACCTGGACTCAGGAAGAACCGAGTTCAAATCTAGCCTCAGACACTTACTTAGCTATGCAACTCTGGGCAAGTCACTTACCCCCGACTACCTCAGTTAATTTCCTCATCTATAAAATAAGATGGAGAAGGAAATGGCAAACCATTACAGTATCTTTGCCAAGAAAACCCCAAACTGAGTCACAAAGAATCAGACATGACTGAACAACAGCATTCACATGTAAGCTCCTTGAAGCAAAGACTTTTGCTTTTTGTATTTTTCTTCCTAACATTTAACACAATCTCTCTCTCTCTCACATGCGCACACGCACACGCGCACACACACACACACACATACATGCTCTGATTGTTAAATATATTTGTTTTCATTCATTTATATATTAATTCATCATAGATTTAGAGCCAGAAGGAAATTTAGAGGTCATCTTTTTCATCCTTATTTTTCAGAGGGGAAACTGAGGCCTATACACGTCATGAGGAACAGAGGCAGAATTCAAACCCTGGTCATCTGATCTCAAATGCAGGGAGGTGGTTTTAAGGAAGAGGATTTAATTTAACAAAGAGGTTCACTGATGAGGGAATTTGTTCCAAGAACAGGGGTGGGACAGTGATGGACAAGACAACAAGGAGCAGGTCAATCTGTTAGTAAAACAATAAATAAGAATTGAACATTGTTAAAGAAGGCTGGCCAGTTAGCCCAGAGCCAGGGTGTGGAGCATCTCAACTGCAGGCTAAAGCGTTTGCATTTTAGCCTGAAGGAGTGGACAACTGATGAGTTTTGATCAGAAGAGCAATGGTCAAGTATGAGCAACCAAAGTGAACAGATGCATTTTCTGGCAGCTAGGGAGAACAGCTGAGAATGAGTGAGACTTGGACTCAGGAAGGTGCAATTCAAATTGTACCTTAGACACTCCTTAACTGTGGGACCCTGAGCAATCTCTCAGCCTCAGTTTCCTCATCTATAAATGGGGGATATCACTTATCTCATAGCATTTAGGAATGTCCAATGAGAATATACATAAAGCTCTTTGCAAACCTTAGAGCATCATGTAATGCTAGATAATATTATTATTGATTCTTACAACATCCCCATCATGACATATTGGTACCAAGCATTATGATGTCACTTTTCTAAGTAAGTAAGAAAACTGGGGTTGAGGAACCAAAATGATTTGCCCAGGGTCATACAGCTAGTTAGTGAGGAACCCCAAAGATAACCGATGAGACCACTGCGCAACACTGCCTCTAAGGGAGCGGGCATCTTTCCATGTGGACACAACTATGTCTCAGTGTTAGGATTACCATGCCTACTTTATGGCATTCTCCCTGGCTCTTCTTTATGCATTTTCTGGCACCCTGCTCTGCTTCATTAATTTCTTTTGTTTCCCTGCAAAGCTTCCACCCACAAGTTAATGATCCCTCCATATGTTCATTCCCATCTTTGCCTATGCAAAAACACTGGGCACATATGGGCAAAGTAACCTTCTTCTCTCCTACCTACAGGGATGAGGGTGATTAATGAAAATGGGCTTTCCAAGAGCCTTGTGATTCATAGAAGAAGCATGTTAACCAAGTACACATTCAGTTCGTGATACTGTCTACAGTTACATAAAACCGGCCTTGGAATGAGGAAAATGTTACTGTCAGTGTAATAAAGAAAAGTGAAAACATATCAGTGTCAACTGTCTCTCATGTACGAGCTTTCTCATTTTACTCTTGGGCACAAAAGGACAATCTCCTTTGTTTTGATTTTTCCCACCATAATCTATGGTGGTATGTGGCTCTTTGCTAACCTCACCCAACTTTGGCCAAGATTCAACGTGCATTCCCAAACCAAGATGACTAATGTAACCACTGACATCATAATTTTCTGTAAGTCTAATAACCATTCCAAGCCTCAGTTTCCTTATATGTAAATTTTGAAGAATCGTGACTGTGGCATATACATCTCATAGGTATGTTATATAACTTACATGAGAATGATGAAAATCATTTACAGATTTAGAAGGACTACAGAGATGTAAGTATTAATAACATATAATCACACAGCTATAAATTTAGAGCTAAAGAAACCTCAGAGTTCATCTAGTGAAAACCCCCAATTTCATACATGAAGAAACTGAGGCATAGACAGGTGAAGTGGCTTTCCCTAGTTCTCACAGGGGCGCAGATGAGTGTAGAATACCAACCTCACGATTGCCAGTCTTTTGCCTTTTCCACTGATACCAAGCAACTTATCCTTGCCAGTAAAATATAAAATGTGGGAGTTTATGATTATTTCTCAGGTGCCTAAACATTCTTTAATACCTGATCACTCACTACAATTTTTTTCATTAAAAAAAATTCAGTTAAATTCAATTATTTGAATAATGCCATTTACATTCTGCTCAGTTTGGGCTATTTAATTGAGAATGGCAAAGCAGCACCCAACAGGCAGGCACAAGCCACCCTGACTTAAGGAAAAAGCCACAGAGATAATCTTAGGCTCAATGACAAAGACAAATCTTTGGCTTATGTCTTCCTACCTCTCTTTGGACATACAACAATACCAGCTGACATTGCCATCTCAATATCACATCACAAGAAATCTTTGATTTCCCCTCCTCCATCTGTCTAGGTATGAGATTCAGTATTGAAAAGGCTTGTAAGCCTAGATCAGAAAAATCTATGGACAGTTGATGATGACACTGAGGCTTCTTGTTTTAAAGTAGATTAGGAAGTTGAGAAAACTGGTTTAGAAAGCGCACAGAGACACAATTTTAAGCAGTCGTACAATTCAACTAAGCACATCTTAGAAAAACAGCAGTTCCCTGAATCCTTAAAGAACAAAAAGTTCCATTTGGATCACCAAAGCTGCCCTCTTGGATTTCTTTCACATACCATTTTCTGTAAATTAGAGACTCAAAATAGATTTGATTTTTTGGAGGGGTGCTGCTGTTTTCCGTTAGTCATGAGAAGTGGTATGTTGTAGTGGAAAGAACACTAAGTTGAGAGGCAGGAGATAAGGGTTTTGGAACTTTAATCAATAATCATCATTTTATATAGTGGTTTACAGCCTGCTCTTAATATTTCATTGTGGAACAGAAGTAGTGTTGGATTCTTAAAGGCTATGCCAGCAGGGAATAGCTCTGGTATGGTAGGCTCTGCCAAGCTAGAGAGGGTTCGAGTGAGAAGCCAATGACAGGCTTGTGCCTTCTGGCCTTCAGTCATGTCTGACTCTTCAAGACCCCATTTGGGATTTTCTTTACAAAGATACCAAAGAGGTTTGCCATTTCCTTCTCCAGCTCATTTTACAGGGCAAACAGGGTTAAATGACTTGCCTAGTGTCATTCAGCAAGGAAGAGGCTGAGGTCATATTTGAACTCAGGTCTTCCTGACTCTGGGCCCAGCACTTTATCCACTGTACTACCTAGCTTCCCTAAGCCTAAGAACAAAGGGGTTAATAACCATTCAGGATGGCTACTAGGGGATGAAATCTTTGGCCATGGCAAAGAATGAAACAAAGAGAAACACAAAATTCCTGTATTGCCTACTTCAAGCACTGCTGTGACAAAGTAAGGCTACAGAAATAGATGTAGAATGTACTAGGAATTGAGAAGTTTTTAGATCCTTCTGAACATTTACTGAATACTCTAAAAATGAGATATTTGCCTGAGAATTTGAGTTAATATATTGAACTATAGCAATCTCTTTATTCAAATTATAAATAAGAAATTCTTAACATGAGGTCTGAATTTATTTTTTCTCTAAAATTTTGATAATTGAATTTCAATATAATTAATTTCATGTGTAATCCTGTGTATTTTATGCATTTAAGCACATTATTCTGAGCAAGAATTCATAAGCTCCACCAGATGGGAAAAGGGATTCGTGACACAAAAGAAGTTAAGAAACTCTGTTATAAATGAAATTAAGAAGGCATAAGGGACTGTCAGCCAAACTGCTTGATATCTCATGGGTTCACTTTACAGAAGCAAATAAAGGGACTGACATTGCTTTCATCATCTGTACCATTTGAGAAGTGTCCAAGCCCAATCAAACGGACCACTTGTTGGAGCTGTAGAGGTAGTTCATGTGTGACTTCATCTCAAAGTAAACAACCTATATCAGGTCATTCTGTCTTGTGTTGCTCCTGATAAATGTAAGCAAAATACCACCATGAGCATAATTATTCCCCAATAGAATGTGAAAATACAGAGAAATACTGCAATTTATGAAAATCCTTAAGACCAACTCAACATACTAGGAGAAATGAACATTTCTCTCTTATATTTAATGACTAATTATTTTATTAGGACCAAGATTTTTCCCCTTTTCTATTTTCTCATCCAGAAATCAACCAGTGTGGGAAATCTCTCTCAGGATTTACCCAGGCCAAGATCTTAACAGACAGTAAAAGAAATTCTAAGTTTGGGCTAATGGGTATATTCCTGCTCATTGTGTTTACTCAGACAAGTTTGGGGAAAGGTCAATTCTCTTTATTGTCAACAGAAGTGATATGGAAATTGATGTCTCTTTGACCAAGATCTGAGTGGCCTAAGTCATATACGCCAAGACCTTTATTTTAATATAGTCCACACCTCCTATTGTGTTAACCAATCCAAGTTGATTGCCACCCCTTGTGATCACCTATTCTTAGAAGGGCATAAACTGTGATTCCACAACCATTAGGGGTATTTGATCTAAGAAAGATGGTCAAATGGCCATCATTTTATTTATAACATGCTGGCCTTTTTAATAACATGATTAGATTACCCAGGAACTGTCTCTTGAACCTTTTTAATCATCATAATACTAGAAGGTGATCATATAGAGAACTTCTACTTATCAAACTCTTTGTCGAATTGGGTCATGAGTCACCAAACCTAGTCAACATACACATTGATATTCAGCTGCTTCAATATGAAAGTGTGTTCGGGGAAGGAAGAAAATATAATGCATTAGAAAATATGATTCAGAATCAAGAAATTTCTAAGTCCAAAGCCTTGAGCTTTCCTCCAAATCTCTAGAACATATATCCTTAATTCTTTGTGAAGAATAAGATGCTGGATATGGAGAACTTCACACATCACAAAGAATTAAATTGCCCATGTTGCAACTGCTGAGAAATTACTGGTTATTGATCATAGATTTAGAGTTGGACATTACCTCAGGGGCCATCTAATCCAATTCCAATTTTACAGAAAGCAAAGTGAGGCCTAGAAAAGTTAAATGACTTGCCCAAAGTCACACAGATGTACACATAAGAGAATGGATTTGGACCAAGTTCTTCTGATTCTAGATTTAGTTTTCTTTCCAAATGAGTCCCAGATAACTTGCTATGAGACCTAAAGAAGACAAATCATTTTCAGAACAGGTGTAGGTGAAACTGAAGGGAAGACAACAAACTGATGAAAAGAGAACAAATTGGTCACAACTCCCATTACAAACTCAAAACACAAATGTTATTGATGCCATAAAAAAACAAGACATCTAAAAGAATGTCAATAATTAGGGACCACAATACCTAGTTGCCTAAGTGTGTGTGTTATTGATAATATATAATACATATATATGTATGGTATATAGAATATAAAATATAAAACATATATACTATATATAGAGAGAGACAGAGACAGAGGGGCAGGGACAGAGGCAGAGGGGTAGGAAAGAGGTAGAGACAGAGGGAGAGAGACAGAGAGAGGCAGAGAATGATCAGCACACATATTGAAAGCATTCTGGATGAAAATTTGAAATAGATACATTTTTGCCAAAGATTTTCTGAAATGCATAAAATATGAGTCCATGTGCTCATTGTCATTAACAACAACAATAAAACATTTAACTCAGTAGAGCAAAATGGATTATTAAAGATCCCCTCTAATACAGCATCTACTATCCATGTGTTAAGATCATATAAGACCCTTTCGGAAAGAGAAACACAAATATAATTTGTTTCAACAAACCTTAAAGTATTAATATCAAGAAAACCGATAAAAATAGGAGTACCTACTCACCAACATGTACACTACTATCATGGAAGAAGTTCCATTTAAAGTCAAAAAATCAAATGATTTCTTATAGAGAGCATCCCAAGTTATCCACCTGGTGAGTCAAGGATGCAGAACTGCAGCCCAGGTTTTCCAACTGCAAGGCTAGTGTTCTGTACTGCTCTGCTTCTCCTCAAGTTGCTATAAAACCTCAGTTAAGGCCCTTAACTTCTCTGGGCCTCTGTTTTCCCATTTGATAGAGGCAGAATTGGAATCAATAATTAGAAACACCAGAGTTCAAATCCAGTTTCCGTTGCTCACCACCTGGAAATCACTTAATATTTTGGGACTTCTGTTTCTTCATCTGTAAAATGAAAGATTGTACTTCTTGGCTTAGACATTCTCTTCCTGCTCTTAATCTATGATTCTATGATCTCTGAGGTCTTTTGGAGAGACATTTCATCATTTCATTATTCCTTTTAGATTCTCAATATGTGGGCTCCAGCCTACTTTTTAAATTGACTTAAAAGCCTTGTAAGGAGCCCACTCAAGGCTAAGTTTCCAATATGCTGATGCTTGACCAAATATGCAAAATCCATTACCTGGGGCTGTCTCTCCCAGCTAGTTCATATATTAACATTAGAACATGGATTTCCCTAATTCTAAAACTCACATGTAATCTTTAGATTTCATTCCTCATGCATCAATACACAGAAAGATATTACTAAAATAGCTTCAGAGCTTTTAAAATTCATTTTACATGGTTGAAATGATTTTGCACATTTAAAAAAAGATCTCCTAAAAATCATGTGCATTCTTTTGATAAATGACTTTTTTTTCACAATACATAGGATGAATGAGATTATGACAGGAGCTATTGTACTCAAAATCAGATAACTAAAGGAAAATTAATGTTTGCTAAGGGGAAAAAAAGTACAATCAATGGGGGGGGCGGTGGAGAAGTATGATTTTCCAGGGCATAAAAGGGAGAAATACAAAATGCAAAGAGATTAAGCCAAATTGCATTAAAGATGAAAAACTGTTTATTAAAAAAATCAGTGGTTTCATTGGAAATAGGATATGGACACAAAGGGGAATCAAAGAGAAGTAGCTCTAAAGCCTAAAGTCTGCACTTGTCTTATATCCAAAGTTTGCCTCTACTCTCCTCTTATTTTCTGTAGCCCCATCTTTCTACTGCCCTCACTTTCTGTTGTACCTTCCTATTTGTCCAATATCTTCGTAAATTCTCAAGAAGCCCATAATACCCACAGAGTGATGCTCCATCCCACTCAGGCCTGGTTTCTGCTCTAGCCTGTAGCTGCTCTAACATTATGCCCTTTCCTACTACCTGTGACCACCCTGTTCCCTCCAAGTTGAACCATTTTTTCAGACATACACCCTTTTGGCAGTTTAGTGAAACCTGTGGACACCTTCTCACAGTATTTTTGTAATGCATAAAATAAAATGCTTAAAACTACAAAGGAAATCAATTAGGCTGAAACACAGTTATCATTTTTTTTAAAGTTCAAGGATAACAGTCTAAGAACACCTGAAAGGTGCAAAGGACTTCACAGCATCGCAGTTTCACTCACCCAGGTGAATTTAATTCACTGAATTTCTAAAGAGTAGAATTACAGTGTATCTGAAGAACTCCTGGTCGTATGAGGGATGAATGTTTGGGGAAGGTGTGGAAGTGGTCCTCAACCCTAACACATCTGTTGGTCACTGGATTGAGCGAAGCACTCAAAACTTTGATTTTCCCCCATTACATCATCAACTAATCCTTATAAAATGCTGCACTTGCCTTATAAAAAATATGAGTTGGTGAGACTCATTTGCTGCCCACCATCTCCCCAGGATTATACTTGGACTCAATTTAACTCTTCCTCATGTTCAAAGAATTTTGCATGTGCTGCTGATAGAAAATTGGGGGCTTGCCCTCAAGGAGTCTGCAAGAAACTAGGGCAGATTAAGCATGTTTACAAAACAAGGGCAGTGAAATAGCCCAACATCTTCTAGAAAATCTTTTTCTTTCCTTCTTTAAAGAATGGTTCTCCCTACCTCCCTCCCAAACTGCAAGTGCAAGGGACCACCCACTCTGATGTCCCAAAAGCTCTGAATCGCTCTGTTTTCCTACCTAGACTGGGTTGTTCCTCCAGAGGAAATCTGGAGCTCACTGTATTAAAGCTGACTTTAGTGCAAACTCCTGATCAGCCTACTGCAGCTCACAACCCATGAGCTCAAGAGATCTGCCAGACAGCCACCCCCATAACAGGGATTATAGGTATGCACCACCTGGCACCCACCCCTCCTGCGAACTCTTGAAGGAGGAAAGTACTTTTAGCTGACAAACAGATGCACAATTAGAAAGAACGAAGTAGGAATCAGTGGCCCTAGGAGTAGAGAGAGTTCTTCTTACATCCCTTATGCACATTCTGATTAGGCAGCTCACAAAGAGATCTCATTTAAAGTTGCTTAGTGACTCCTCCCAAAATATGTGTAATGAGAGGCCATAGGCCACTTTTTTTTATCTCCATTTCTATCATACACACATAATGAAGACAAAAGAAGGAATACACAACAGCTACATCTGAAATAGCAGCCCTTATGGCCCAGAAATTGTGTATCTCCTTCAAACTCATGTAACTTGACGTCATGTTTTTCTTACTTACACAGGTAGACATAAGCAACCAAATAAAATAATTTTAAAAATGGTGAGCATTTAACTCTTTAACCACTAAGGTTTATAAAGGCTTTTACATATAATATTTCATTTGATACTCATAAGAACTCAATGAGGTAGGACATTTATTATCCCCATTTTACTCATGAAGGAGCTGAAGTTGAGGTTAAATGGGTAGCCCTGAATCACGTAGCTAGTAAGTGTCTAAGGAGGATGCAAATCCAAGTCTTCCTAGTTCTAGGTCCAGCGTCTTATCTACAACTATTCCTGCCCCATGAGCCACACAAAAACAGGTGACAGGCTGGATTCTAGCTCGCAGGCAGTAGTTTGCCAATTCTTGTCTAGAGCAGATGTCAATATGCAAAACACCCTATGATTCCCTAGGTGTGGGAGCTCCTAGTACAACAGCTCACTTTGACTCAACAGAATGTGACCCATCAACAATTTTTATCTTGAAGAGTTGTCTGAGACTCAGAGAGGTTAAGTTGCTTTCTCCAGATCACTTGGGGAGAGTAACAGCATCTCGATCTAGCCCTCTATCCCTTATGTTACTAATGTTATTATAGGATCAGAGATCTAGAACTGGAAAGGAGCCTAGAGAATATTTATACCCATTCCTTTTCTCCTTTCCTCCTTTGAGAAAACTGAGATCCAAGAAGTTAAATGACTTGTAAAAGGCCACAAGATAGTTAAGTTAGAGTCAGAATTTGAATTCAGCTCTCTTATTTAGGGTTGTGAATAGCTTCAGCAATCTCTTCATTGCATGAATCCTCTTTCCTTCCTTCCTTCCTTCCTTCCTTCCTTCCTTCCTTCCTTCCTTCCTTCTTTTCTTTCTTCCCTTCTCTTTTTAAACTGTTCATATATAATTAACACACACACACACACACACACACATATATATATATATATATATACATATGTAAGATATAATAACATGCATACATTAATTATTACATGCATGCTTTATCAAGATTATTGCCTCTCCTTAGAGCATTGGTAGAAATGGATCTAGGTGGACCTAGGAACCAGAGGAGAATGCTATTTAAAAAAAAAAAACACCAAAATTTATGGAAATGGATGGAAAATCTTTTTGTTCCAAATCTGTAATTGAATTAGTGAAAAGTCAACCCAAAGTAAGATTCATGTATTGAGGAAGCTGTCACTATCAGCCTCAGGCAGTAAGGATACATCCAAACTGAATAGCAGGAAGTGCTGGTGTTTACCAGTCCAAATATGAAGTCATATTAGTACTAGAAGGAACCCAAACATATAGGAACATTGGATTAAGAGTTGGGAAGAACTCTAGTTAATATCCAGTCCAACACCTTTATTTCACAGGTGAAGAAATGGAGACCCATTGAGGATCATATACGCCTTGATGAGATCTTCGAGACCATCTCATACAATATGCCCCCATTTTATAGACAAAAGAAACTGAGACTAAGAGAGGTCATGCCAGTCACCCAAAATCACACAAGTAAGAAGTGTCTGTGTCACTCCCACTCATTTTGGCCCTTACTGCATACTGTCTTATATTGGAAAAGAAAGGAAAGGGAAGGGAGGAGGATAATAGGTCAGAGATAATGGCAGTTAGAGAGGGATTGACCTAAGGACAGCAGGGATGTCTGCTGGAGGTGAGAAACATTTAAAGGCCACTAAAACAACACCCCCTTTGCCTTATAATGATATTTAAAAACTCATCACTTACTTTGGCTTAGCAGCCACCCAGCACACAAGAAATATTATAGCCAAAAATATAATTTATAGTTCTGCACTTTTTGACTCAAGGGAACTTGTACTTGCTGGTGAGCCAAGAACTCGTCATTTTTTTTTCCTCTGTCCACCCCAGAATCATTTCTCTCAGGCTTCCACAGTCAGAAGATACTTAATAAGAGACAAAGTTTTCCTTAAACTAGATGGAATGGATAATCTGTTGATTAGGACATTTTTCTTTTGTTTGCTCATTTTCAGAGAGTGGGGGGAGTTCTACTTCAATTTACCTCTATGACTGATCTAAGGTGTTACCTATCTAAACCCAGAGGGTCTTCCCCTCTCAGTTTGATTTTTTTTTTTTATTAAAGGGGCCATTTCTTGACTTACTTATTAAAGAAGTCTATTTTCTGAATGGGAGTTAGCTCACTCAGAGTGAGAACTTGAAAAGACCTTGGCTTAAAAAGTCCAAGGTGTCCCACTGCACTGGGGCCATCTCCAGTTGTCCTGACCTATATCTGGCCACTGGACTCAGATGGCTCTGGAGGAGAAAGTGAGGATGGGACCCTGCACAGCCCTCCCTCATTTAAGTCAAAGTCAATTGCAAGTCATGTCATCATCTCCCTGATGTCATGGTCCTCTTCCAGAACGAAGGACAAACCAAACAACCTTCTTCTAAGACATGGAAATTGTCAAGATATTTTAGCGTTTCTGACTTGAATCAGGTTGTGTAGGTGTAGATTACCTTACTTAATCATAATTTTTAAAAATACATCAAGCTCATTATAGATCTATTTTGAATGCAAAAGGTCTGCACAGTACCTGTAAAATTAGAATTTGAATAGTCCTGCCAAACCTTTGATTCAAAAGAAAAACAAGGCCCTTTCCAAGCCTTTAAAAGGGAAAGATAAAGCATAATAAAATGTAAGCGGAGATATTCAGCTTTAAGGCAGAATGAGCAAACATGAGGTGTTTTCATAAATATTAATACTTCAAGCTCACATGCTAAGACTTCTCAAAGGGAGGATCTCTAAGCATATTTCTGATGCTAATGAATATTTTTCCCCAGTAAAACCAGTTGTAAACTTAAACTTTCCATTTATAAGAAGAAAAAAAAACACAATATTTTTTTTTCTGGAAATGAGTAATGTATCAGCTTAAAGAAAGCTGGAGAAGATCATTAATAGCTTGTCTCATCCTTTTACAGAGAAAAGAAGAAATGGATGGCCAGGATGGTTCAATGATTTGGTCAAAGTTACAAAGGAAGAAGGAATGAATTATTGAGAGAAAGCTGTGAGTAATGGAGAGAGCCCTGAACATGGACAGTAAGGGAGCCCTGAGTGTCAATCCCTCTCAGACATTTACAAGTTGTGTGACTCTGGGTTAGTCACCTAACTTCTTTCAGTCTTAGTCTCCTCACCTGTAAAATGGGGATAATGATATAATCTACTTGACAGGGGTGCATTAAGAACAAGTGAGATAGTATTAAAACTTTTGGAATACTCTTTACATGTAAAACACATGACAAATATCAACAAGATACAGATAGAGGTTAGTTATTATTATTATTTAGTAATTATGGTGCAGAAAAGGTTAAACGGATTAAATCCTATCTAGATTTACTTTACCTCCAAATGTACAGCTATGGGACCATTCTCAGTATCCTGATATCTTTCCTGAGTGGGTAACAACATCCTCTCCAGATCGACTTGATCTAGTATCACAACAGGCAATCACCCTTAAACTCAGTGCTGATGTCAAACCTGATGCCAAGAATTCCTACGACATACAATCACTAACTTTACCATTGTGCTTTAGGGTTTGCATAACTCATAAGCCTCCTATGAGGAAGAGATGACCACTCTTATTCAAAGAAAGAGAGTAGTGGATTGTGAAGAGCACTAACCTGGAGACAGAGGATCTGAATTCAAAGCCTGTCTCTGCCTCAACATAATGGCAAACAAACCACTTAAGCTCTCTAAGCTCTCATTTTACCATCTCTAAATAGAAAAGATTGGACTAAATGACCTAAAAAAGATCCCTTCTAGTTCCACATCTAAGATCCTTATTTTGTGGATAAGGAAATTAATGTTCAGAGCAGTGCCTTTGTCATGATGAGACATCAAATATGGTGGGGTTCAAACTCAAATCTTCTCATTCTAAGTCTCAATGGCAAAACATTCTAGTATCTTTGCCTAGAAGACTCTAAATGGGGTCACAGAGAGCCCAATACAACCCAAGCAACTGAGCAACAATAACAATACTACGTTATTCAAATTCTTTTGAAAATTCAAAATTATATTATGCGTATTCGTATCACACATGTGTATATACACAAACATGGATGGCATACTCTAACAGAAGAATAGGTGACAGATGTGTCATGCTAAAGAATAATAGCTCACATTTATAGAAAAAATTTTAAAGGAGTTTTATTTACTTTATTTTTAATTTATGAAATAAAACATGCATTTCCATAATACCACAGAATAGAAAAAAGATGATTGCACGTGAAATTGCAAATCTGTTATGTACAACTTGCTATTCCTTTTAAATATATACTAAAGTCATCTTGTAACTTTCTTTTTCTTTTTTTTTTCTTCCTTCTCCCCTCCCTAGAGATGACTGCCCTTAGGCACAGATACGTGTATTTGTAAATATATATAGATATATATGTGGAAATTTTATTTATTGCTTATAAGACTTATTGTTTACAAAAGCAATTTCACCCTGGGATGTGGGTAGAGATTCTTTCCTACCTCTCTATATAGGCCCTTCCCTATTCATTTTTAATGGGACAAGATCAGGAACTGATTACAATGAGAGTCAGATTTGCAACACTAGATGAAGATTCATTTGTGCCCCTCTGAATTTCCCCCCTCATTTGACAGCTAATCATTTCAGAGCAAGTGGGTTCTGAGATACCGTCAGAGAGCCCAACATTATGAGCAAACCCAATTCTTCCACAGGTCTGCTTCATGCTGGTTTCAGATCACAACCCATAGGCATTTAATGAGGTCAATTCTCTCTCCCAAGACACTAACCATGCTTTTCAACCCTAAAGATGAAATTCTCTCTACTGAGAAGTATCACTAGTTTCATTTAAAATGAAATTTTCAACAGCTTCAGACAAATTCAATGAAGTAGAGACTGCAAAAGGCAAACAAGACCTGTCATATGTAGGCTGCGTGGCAACAGAGGGTTGATGGAATTTAGTTAGTTCTTAAACGTGATAACTAACTCCAGAATCCAAGATTATTTGAGGACAGCCATGCTTGTCTGTTGGAACTCTTTCTCCAAAGATCACCTGAATATGATGCCTGTTCCTTATAAGTCTACTTAGAAAAAGGTTCTTCAATCACTATTTGTGAGAAAGGATTTTATTTTGCTGGGACTTTATTTTAAAAATGGGAAAGCTGAGGTGGACTGACTTGCCCAGGGTCATACAGCTAATAAGTGTCTGAGACTAAACTTGAACTCAGCTCTTCCAGACTGCAGGTTCAGTACTCTACCTCTAGCCTTCTAGTTCTATTGCTGAAGAAAAACTGTTGTGGAAACTTCTTCCATAGCACAACCTTACAGCTAGTAGAGAAGTCCTTGGGGGTTAAATGAGGCACATAGAGAGTACTTGAATGATTTGCCTAGGGTCCCCATAGCTAATAAGTGTCAGAGAGGCAATTTGAACCTCAAATCTTCCTGACTTGAAACCTAGCACTCTATCCAATAGACTACACTATCTCTTAAGATAAAGATATATTCCGATACCATCATGGATCTATGATCTCACACTTTCCCTTAACGATGCAGATTCAGCTTGGTCAAGTGTTCTTCTTGTGCCACTCTCGTCCTTGTTCTCCCAGAGACTTGTCACAAAATTCTATTGATCATTCTCAAGTACTCTTGACATCTCAAGGGTCCCAGTGTGTCAGGTGGACTATCTATTTGTCATCCCTCACTCTAGCTATGTAATAGACCTATCTGCTTTTTTGACAATCCATTTCTCTAATGACATGCTATTACTTCTTCAAAATTCCTTTGTTAAAGAATTCATTTATCTATCTGCATTTCCTTGCCTTGTACAAGGCAGTTTTGTTATTGTTGTAATTTTTTTTCTGTACAAAAGGAGACACTTGGACCATGGACATGGAAACAAGTCTTCCAAGTCACATTCTCTGAAGTAGAATATAGCTAGTCAATTCAAAGCCTTACAAATGGGTTGAAGACCCAAAGAATAAATTTGAGGTGGAGATGGGGTTACAGAGTTGAAAGTCAAAAAGAGAGCCTTGTACAAAGCTAGCAAAGGAAAATGCAAAGTCAGAAGATAGAGGACTGCTTTGTTGGGATATTCTAGGAATAAATACTAAACAGCTTAGCAGGTTCTTTCTACCACCCTGACTAGGCACAGCATTCTTTCTCATTAGAACAGATTTCCCCATGGTTTCTTCATGTTAATAATAAGTATTGATACAATTATCAATATGTTTTGGCAGTGATGTCAACCTCTCTAGAAGCACAACTAAATCAGACAGACCTAGGTTCCAACTTCCACACATTGCTTAAAGTATGGTGCAGTGTATGTGTACCCACCATGCTTCATTATCTGTCCATTATCTTTTGCAGGATCCTTACTCATCCCAAATTGAGTTAAATATATTAACAATTAAATCTAGCATGTTAGATTTATAACAACTAAATATGCTTTTGTCTATACATTATATATTCAAGCTGACCTTGTTATTCTGAAGTCTACAACTAAAACTGGAATCTATCTACTCCTTATCACAGAGTCACCAAAATTTGAAATGGGGACAGGATTTTGGAGGCTATGGAACCCAAAACTTTGTATGAGACATTAATATAATCTACAAAATCCTTGACAAGTAGCTACCTATGTTCTCCTTGAAGACATCCAGGAGTGAAGAAGGCAATTCTTTCCATTTGGAAAGAGCCCAATGTGTAGGAAGCTTCTTTTTAACTCCCAACCTAGTTTGGGAACTAGCCTAGTTTTCCAGTCTGAGCACTAAAAAGAGTAAATCAAATTCCTCTTCCTTATGAGACACTTTCAAATACTCAAAAGTTGGAAGCAGCTAGATGATACAGTGATTAGAGCGCTACACTTGGATTTAGGAAGTCCTGAGTACAAATCCTGGCTCAGATGCTTATTACCAGCACAACTTTGCGTAAGTCACTTAAACCATTCTCAGTCTCAGCTTTCTCATCTGTAAAATGCTATTAATAGCACCCATTCTGCAGGGAAGTTATGAGGATCAAATGAGATCATATATGTCAAGTGTTTTGCAAACCTTAAAGCATTGTCTGAATGCTAGCTCTTTTTACTATGCAAATGTTAGCAATTATGAAAGATGACCATCATGACCCCGTGAAGATTTCTCTTCTCCTGGCTTAGTATCTTGATTTCCTTAATGAGCCTGGATTTCAGTAACCTGGTACCCCCTGGTTACCCATCTCTAAATCCACGGCAACTTCCTCGAGTCTCTCCTAAAATGTGGCCTACAGAACTGAACCCAATAACTGAAAAGTATTTTTCAAACCAAGGCAAAGAATAGTGGAATTATTGTCATACTTGATTTGTACACTTATTAATGCAACTCAAATATGAACTGATTAATAATAAATGAATAATAATGAAATGAAAAATGAATATGATGATGAATAAATTAGCTATATGTTTATATATAGGAAGTCACACTGTTTCATTATTAATATCTTAATTGTATACTTCATCATGGTGGAGAGGTGACTCTTGATCTGCAAAGGCTAAATACATCGGCTGACACAAGATCTAGAAGGTTCTATCAATTTGGAAAGATTTCCACTGGAATGATAGATTATATCTATGATGCCTATTGAAAACTGGAAAAGGTCATCCATTGGACACTGACCATCAGATGATGAATTCTATTGACCACAGTCAATCAAAAAATATCTGTTAAGGCAGAAGGTAAGGAAAGGGTGGATCTGAATGGATGATGGAAGTGTCCACCCTGATAAAGTACTGAAGAAGTGTCCCAGCACTGACTCCTAGTGAACTCAAAGGCTGCCAAAACACCCAGGAATTTTTTACATGACTAATTATTAGCTATGTTATGTTGGACAAGTCACTTAACCTCTACGGACCCCATGTTCCTTATTGAAAAGAGAGTCTTTTCGACATCTAAATGTATGACCCTATGTCACTGTCATCTTGTTCATCGGAAGTTGATTTCTGGAACCTAGGATCAGGGCTTCACACATCTTCTCTTTTTGTTTTCTTCATGTTAGACTTGGCTCCCACTATTAAATTTAACCTATATTTATACCCAACTATACTTAGAAATGATGCATTTTCCCCCAATCAACCAACTGGCAAAGGAAGCAAGAAGCCAAACCGTTTCTTTAGCCTCTACTCTGTTTTAAGAAAGATACTGAAGGAAGTATTAGCTTTTGGTTTAGACAGGAGCATATTTAGCATAATTTGACTGAAACAGTGGCTCCTACTTAGATTATGCTTTTACAAATTTATGAAGTATTTTACTCCCTATAACTGTGTGAGCTTACATGATTTACCCAGTCCTCCAACTTTGTCAGAAGTTGGATTTGAATCCAAGCCTAGCTCCCTCTTTATTATGCCATGCTATCTCTCATCTTTGTGAGGCACCTCGAAGTAGTATATAGAGTTCTAGACTTGGAGGCAGGAAGACTGTGATTCAAATTTGGGCTCAGGTATTTGCTAGCTGTGTGACCCTGGACAAGTCACTGAAATCATCATCAGCCTCAGTTTCTTTATCTGTAATAGGAGGATAATAGCATCAACTTCATAGGGTTGTTGTGTAGACCAAATACACATATAATAAATTTGATAATAGATGAAAGGTATTTTCAAACTTTGGAACTCTCTTAATGTGTGCTATTATAATTCCATTGTTCCATTTCCATTCAATTTAGGCATTAGTCTGCAGGTCTTTGTGTGGAACTTTCTTCCTCATAGATAACAGAAAAGTACAAGTAGCAGGGCAGCTAGGTGGCACAGTGGATAGAGTGCCAGGCTTGGAGTCAGGAAAACTCATCTTCCTGAGTTCAAATCTGGCCTCAAACACTAGCTGTGTGACCCTGGACAAGTCACTTCACCTTGTTTGCCTCAGTTTCCTAATCTGAAAAATGATCTGGAAAAGCAAATTGACAAACCACTCTAGTATATTTGCCAAGAAAACCCCAAATGGGATCATGAAGAGTTGTAAACAACTGAAAATGAGTGAACAACAACAATTTTCTGAAAAAGGAAAATCCTTCAAAGTAACTAAATAGTAATGGTAATGATAATAATAATAATAATAATAATAATAATAATAATAATAATAGATGGCATTTATATAGCAGTTTTAAGTTTGCAGTGGACTTTCTATCTGTTATCTCATTTGGGCTAAATGAATTCCACTATTCCTTCCATTCCTTTGCTTATTATCCTGAACTCTCTTGTTGAACAACCCCAGTAGCATTTCCACCATAGTGCTTTAGAGTTGGCAAAGGGCTTTACATATTATTTCGTTTGTTGCCCATAACAACCCTGTGAGATAGGTGCTATGGTTGTCTCTATTTGACATCTGGGCAAACTGAAGCAGCAGAGATTGAGTGATTTGCTTATAGTCAAAGACCTACTACTGTCTGAGGCCAGATTTAAACTTGAGTATTCTTGACTTCAAGTCTGGCAGCACTCTATCCACCCTGATGTCTAGTTACATCATCACAAGTTTCCCCCCCCCCCCACAGTCCCACCAGGCCTCTTAGGCATTGACTGACCCACATAGAATATACAATAGATAGCAATGTTACATAGATTTCTGTTAGTTTCATCTGGAGAATGGGCTGCTTGGAACAGTCATGTCATTGCTCTTAAGAAAGGGCAGACAAAGGAACAGCTAAGAGGTATAATGGATAGAACACTGGGCCTAGAGACAAGAAGACTTGGGTTCAAATTCAGCCTCAAATACTTCCTAGCTATGTGACCCTGGGCAAGTCACTTAACCTCTGTTTGCCTCAGTTTCCTCATCTGTAAAGTATAGATAATAATAGCACCTGCCTCCCAGGGCTTTTGCAAGAATTGGATGAGCTAATATTTCTAGAGCAATTTACAGCGCCTGGGACATAGTAAGCTCTCTATATATGATGTTGTTGTTACTATTATTATTATCACTATAGCATCTGTAATCAGTTTGTTACCAAATAAAATAAAACAGTCCTTAAGATCATGAAATACTGATATTCTAAACTGAATTTTCATTATACATACAACATATCCCAAAAGTCTTAGTGCTGATAGAATCTTTAGTAGCTTAAATAATAAGTTTAAATAATCATAAACATTAATAGCTTAAAACTGCATTGGGAACTTTGAGACACCCTATATCAGAGCAGCCTTTTTACTCTTAGATTATGTTTTGTTTTGTTTTTATTTTTTGATTAGAAGTATAATGTTGTAACATAACCATTTGATCCCCAGGTTGAAAACAAGAGCCCAAAGTAAAACAATACGTCAGGAGGGGAAAAGGAAAACCTCACTATACGTTGTTGTAGTTTTGTGAGACAAAGTTGCCTAAAGGCTAATAGGAATGAAACACAACCCAGCAGTGGAGATGAACCCTGGAGGAAGCTTAAACACCCAGATAGTAGAACAGAACATTTCAAGTAGCCACAGAGAACTTTAGAATCACAGAATGTTGGAGCTTCCAGATCATGTGGTCACAGCTTTGGTCCCCGAGTGATAAAACAGAAGTGAGCCAGTTACAGAGGTCAACCTACTAGCTCCAGGGAAGAATCCTCCTGGGGAAAGTACAAGTATCATCAGAGAAAATAAAACGGGGGTTATGCCGGCTCAAGCCCAAGCCTTAGGGAGTGCTCAAATACTGCAGTCACAGAATTTCAGAGACAGATTATCAGAGGCCAATCCAGCCCTCAACACAAGTCCACTCAGAATCACAGAATTTCTGACTTGGTAGGATCTCCAGCACCATCAAATCCAACTGATACTTGAAAAGGAAGCCCTGCTACCATATACCTGATAACTAATCACCCAGCCTCTGTTTGCAAATGTCCAGCAATGATGATGGTGATGGTGGTGGTGGTGATGATGATGATGATGATGATGATGACAAACATTTAGGTATCCCTTTGTAAGGCACTGTGCTAAATGCTTTAGAATTATGATCTAATTTGATTGTTACAATAATTCTGGGAGGTAGGTGCTATTATTATGCACACTTTATAGATGATGAAACTGAGGCAGAATATAAGTGATTTTTCCAGGATCTCACAGCTAGGAAGTGTCTGAAGCAGGATTTGAACCCAGATCTTCCCAACTCCATATCCAGACCTCTATCCGCTGCTCTGAGGCCAGGCAAAATAAATCTAATCCCTTTCCCACGTCTTATACAGCTCTTAAAAAACTTGAAGACGTAATCATATTTGCCTGAATTTTATTTCCTTTATATTAAATAATCCCAGTTCCTTCAACTGACCTCTGCTTACCAAAGCTCTCTTACCCTCCTTTCAACAGGCTTGAGTTCATCATGTCTTGCCTGTCCATTATCTCATTTGCTTTTTTTTTTGTTTGTTTTGTTTTGTTTTGTTTTGTTTGCGGGGGGCTTAGGCAATGGGGGTAATTGACTTGCCAGATTTGCACTCAAGTGGTCCTGAATCCAGGGCCAGTGCTGTATCCACTGTGCCACCTAGCTGCCCCTCATTTGCTTTTTAAACATCCCTGTGAGGTAGGTACTTTAAGTTAAAATAGGACCCATGATTTCATAAGCATACAATTAATTAATAAATTAACATTTATTAAGTACCTACTATGTGCCAGGTGCTATGCTAAGTGTTGGGGATACAGAAAGAGGTAAAAGACAATCCCTGTCCCTAAGGAGCTTACAATCTAGTTGGAGGGGAGCAAAGAACTTCTACAGAGCTTCCTCCACCAACTTTCCACTTAAGGAGGGTACCCAGGCCAGCTATGCCTCATTCCTTATACAGATGCACTCTAGACCTCCTGTACCATGCCCCATCACTTCACCCTAAAGTCTCCTAAATCCAGCCCTAAGATTTACAAATTGGATATGCTTCTGCCCCTGTGGCTTTCCCCTTTGAATGTACGACCCTCCGAAAACTTCCATTTATGTAAGGTGTCCAAGGCAGCCACATCTCATTCCTTGCCAGGCTGCACAGGACTTCCTCTACCAAGCACCCATGCCAAGTACTTTTGTCTACCCTCCTTTTTTTCAGCTTTCTTTTGTGTTGGCTTTCTCCATTAGAAATAACCTTGAAGTTAGGTACTGTGCATCTTTCTACTTGTATTTATATCCCCAGCACTTAGCCAAGTGCTGGCACACAGTAATTGTTTAATAAATGCTAGTTGATGGAGTGACTGATTTAGGTTTGTTGGTTACTGTCCTTCATGCTCGAGGAGAACCAAAATGACATGCTATGTTGAAGCCAAGGCACAGTGTCAGCACCAACACTGTCTTCCATTTATGTAAACACAATAACATTTCATGGATGCACCCTGGCAGTAAACACTGGCATTTAATGGACTATGTCATTGTAAGGAGAAGAGACAGACAGGATGTGAGAGTGATGAAAGTGATGTGTGATGCAGAATGCTTGACTAATCACAGACTTATCTTCTCCAAGCTAAATATTCCCATTCAACAAAAGTAGTAGCCCCAAGGCAACATGACTATCAGAAGACTTAAGGTCAACAACTTAGAGTGCTTCTCCAAGTGGGAACAGTTTGTTGCCAATTTGGAAGGAAAGCTAGGCCAACACATGGTTGCCAATAGTGGAGCAGAAAAGGAGTAAGCAGCTTTCAGAGGTTTGGTATACAGCACTGTATGCATTCATCCAGGCCGGAACACTCTTAAACATCAAGCTTAGTTTGACAAAATTGATAGGGAAATTCAGAAGCTGTTAAATGAAAAAGAGCTCCACAGGGTTTACCAGCAAGATACTTCATCCATCTCGAAGCAGATTGATTCTAACACCTAGATGAGTAGAAAGAATGTTGGGTTCTACTCTTTACTACCTGTGTGATGGCTAGCAAGTAACAATCTCTATGGGCCTTAATTTCTTCATCTGGAAAAATGATGGAAATTGGACTAAGCAAGGTCCCTTCCATCTCCAGATCTATGATCTTGTGAGATACAGTGTGGCATAGTCAAAGTCAAATGCTTTAGGTTTTGTTTTCCTTAAAATACAATTCAACATGGTATCCCTGAAAAAGAGGAGAATTGCAGAGTCCTATAAAATTCCTTAATGAAAAAAGTAGGTTTGTATTAAGTAAATACTTCATAGGAGAACCCCCCACCCATGCAGTCAATTACCTATTGATTTTTAAAGGCAGACATCTTCTAATGTCTTTGCCCACACACAGTTCTTACTTTGCTACTGTTGTACAATGGGCACAATTCACTTTTCCTGTAGTAATGGTCATAATAATAACAATTTATTATTGATTATTCATAACACATTTATTGTTGTTGTTATTAGTACTACAATAACTAGCAGAGAAATTACTGCTAGTACTACTACCACTCCTACTATTATTTCAACTAGCAGAAAAAAGAAATTGTGCCCAATTCATAATAATAGTTGTTGCTGTTATTGTTGTTATTATTACTAGAGTCACAAAGCCAACACACGTCAAAAGTAGAGCAGGAACTCAGAACTTCCTGACTCCGAGACCAGATCTCTATCTGTCTCTCTAATGAAACATTGCTGCATAGTAAAAAAAAAAAAAAACAGAAGATATAATGAATTTCTGAAGATTGAAGATTTGTATGAAATACTGCAGAATGAAATAAACAAAACCAAACATCAAGTTCCATGACGATTATGGGACTGTAAATCAAAAGATCCCTAAAAGGAAGTCAGACTCTAAAGAAGAAAAAAAAAATGAAGTTAACAGAGAAGAGATAATAAAACATAGGCTACTCCTCATAGCACAGAGATGTAGTACTACTAAAACAAGGTTATATATATTATCAGATATGGTTATTATTATGAATTTTTTCCTCTTAACTTTCACCTTTATTTACAAAGAAGGGTTCAAGATGATGATTGTTGGTGGGGAGGGCGGGGGTAGGAGGATCCCCTTCCAAGAAATAACTATGTTGTAAAGATAAAATTCATCAATAAAAAGTTTCACAAATATATATGTACATATACATATGTGTATGTGTGTGTGTGTGTGTGTGTGTATACACACACACACACACACACACACACACATTTAACAAACATAAATGCATAAATGTCAAAGACTAGGGTTGGAGTATAAGGGGAAGAGGCATCTTGGCTAAAACCAACAGTGACTCACCTGTCCACGCACATGGGAACTTGCTAACAGTGAGAGATACAGACTTAGCACTAAACCTCCATATGCAGCTATGAACTTTTCTGGGCGTAGAAGATACAGACCTAGAAAGAGTCTTTCATGGAGAGAACATAGCCCTAAACCACTGAATAGTAACAGCAGCACACCCATCAGCTTGGAACACAGCAATGAGAATTCTTATTCAGCAATCTCCTGAGGCTAGCTGTGAATCTAAAATAGCAAATGGTGCCAGGATCCATAAAGGGTCCCTGGAGTATAAAAGATGCTCTTATGTATTTCTTGAATGGAGGTAAGAGTAAGAGCTCCCATTTTCCATAGCATGTATGAGTTTACAAAATACTTAGCCTTGCCCACATGTAAACATTGCAACATTTATTGTAAGTCAAAAAGTAAATATATATATATATATTTATTGTTATAAAAATATATATATATATGTTGTTATTCCCATTTTACACAAGAGGAAACTGAGGTTCAGAGAGGTTAGCACACAGGGACTCATTACTCTTTCTACCACTCCACTATGGCTGGGAGAACATAGCTGTTCTCAGTTTGGAATTAGGCTTCGCCTAAATTTATCCCTAATAGAGGTCTCTTTGTATTTAGGTAATCCTCTATGCAGATGGAGGAATAGATACTCTCTGTGTACACCCCCCCCATTTCATTGACTGCAAAAGTAGTCAGCTTCTATGCAGATGTCTAAAATAACTGTCCATTCGTCAGAATGATGATAGTTCCCATTTCTGCAGAACTTTTGGAAAGCTCTTTTGTCAGTTACCCTGCAACAACCCCCTTCCTCCCCACCTGAAAATACTTAGTGAATGGCTTATTATCCCCTTGGTACAGATGGAGAAACCAAAGTTCTCAATTAAGTAATTTGCTCCTGATCCATCCCACAGCTGTTGGAGCCAGGATTTGAATCTATTTCTCTTGGTGCCAAGTTCAGGATTTTTCCCCTAGTCTATTTGCCCACGCATCTGGTACAAAAAGGCAATGAGGCCTATGAGGCTTTGTTTTTTTATTTTTATTTTTTGAACCTGAGCACCGGGCCAACTGTCAAATTGTTCCTTTTATTTTCTTTTACAGTCCAGTTACGTGCTTTGAAAACCCGATGAGGTCACATTTGCTTTAAGATATGAAGGGGCTTTAATGCTACAGAATAAACAACAGTACTCTACTAATTACCATATGTTTAATGTGTGTATGTGTATCTACGCATATTTATTGTAGAGTCTATATTGATATACGTACATGTAAGCTCCTTGAGTGCTGAGACTGTTCCATCTTTGCTTTTAAATCTGTTCAGTTAACACAGTACCTGCCCCATGGTAGGGGCTTAATAAAGGCTCACTGATTGATTGAGAAGGCAGCTAGGTGGTGCAGGGGATACAGTGCCAAGCCAGGAGTCAGGAAGACTCATCTTCCTGAATTCAGATCTAACTTCAGACAGTTACTAGCTGTGGGACCCTGGGCAAGTCACATCCTGTTTACCTCAGTTTCCCTGTCTGTAAAATGAGTTGGAGAGGGACATGGCAACCCAATCCAATTTCTTTTGACAAGAAAACCCCAACTGGGGTCACAAAGAGTTGGACTTGACTGAAAATAACTGAACAACTATTGCTTAAGACTATTTCTATCAGAACAACCTGATTCTACATTATGTTATATCATTGCCTTAAATCAACTGGGTATCCACTAACCACCCAGTTGTTGTTGTTGTTTTTAACATATGAATGACCATCTAGACTAGGCGTGGGGAACCTGAGGCCTCAAGGCCAAAGTGTGGCCCTTTGAAGGGGCAGCACTAGAGGACCTAGAGGGCCACATGTGGCCTGGAGCCTTCAGGTTCTCCTCCTCTGGTCTAGCCATTTCCTTGATGGGAATGGTCTGCTGAAAGACAAAGAATAGGAAGTAATGGTTACATATAACCTTATACTTCGTAGGCTGACATAAGACCATTTGAAAAGCTTCCTGGTGCTGTTGCAAAGCTAGTCACATTCTCAGCTCTGCAGCAGAGTTGGCTTTTTGGCATCTTAAAACAATCATTTTCTGTCATAGGCTTTGGTCTTACACTTAGGTCAACTTTAATATTTGGAGACTTTAGGCTCCAGAGTAGTCAAAAAAAATTCCATTCCTTTTCCAAAGGGGTAGCTCTGTAGATAATGTGGGCATCCTTGAATTCACCAGTCTCACATCAGTCATGACTTTGCCTGGTGTCATTGAAAAGCATTGTTGGAAACTATTTTGCCTTTCCTTATGAGTTCATCATATCCAAGTTGGAGGGCTGCTCAGGATCTCTTCTGCTTACAGGGCCCAAGGAAATGCGATGCCTCCTTAAAATGCATGCTCGATAAGATTAAGGTTGAACAGGTGCCAAAAATCCAATACCCAACATTCAGTCCTGATTACCAAGTGCTCCTTGGGTGGAAGGAAGAAGAACTGATGAAGCAGCATTTCCCCTGGACCTGGGCTTTGGGACCCAGCCCAGTCATTTTGATGGATGCTTGCCATCACAGTGCAATGAAGCTCGGGGAATGAATTTAAGATAGCCAATGATCATGCTGGCCGACAGTTCTCTGGAGTTTTCAGAGTGCTTTTGTAGACATTCTTCCACTTACATCCTTCTCCCATGCCTCAGTAGTGTGGGGAGGTGTCCCTGAGATCTAAATGTCTGTGCAAAGTGGGCATAAATTCTGGTTGTTCAGGTCAGCAATGGACCAGAGCTTGTCTATTACAGAGTTTAACACTAGAAGCTTGCCCACTGGGAGATGAATTCCTTTGGCCACAGTAACTCACAAAGGTATCAAGTTATGGATAGGTTGTGATGTACAGGAGTTGAGAAAGTCACCACAATGATATCAGGGTTTCCTTCAAAACATAGCTCAAGTACCATCTACTAGTGACCCCTTTCATGATTCTTGATCAGTCAGTCAATAAACACCAAAAGCCTGCATGGTAGAATCCAGGCAAGGAGTGTAAGCCGGTGGGAAATGAAGAACTGGCCAATTGTTAGTATTCCCCACCAAAATCACTTTGGATTTGCCCTGTGATATGGTTTCTATTTGGTCAGCTCGGTGGTGCTACAGTGGATAATAGAGTGCTGGACCTGGAGTCAGGAAGACTCATTTTTCTGAGTTCAAATCTGGCCTCAGACATTTACTAGCTATATGACCCTAGGCAAGTCACTTAACTGTGTCTGCCTCAATTTCCTCATCTGTATGGTGAGCTAGAGAAAGAAATGGTAAACCACTTCAGTATCTTTGCCAAGAAAACCCCAAATGAAGTTATGAAAAGTCAGACATGACTGAAAATGACTAGCGGCCAGAGAGATCAGAAAAGTCCTCATGTGGAAGAAAGTCATCCTGGACCTGAACCTTAAAGCAAATCAGAGAATCTAAGAGGAGGAGATGTGGAAGTAATACATTGTAGGCATGGGGCATAGCAAGGGCAAAGGACAGGTGTGGGAAGTGGAGTGGAGGATCATGGAACAGGCCAGTTTGACCATTACCTGCATTTTGCTGTGAACTGCTCCTTTCACATATACAAATACACTGAAGATACATTTTTTTTTTTTTTTAGCATGGACAATATCAAGTAAGATGAGTATTTTCATCAGCAAAGGTTATTGGTCTCAAAACACCCGTGATTTAGGAGTTAGAGCCTCAGGTTTTTTCCAGAGGCACATAAAGAACAAATGACTTGTCTCTGGTCACAGAACCAGTGAATGTCCTAGTTAGGGTCTGAAGCCAGGTCTTTTTGATTTTAACCCCAAATACTCTACGTACTAGAACACATTGACATAATTCATTCATATTAGATTGCAAGTAAGCTCCACCCCTACCTCCCATAGTACTCTTTGATCTATTCATTATTAATACCTCCAACACTGATCTCTCAGTTATGAAGAAGAAAAACAAAGTGACATTTGTATGTAGTCTTGGAATTCTGTGCTTTATAGACACATAGTATATAATGAAACCATGAATATATTTCTTCTAACATAGCCCTAAAACTCTTAAGTGTAAGACTCTTGAGGGCAAGGGCATTGTCATCCTCTGTATCCCCTACTATCCTAGAGCACACATATTGACTTCATTAGTGGGTGAAAGAGTCAATAGATGGATGAGTAGGATTATGTTTGATGGGAAGGATGGGTAGACTAATAGACAAATGAATGAACAGGTAGGTGAGTGGGTGGATGGATGGGATAATGAGTGCCTAGGTGGGTATATAGTTGACTGGACAGATGGTTGAGTGGATGGTTAGATGGGAAAATGGATAAATGGGTGATTCAATAGGTAGACAGATCAGCAGATAAATGTACTAGTTTCTTTATTTGATAAGCTCACATTTTTCTGATTTTTCACAAAGCACAGTGGTCTTCATTGAGCTCAGTTTTCTAGGATACATTAGGAAATGTTACTACTAAAACTAACAAAGTATATCAGGTTAAAAATTACTATGATCATTTAATTTTTGTTCAGAGAGATGATAAACCTCTAGCCCAAGTCAACCAATTTTTAATGTGTTATACAAGATGAAGGATTAATATTTATAATTGGTAATATTTTTGCCTGAGTCATATTAATCAAGAAATCAACAATTACGTGTTATGCACTTACCATGTACCAGGCATCACACTTAGTACCAAGCATACAAAAGGGCAAAAAAAAATTATTTACTCAAAAAGCTGACATTGTAATAAGGAAGACACCATGTAAAGAGATGGATATATACAAGATGTCTAATGAATAAATAATAGTGAGCAGGTATCTAAAAGGGAAGGATGTAGTAGCTGAGAGGATACTGGAAAAGGCCTCTTGCATGAGGCAGTATTTGAGTTGAACACTGAAGGAAAATAAAAGTTTCTAAAGGTAGATGGAGATAAGGATGGTATCTCAGGTATGGGAGAGAGCCAGTGCAAAGGAATGAAGAGGAGAAATGAACTGTCCTGTTCAAGAAACTTCAAGTCAGGTCGCTATCTAGACTTGGGAATCATTTACACAGAGATAACTGAATTCATCCATGGGATTTGATGCAATTACCCAGTAGGGAAGTATTGAGATTAAAAAAAAAAATAAAGTCTAGGACAGAGCCCTGGAGGATACCCAGGCTAAGTAGGCATGGCACAGATGACACACCAGAAAAAGTAAACTGAGAAGGACCAAGGAGGCAGGTAGGAGGAGAACCAGGAGAGTGGAGGGTTAGGAAAACCTTGAGAAGAAGTAGATTTGATATAGCATTTGACATATTAGACAGAGAATCTGACATATAGCATTGTGACATGGTGGTGTCACATGATACATAGAGGTTAAGGAGGATGAGGATTGAGAAAACATCATTAGATATGGCAATTAAGAAGTAATTGGAAACTTTGGGGAGGGTCATTAAGGTTGAATGATGAAGCTGGAAACCTGATTGTGGTTCAAAGAGGCTCAAAGACCAATCTTGAAAATTGATCATTTTCTCAGGCTTGTACGTACAAAATTAAAAAGATACAACTCTGAGAAAGGAATTGATATACCTCTTCTGAATGAAGGGCAGTTCTCTTTTTATATGATAATAATTAGCATATCTGATTGTAATCAACAAATATTATTTTTCATTAACCTTAGAATCCACCAATGTACTTAGGAGGCAAAAAAACACTGAGTCCTTCTGAGGGTGCCACAGTAAGCAGCAGGAGAATGGGGTCAGAAAGGCTAATAGCCTAAAAGCCCCTAAACACCAATTAGAAGCAGTTTCTAACTCCTGAAAAACATTAGTTGCAATAGTTCATTTTCAAGGGAGGTCAGAAGATGTTGCTTCTCTCCTCCATGGAAACAAGGCTCTAAGTGGTGGTCCAGTAACCTAATCAGCCTACAAAAGCCTGTCACACACATAAGAGAATACAGAGTGAAATTTGGAATCAGAATACACTTAAGTTTGTAACCCTTTCAACACTTAATTTGTGGTATGACCCTAGGCAAATCACCTAACCTTTCTGAGCCTCAGTTTCCTCACCTGTAAAATGAAGGTAATCATGCTTATTACATTATAGGGCTGCTCTGAGGATCAAAGGAAAAATTATGTCAAGAGCTTTGCAAACCTAAAAGCACTATGCAAACATTGGCTGTGATATTTACATTGGAAAGGCATAGAAAACAATACTGTTGTAAAGACCTGATCATTAAGCAGGGATTGAACAGTGACCAGGTGCTGAGATAAGTGCAGGGAATTCAAAGGAAATTAAACAAGAACAATAATAACAAAACAAACAAGCAAAACAAAACTAATGGTAGCTACTCTCAAGGAGCTCACATTTTAATGGGGGAAACAATACTTCACAACTATATATATGTACATATATACATATACATATTCATACACACATATGTACCTAAAACATACATATGCATGTATATTTATATGTATGTGTGTGTGAGGAGAGACAGACAGACAGAGAGACAGAGAGACAGAGAAAGACAGAGAGACAGAAAGACAGAGACAGAGAGGGAGGAGACAATCTCAGTGGGATTGAGATGACAGGGAAGGCTTTCCTTGTTTCATGTTAATAATTATTAATCCCTTTCCCCATGATGCAGGTTCATTTCTACCTCTCTAAGGGTCATGAACCTTGGAATCTCCTTGTTTGGGATTGATGGGGAGGGAGAGTCGATATGAATGGGGACAAGGGAAGGCCTCTTCTCAAAAGCCATTTCCTAGAAGAGGGGTGAAAGCACAATCCTCATTGTTTGCTGACCCCTTCCCTTTCTTCTCTCCCTCCCCTTCTCCTTTCCCATCCTCCCTTTCTCCTTTCTTCCCTTCCTTCCTAGTAGCAAGTAGTATTGGAAGATATTATGGAGAAGCTACAGGTGGAGAGGAGGCAGAAGGTGGTGTGGGGAAATGAAGGGGAAGCAGGCCATCTCAGATACCAACTTAGCCCTTCACTGATGTTTCCAGCTCCCTAGGAAACCCATCCAAAAGTACACTCCAATTGCAGATAGACTGTCCCATCCTACTCCCTATCCTCCTTGACCTAGGGCCTCCCCGGAACAATACTTTCCATCTATTCTCTGTATAGCTTACGTGTGTAATTGTTTGCATACAGTCTTCCCAAATGGGCTGTGAACACCTTCAGAGAAGAGGGTGGGGTTTTCATTTATTTATTTATTTATTTTTGTAGATATCCAGTACTTATCACAGTGAGTCACTAATCAAAGTCCTGTCAGCTAACTGACTGTCCAAACCTTTATATCTGAGTCAGGAGTTTAGAATAATTTGAGCCCAAAACTACTTTGGGGAGATGGGGATCGTACTCACTTAGAAATTTCTGAGCTTATTTTCAGTTACTTATAATTGGCTTGTTGGATTTTTTTAAAACTGTTTATGGCTGCTCCTTCTTTGAGTCAGTTAGCATGATGAACCGCTGAATGCCTAGATGTAAGCTAACCTTCAATGTTCCCAGGTTTTTAACTGGAGGGAGGCAGTGAACCAAATTGGTAAATGTGATCAAAAGTCCCCCCACAATTTCAACCCATCTGAGAGAATCCAGAATTGTTGTTTAATCATTTTTCAGTCATGTCCAACTCTTCATGACCCTATTTTGAGGTTTTTTTTGGCAAAGATACTAGAGTGATTTGCCATTTACTTCTCCAGCTCATCTTACAGATGAGGAAACTGAGGCAAACAGGTTTAAGTAACTTTCCAGGAGTCACACACCTAGAAAGTACATGAGGTCAGATTTGAACTCAGGAAGATGAGCTTTCCTGACTCCAAGGCCAGCACTCTACCAACTGTGCCACCTAGCTGCCCTCCAGAATTGGTAGGATCCATAGGCTTCAGTCACTTAATCTGAATGGGCCCAAAAGCCTCTAAGTTAAGTCTCTCCTCATTTCTGGCAAGAGTTAAGATTTAAAACTGCAAGCTATTTAGCACCATCCATTTCACCTACTCATATATGGGACAACTGGAAATGTGTCATCCTGAATTTCCAAAGGCCTAGGGCAACTTCCATTACTCAGAAAGCATGATATCAAAAATATGTTCCATGGTAGAAATTTAAATGTAACATTTTAATTTTTTAAAAATCTTACATCATACTATTGGCCCCATTGGACCATGTATTTTTCTTGGCTTGCTTTTATAATTTCTTATTATCATTTAGGATTCTTAAAAATATTAAAGAGAAAGAGAAAAGGTCCTCCAAAAACTCATCCCAAATTTATTTTGGATCAGCATTTTTTGAGTTTACTCCCTGACACTCTTATGCAATAACAAAAAGTGATTTATCCACCAACCTAATAGACAACTGAATATTAAACATAAAAACATAGCATGATAGTGACTTGTTATTAAACCATTTATATTTGAAATCTGTATAATTTATCAGATGGCATTTTCCATTTACAATATCTGCACAGAATCTTAAGAAGCCAAATAGCTTGATAATAAAACTGTATCATGACCTAGCAGCCCAAACAGAAACCGTCCTTCAGCAATAAGCCTCATGGAACAGTTCAGCTTTCAAGAAAGCCAGACAGCAACTGAAATCCATTGTTTTTCTTTTCCTGATTTGAATTATTTAAAATCCTGCAACTATAGACAGAGGAGATAGTACTTAAAAGTCTCAGTCATTTTCAAGTTCATAAAAAGAACTGACGAAAACAACTACAGTGGGAGAAGAGGAAGAAGGAGGGCAGAGACAGGGAAAGAAATGCCATGTACTAGCGATTTAGACTTTGAAAACAAACCTGAAGTTACAAAATATAAATGGACACATAAACATTAGTCTTCATGTTGCCCCCCTAAATCTGGTTAAGAATAGAAATGTCTTAACAATAACTTGAATATTTCTGTTCACACAACATCAATTTAATAGAAATATTTGAAAAATGAGACTTTGGCAGGAACTATGAATGACCAAGCACTGAAACTTAGATTAAAAGAGGATATATTGATGAGAACAGGAGGAAGAAAAAAAAGAGGAAGAGGGAAAAAAGGAAGGAAAGAAGGAAGGAATGAGGGAGGGAAGGAAGAAAGGAAGGAAAAAAGGAAGGAAGGAAGGAGGGAAGGAAGGAAGAAGGAAAGAAGAAGTATTTTTTTGGTCTAGTGTTTTATACATTTTTCAGAGTTTGAAAATTTTGGTATTCCACAAGTACAACAAAGTAGGTGTTTCATTCTATCACTGTTACACAGACATTTGAAAGTTTAAGGTTATGCTAAATTCATACGCACAATAGTTTAATAATATGATTTTAAAATAAGCAGACGAACTGTTGGGATCTGTAAGGATGTAGAGGACCACAGGCTGCTCATGAGGTCTCACTGATGGGCGGAGGCCCCTCTCGGGTGATTGATCTGTGAGAAAGATTGCCTGGTTCATTGTTCCATTCTATGCATCTCTAACTTCCCTAGTTAGTCATTAGTCATTAACAGTGCATTTGTGATTGGTGGTAGATATGCGCACGGATTGTGCGTGCACTATCCTTGAGCACAGCATGGGTTATACGTCATTGTAACTTGAGAAAGAGTTCCTGTTATTTTACTATATAAGTAAGTGCTTTGCTAAAAATAAACGGAGTTGCTGCCATCTTTTCTCCTGCCTCATCAATACGTGCTCGGAGTGGAAGATCAAGCTGGTCTTGATTCTTCAGGTGATTGGGAAATCCTAGGTCCTAGGTAGACTCTCTAGCCGAGTGAACTAGTCGCGCACAACAACGAACCAGGGTGATCGTCATGGCTGAGATTGTACAGGACTCAGGCAACACAGGGAATCTGTAGTTTTCACTTACATTTGATGACTTGCCAGCTTAGTGAGACTTAGAAGAACTTGGAATCTGCTAATTTTGCTTTCAAGGACCCATGGTCAGCTTTGTAGCAGGGTGGGGTGATAGAGGAGCAAATGAACAAGGAATGGAGGCTGTCCAAGAATACCACTGCATAATCATGTAGGGCACCAATGACTTTGTGAAGGAATCCAAACGATAGATGTTCTACCCTTTCCCCGCTGCCCCATTTTATCCTTGATTCTCCTTCCTTAAGCATGACACTATTTCAGAGAGAATCTCAAATTTTCAGATTTAGAATTCTCTTGCCAGAGAACCCACTGTACAACTGGAATCAATTCAACAAACACTTATCAAATGCTCACAGAAATGCTAGTATCCTCTGGATGCTGTCACCAGCCCTTGGAGAATTGGTATAACACACACACACATATGTATGTATATGTAAATACATAGATACATACATATAATGTCTCTCAAAGACTGAAAAATACATCTTCCTTCTTTCATTCCCTTGTTTCCTTTTTTCTTCCTTTCTTTTCCTCTCTTTTTCTTCCTTGTATTCTTTTCAACTTATCCTATTTCAATCTAAGGCTAAATGTTTGGGCATTCATAGTTACTGCCAAATACACACACATACTCTACATAAATATATATGTCTGTCTGTATGTATCTGTTTATATATGTATAGGAATATAAATATGTATATACACATACATATACTTATGTGTATATATGTATACACACATATATGTAATGTCTAAATATATAATATAAATATGCAATATATAATACAATATATAAGCATGGTGTATGTTTATATATATGTATATATATATATATACATATGTATGTATATATATATATATATATACATATATAATTTGTTTTTATTATTGCAGAGCAAATATTTGGGGTGGGGAATACTCTTGGTTTTGAGCTTCCTGTTATATCAGCACCATTTGCTACATTCAGCAGATGGGTTTGGGCCCACAGTGGCTTGGAGCTACAACTACTGTCTAGCATGGTTAAGGCTGAGGCAGTGAGGCCCTTCAGTTTGCGACCAAAGCAGTGAGGCAGCAAAACTGGGCCCAGTTCTTCCTACTTTGAGGTAAAAGGAGTAGTTCTCATCCCTTGAATGGCTATGACTAAAATAATAGAACCCTTTTTGTTCAGAAAGAAGAAGGAGGAGTTACTGTTGCTTCTGGCTATCCCCTGCACCACAGGAAAACATTAAGAATGAATTTTCTTTTTCTACACCAGCAATGTCGGTGATTGCTTGTGAAGAGTGCTGTACGTGAACAGAAGCAGGCAATTCTTCTGCTGAAGTGCATGGAGTGTGGGATTTCCAAATACAACTTCATGATTCTACTGATTCTTGTGTGGCTACCTTTCTACTGATAAGGGAATGAGGCTGATGTTCTGGGGGAGGTCAGAGGAAGTGAAGATCACTTCTAATTACTTAGTTTTGTTATCCCATTGTAAATCTGCCTGACTGGGCCTGTCAGATCTCAGCTTCTTCTAAGACTCTATTATGATATCAATATTTTTAGCTATGTATTCTACTAAGGCTAGAGAAATATAAACATTTGCCGGAATGAAATATGTATGATGCCAAAATCATGGTTCTCATTGGAGAAATCATGCCATTGGGTGCTAGTCATAGGTAATCCAGTCGACTCTATCCCCACCCATTCTACTTCCTTCATTTTACATTTGAGAAAGCTAAGGGCTATAGATATTGGGCAGCTAGAAGGTACAGTGGATAGATTGCTGGGCCTGGAGTCAGGAAGACTTTCTTCCTGAGCTCAAATCTGGCCTCAGACACTTAGTAGCTGTGTGACTCTGAACAAGTCCCCTGCCTGCCTCAGTTTCCTCATCTGTAAAATGAGCTGGAGGAAGAAATGGCAACCCACTCCAGTATCTTTTCCAAGAAAACCTCAAATAAGATCATGCAGAATCAGACACAAATGGAGTGACTGAACAACAACAACGACAGTAACAGTAACAACAGCAACACAGATATTAAGTAACTCAGCCAGCATCCTAGCAGGCAGCACGTGGCATAGACAAGATTTGATCCTGAGGGCTCTGACTCCATCGTCAGCACTCTCCACTGTGCCATGTTACTTCTATCTCTAAATCCAGCCCCTCCACACCTTTGTAAATATCCTTCACAAAAGCTTCGTTCATATCCATTGATGACTTCGTTCTTGGGGAAATTGTTCTTGGTTTTCCATGAACGGGTCAGATTTTTACAAAAGATATTTGATGCAAAGATTTTTTCCCCAATTGTTAGCTTTTCTTATCATAACCGCATTTATTTTTTACTTTAAAGATTCTAAAAAATATTTGGCAATCAAATTGTCTATTTTATCTCTCTTAGTTAAACATTTTCCCCATGATCATAGATCTTAAAGGTATTTCCTTCTATTCTCCTTTTTTTTATTTATATAATGTTACCTGTATGTAGGTCTTGTATCCATTTGGAATTTATTGTGATATATAGTATAAGAAAGTGATCAAAGATACTTTCAGTGAAAGTGCTTTACGAGTTTTATAAGTAGAGCAGGGATTCCATCTTCCCATATTCTAGTGACTTACGTGCTTGGCTTTATTAAACTCTTGCCTAGTTTTGGGTCTTGCCAACTAGGCTATTCCACTGATACACTTTAAAAAAGAGTACTAAATAATAACAGTTTTCAGAAGAAATTTAAATAACCAGTAACCATATGAAAGAGTATTCCAAGTCATTAAATATTGGAGAACTATAAACACAAACAATTTTAAGGTTTCACCTCATGCCCATCAAAATGATAAAGATGACAAATTATGGAGATAGTGAACAATACAGGAGATGTGGAAGATGGGTACACTAATACCCTTTTGGACCAACTGTGAATTGGCCCAACTATGCTAGAATATAATCTGGAATTATATGAGAAATGACACCAAACTATTCATGTCCATATTGAAGAAGAAAGCTCACAACTGAATATATACCCCAAGGAAGTCAGAGTGATAGAAACAAAGTTCCCAAATATAATAGAATGATCATAATTATGGTAATAAATTGTGGTAGTACAAAGCTAGAAAGAGAAGTTATGCTGTGGGGGATGACTGAACAAATTGTGGCATATTCACATATGTCCTATTACCATACTCTTTAAAATGAAGAATATGAACAGGGGAAGAGAATAACCACCTATTGTGTGCCAGGCACTCTGCTAAGCATTTTTAAAATGTTATCTTACTTGAAAACTCTGTTGGGTAGATGCTATTTTTATCCCTACTTTATCCAGGTTTTTTTTCTTTTTTCTTTTTTCTTTAGGCAATTGGGGTTAAGTGACTTGCCCAGGGTCACACAGCTAGTACGTGTCAAGCATTTGGTCTGAGGCTGGATTTGAGCTCAGGTCCTCCTGAGTTCAGGGCCGGTGGTCTATTCACTGCACCACCTAGCTTCCCTATCCCCTTTACAAATCAAAAAACTGAGGTTAAGTGACTTGCCCTGAGTCACACAGCTAGCAAGTGTCCGAGGTGGGGTTTGAACTGAGATCTTCCTGATTCCAGTCCCAATGCTTTATCTGTTGTATCACCTAAATGTCTAATATGAGATAAAGGATTTGTATTTGCTGATGCAAAGCAGAGGAAGCAAAATCAATGGAATGAGATGACTTTTATTGTTTAATCTTTTCAGTTGTATCTGACTCTCTGTGACCCCATTTGGGATTTTCTTGGCAAAGATAGTGGAGTGGTTTGCCATTTCCTTCCCCAGCTCATTTTACAGACGAGGAAATGGAGGCAAACAGGGTTAAATGATTTTCTAGGGGTCACACAGGTAGTCTGTGTCTGAAGGCAGATTTGAACTCATGAAGATAAATCTTCCTGACTTCAGTCCTGGCACTCTACTCACTGCACCACCTAGCTGCCCAAGTAAGGTGACTATTCTGTAAATGCAAACAACCCTAGCAAACAGCTGACTTTATACTGTTTGCAGTGATCATATTGGTTCTGGAGAAAAGAGGATGTAACATATAACACTTCTGAAAATAGATGGTGACCTTGAATGTGGAAGTTTGCATGTGCTTTCAGATTTGGCTTTTCTGTCAACTGCTTTTGCTTAACTGCTTTTCTTTCTTACATAGAAGGAACTGATGACAAAGGTGAACCTATTGAGAAATAACACTGGTGTTGCTTCTCCTACCCATCCCTCTTTCTCCTCTCATTAGGCCACTACACTACTTCAGGCAATCCCATTATTTACATCTCAGCTATTCTACTGCCAAAACCTCTTACTTGTTCTCTCTGCCTCCAGTCTTTCTTTCCTCCATTCATCCTACATGTAGTTTCCAAATGGATATTCCTGATGATGAATATCATTTCCCTGACCAAGTACTCCCTGTAGCCTCTAAGGATAAGATACCCACTTGTCTCCCTGCCATTTGAAGTTAGTTCCATCTTTTCTTTTTAGAATGACTTCTCTTGGGGGCAGAGCCAAGATGGCAGAGCAAAAGTAGTGACTTGCTTGAGCTCTCCCCCAAATCCCTCCAAATACCTGTAAAAATGTCTCTAAACAAATTCTAGAGCAGTAGAACCCACAAAAAGACAGAGTAAAAGAAATTTCCAGCCCAAGACAAACTGGATGGTTGATTGGAAAGGTCTATAGTGCCAGGCTGGAAGAGATTTCAGCATGGGCATGAAGGCAAAGCCCAGGTCTCAGCAAACTTGGAGCAGGCCTCAGGGGACTGAATCATGGGAAACTGTGGCAGTTTCCAGATTTCTCAACCCACAAACACCAAAGACAACTTAGAAGGTCAGTAGGAAAGGTTCACTGACCACGGTGAGAGAAAAGCTGGGTCTTAGCCCTAGTCCAGGTGCAGCCACGGCTTCTGCAGCTCTCAGCCCACAGACTGAGGGGAAATCGAGTGACTAATCAGAGGGGTATTGCAGGGATCTCTTCACTGATGCTGAGGCAGGAATCAATCTTTTGCTTTGCTCATGCTTGGATCTGGGTCGCAATTCTGGGTGGCAATCCTGGGTTGAGGAGGAGTGCTGGCATGGTGGGGCTTATAGTGGCTGTAAAGAGGGAATACTCCTCACAGTTCCAACGTAGAAAAGAGTGCTTATGGTTAATCATAGACCAGAGCCCAGGCCAGGAAAGGAGTAAACATCTTGCCTTTGATCATACCACCTTGGAAGAACTGAAAATTTGCACGTCCCTAGAAGTATCTCTGAAAACAGCTACACAAAACCCCTGAAGCTTGAGACAGTACATTCTCCACACTGGAAGCACACCCCTACCTTAACAAAGAATTTACAACTCAAGTAATTGGCTGGGATCATGAGCAAACTTCCAAAAAAAGTCAGACCATACAATATTTCTTTGGTGACAAAGAAGATCAAAACATACAACCAGTAGAATGACTTCTCTTCACTCTGTTTTGCATCCTAAGTTCCAGCCAATCTGGCTGACTCTTGTTCCCCATGAATAACATTCTTGTTTTCATCTCTGTGTCTTTGTAAGAATTTCCTCTGTGTCTGGAATGCTCTTCCTCCTAATTGCCTTCTCTTGGAATCCCTAGTTCCCTTCAAGGAACTATAGGAAGCCTTTCTTAATCTCCTGGTTAGTAGTGATTCTTCCAGTTCTAAAACTGCTTTGTATTTTCTTTGCTTTTGTCTCTCTGTGAACATACTGGTTTTTTTTTTCTGATAGAACAAAAACTCTCTGAGGGCAGAAATAGTTTTCATTTTGTTTTTATATTCCCAGCACCAATCACAGTGCTTGGCACATAGCAGATGACTAATAACTTCTTGATAAAAGTAATGAAATGGAAAAAGAGAACAAAACTTTAAACTTTGTAAAAAAAAGAGAGAAAGAGAGAAAGAGAGAAAGAGAGAAAGAGAGAAAGAAAGAAAGAAAGAAAGAAAGAAAGAAAGAAAGAAAGAAAGAAAGAAAGAAAGAAAGAAAGAAAGAAAGAAAGAAAGAAAGAAAGAAAGAAAAGAACCCTAGAAAGTTAAAAAACCCACAGACTTAGCCAGGATCAAGTTACTGAGGATCTGGGCTGAGATCTTGGCTTATACTTAAAGCAGCTTTTAAGTAAATGCCAAGATCTCAGACTAGATCCTCTGTCTCCCAATCTAGCACTGCTTCTATTATACTAAAAACATGAAAAATGCAGTGTACCCTATCCATAAATAGCTTCTTGTTGTTGTCAGTCATTTCAGTTGTGTCCAACTCTTTGTGACCCATTTGGGGTTTCATTGGCAAAGAGTGTTTTGATACTTCCTTTTCTGACTCATTTTACACATGAGGAAACTGAGGCAAACAAGTTTAAGTGGCTTGCTCAGGGTCACACAGCTAATAAGTTTCTATGGCCAGATTTGAACTGAGGAAGATGAGTCTTTCTGACTTGAGGACTGGTACTCTATTCTGAAGAGCTCACAACGTTATAATACTGAGGGCCTAAAAAAGATGGTCTAGATCTTATTCAACTTCTTCAGCTACAAAATCCTGAAATTCTTCAAGAATTCATTGCTGATTGGACTTGCAGTTTTCCCTAAAGATAGTCCATACAAAAACAGCCATCATGAAGTAGGGTTACCATTATGTTGTTCTTTTTGTATCTCCAGAGCTTAGTACAGTGCCTGTATACAGTAGGTGCTTAATAAATGCTTACTGACTGACTGCTCTCCAGCCCTCTGTATGAATTGTGAACTCATGAATTTTTTTGTTTGTTGGTTTTTGTTTAGTTTTTGTTTGTTTTGGGGGTTTTATTTTCATTTATTTATTTATTTTTTGCAGCTAGAGGAAATGCAACAGGGTGAGGGCAGCTGTGGGTGTGGATAACATTACTCTGGCCAGGTCACAGGAGATTAGCATGCATTTGTGAGCATATTCCCACCCTGCAAACTCTGCAAACTTTCTATTTCATGCATCAGAGAACATTTTGAGAAGAGGTTCCATCAGTTTCACCAGAGGAGCCTTCAGGACTCAAAAAGGAAAGGCATGAGCATTTCAACTGATCATCTCAGTACTTCAGTGTGTGTGTGTGTGTGTGTGTGTGTGTGTGTCACGCCTTTCACTGTGATGGAATAAGATTCAAAGGAATGCCCAAACTACAGAACACTGTTTTGTTTTGTTTTTAAGTAACTGAATTCAAGAGCTATTTCAGCAAACTTACATTTAACTTGAATGATCAAAAGTTATCAGTATTTCCTCAACAACTAATGGACTCCTACCTCTGCTACCCAATCCTCATCAGTTTACAAATAGCAAGGCTTTAGAAAATATGTTATTTCTGTGAATTGCAATTCCTCCAAGTTCATCTGGGGATCATTTTTTGCAGCAACAAGTAACAGAAATAGAGTATTTTTCATTACGGTCTGTCCCCATGTGATATTTTGCTGCAGTGAAATTTAAGAACAGGGAATGCATTTGATACCATTTAGGGATTTTGCCTAGGATGGATTGGGTCAATTAGAGTCGCAGCCATTGGGACTTAGGAACCAGGCTTAAGACAGGCTTGGTAAAGTGGAAAGAGTGTTAGATTTGCAGTCAGAGGACCTGGGTTCAAATCTTTACTCAGCTGCTTAATACTTGTGTCATCTTCGGGAAAAAAAATCACTTTTCATTTCTTTGGACCTCAGTTTTCTTAACTGCGAAATGGAAGTGGAATTGGATTAGAGAGCCTCTGAGGGTTTTTCTAGTCCTAAATGTATAACTGAGGGGTGAAAAACACATCAAAACTCCTAATGAAATTATGGAATTGATTATCAAGTCACAGGCTTTGGATGTAAGAGGAAGGTGATAGTGGAGTTTTATTCTAGAAGGGAATTTAGATTTAGCTTGCACTGTTATAGAAATATTGTCCCTGGAGAGAAATGGATAACAGCTATGTCCAAGGAAAAGGAAATGCTCAGAGTCAAGGGAAAAGGGAATCCCTAATAGACTTTGATTTCTATTCTATTCAAGAGACTTACCTTGGACATATATATGTAGGGGGGAAATTGCTGCCTATTTCAACCACTAGGTCCTTATATATTCCTGCAATTGGGATTTGGGGAACTAAGGCTAACATGAGTTATTTGTGTTAAAACATGTGAATGAAGAACAGAAGTCATGCTCCGTGGAGTTAATTCCTCCTCTATCCCTGTCCATAATGTTCTCTTTTTCCCTTCTTTCCCTAGATTTAATATCTATTAATGAAAATTATGTATATTTCTGGGAAGGATTTGGGAGCCAAAACATGAAGAATTCATGTACTATACCTTGTTTCTTTTTGAAGATAAAAATGGTATCTATGTATCTTACAGAAGATGGAGAGTTTTAGACTCATAACACCATGTTTTGTGGCATGCCTCAGTGTTTCTTAGAATGGAAACATGAAATTAAATTTAAAAAAAAGTCTCCCACAGTAACAAAGTGAATCCTAGAAAGGGTCCCTAAAATCACTCCAATGACTCCTTAAGAGGCAAAGAAAATGAGGTTTTCTCTAAGGACAGTCTCCTTTGGATTTAAACATGCTATCTTCCCTGAGAGAATGTAAGCTCCTTGAGGGAAGGGAAGATATCAACATGGTCTTTGTATTCCCCTCAATGCCCAGCAAAATGTCTGGTTCATAGCAAAAGCTTAAAAAATATTTGTTGAGACTTATCTGGGAAGAAGCCTCTGTTTCCTCTGAAATACTTTTGGGAAAAGGAAAGGGTTAACAAAATACTTTTTCTATAAGAGACTCTAGAAGACTTACCATAGTTAGCCCAAGTGACCTTTAAGGCTCAGCTGGACTAACCTCCTCATTTACATATATGGAAATCAAGACCCTGAAATACTAAATCACTTGTCCAATTAACTAGGAAGATTATGTGATGAGATGAGAAATGAGATGAGAAAACAGGCCCAGAGAGTAGAGGTCAATCATTCAATCAACAAGAATTCATTAAGTACTATTTCTTATTAAGCATTATATTAAGTGCTTACTTTTTACTAAGCACTTAGGAAAAGCCAAATAATCCCTGCCTTCAAGGAGTTTCTGTTCTAATGGAAGAGACAAAATGTGTGATGACACTCATCAGGGTTTTGAACCCAGGTCATCTAACTTCTACTGTGTATTCCAAAGGCATTAGGATCCACATTTAACTCTCTGTCCCATCTCTCTCCACTCCCCTAAGCTTTATTATGGTACACTGGAGGAAGAATGGATCTAGAGAAGGCAAGCAGGTTCAAATCCCCGTTCTGCTACCAACTGACTGACTGCTTGCAAGATTGTGGGCAAGTCACCCCTCTTGCATTCAGTTTCTGTTCAGCTCTAAATGTGTGATCCTATCATTCCATGAATGGTGTCTGCAGCCTCAGACAGGTCCAGAAAGATGGAGCATTTTGAGAAACTGGACATTCCCTCCTTGCAAAATGACTGTATATTGATGTCCCTAGGCATCCTAGGCAGGGCTACACACCAACGATTACTCAGACCCTCACTCATAAATCTAATTACATTTTCCTTCAGCTTCTACATTTACTGTTTTGCTAAAGCTGCCTTTATTAAACAAAACCAAACCAAAAAAAAGAAGAAACGCTATACACCAGGGAGTAAAAAACACTCCAAAATTACATCTCCTGGAAACACCATGGAGGTGGAAACATCATGGAAACACCAAGGAGGGCCAGCATTTACATGATTGTTCATTACTCCTTCTGAACAGTAACAGATTGATTCAAAGTTGGCCATTATTTGCTATAATTAAAAAAAAAAACAATAACTACATGTATTCCCACAGAAAAAGTTGTTCTAGGGGCCATTTAAAGACAGTCTGTCTTTAGATATAAGTGAATCATAGATGTGGATCAGAAAGGAATAGGATATTTCTGGTTCTTTGGAAAAAGCAAGTAAATTATTTTTTCTCTCACAATACTATTCATAAAAATAAAGTAAAATCTTTGTCTAAAAGTACTGTATTTAAGTTAAATAAGATCGAGCTTTTGAGACAAATAAAATGTAAAATGTACTGGGAGTGTTGGTTTTATAAGTGGGAATATAGTTATAGCCATATGGCTCTGTGTGTGTGTGTGTGTGTGTGTGTGTGTGTGTGTGTGTGTGTGTATGCGTGTGGTATCTCTAGCACCCAAGACATCTGAAAAATCCCAACTCTTTGGAAACTACCTGAGAGCAGAAACTTCCTGAGTGGTGGTATGGCAGATGCCCTACAGATCTCTACCCTTTACCAGTGAGATCCATTCATAGAAATGAAAGATACTAAGTCAAATGATGATAAGTGAATAAATGCCAAGAATATAATTAAGAAAATACAGGTTATATAATTATCTTAGAACTGCTTTTTTTTAATCTAAAATGCTTTATTTTACCATTCTGTAAAGATACTGATGCACATGAAATGGAGCAACTTTATGTCTAGTGTCTATATTGTCACTATAGCTACTTTAACAAAAGAGTAATGATATTGGTTAATAAAGACATTTGGGCAACCTGTCATTGACAGGCAAGGGAGAAAAAAAAAAACCTAAAAGCCATTCAAGCAGTATCCTTAACAGTTTTGCAAATCAAATGCCTGGATGAAAGAATGCAGTGATTGAGTGACATTTGAAATCATGTTTCCTTTCCTCAGCATTGCAGGGGCTGAAGATAAATTACCGTGCCATGCATGGCAGGGAAAACACAAGGCAAAAACTTGAAGAAGCCCTGGCTGAAGTTCTCAGATGCACTTTAGAGGGGCGTATTGATCAGACTATGGAAAACAGACTAGTTTGGAGGATCAAGCTTTGCTCTCAGACAGAATAAACTTTTCTCAAAGAGCTGATGAGTTCCTAGCTCTGACGACACACCTGCTCACAGACACTTTCTAAGACCGCATGTAGCCTGAAAGCATAAGATGTCTACAGTGGCTTCCACACTCTTGGTTAACCCCCCTTTAACACCAGGCTCTGGCAAATACCACTCAGGTCCCCTATTCAACAGCTCCAGAACCAAATGGACATGCCAAGCTATGCCATACATCCTTTTTGGTTTACTGCAGTAGTCAGAGGAAATGGCACTTGGAAATAAGGATACTGTGACAGGAGATTACTTAACCTTAGGCACAGTGAGGAATCTCAGGAAACCACCCTTAGTTATTGATGCGGCAATAAGAGACCCTTAATTCAAAGACCCAGAGTTGCTTAGTTGTCAGCTTCGAGGAGCCAAGTGAGGAGCTCTGAAGGGATTCTCCTGTCAGAATGAAGGGCATGCAGACCTAATAAAACAACCCGGGGAAGGGAGGTAGAGGGAGAGGAGTGGAGACTGAGGTTCTCACTAACCTTTCTGCTGCTTAAAGGATTGGATCGACCCTGAGTGGTGAACCATTTTCGTTCAGCTGAGCTCCGGGGAACTCACGCCAGTGCTGCAGGCAGAGAGCACTTCGGAACTCCCCAAGATCGGGAGCTTCTGGAGCTGTGGGCAACCCAACACCTGCTTTAGCAAGCGCTCTGCTGGAGAGGCTCTCCTCCTCACCGTTGTCATAGAAACCAAAAAGGGAGGTCCAGCGTCCCGACTCCCCTTAGTGGATACTTTGGGAACAACCCCCAACATCAGTAGCACGCAGACAGAGCCAGGAAAGGATGCTATGCATGGTGTAGGCTTTCACATCCTAGGAAAAACATGCGTAGTGCTCAGCCTTGGGTTATAAATAAAATAAAGGCAGCCAAGCAGGATGGAAAACCTCCTGAAAAAAAAAAAGTCCTAAAAGTTGATTTGCTTCACCCCGGGAGGATTCAAACTGAGCCCAGATAAAATTAGCTCAGTTCTACAGGAAAGCCAAGATTACAGGTTTGCAGCGGCATACCTTTGGAAGTAGAAAGAAATGTATAGGCCAATCCATTAATTTTACTGATGAAGAAACAGAACTCTGGGGAGGGGAAATGATTAATATCACACAGGACGAAAGTAACAAAGCCAGGATCTGAACTCAGATTCTCCAGAAACTAACATTCTTTCCACTCAGCCAGCTGGTCACCCCTAGATTGAAATGTAGAAGGGATTTGGGGTCATTTAATACCCCTCTGCCCCTACACCTTCACTTTACAGATGAGAAAACTGAGGTCTGAAGAGAGGTAGTGATTTACTGACTCCTCAGTAACAAAAGGTAAAGCTGGTTTTGAACCCATGTCTTCTGACTTCAAATCCGGTCCTCCCCCTGCTGTACCTCGTTGGTATTGCAGCCATACCTAGACAGCTTGTAACACTAAATATAAAGGAATCTTTGAAAACTTCAGACAATGTGCTGGACTAACAACAACAGCAATAACAGTAACAGCCACAACAACATACGGGTACAGCTGGAGAGAGAGAGAGAGAGAGACAGACAGACAGACGGACAGATAGACAGATGGACTAAGCCCAGAAGCTGCAAATGTTAATGTCTGAATGGCTTTTAGAATTTAACTATGTGGTTCCACTTAATTTACAGTTGAGGGCATTTGACTTTCCATAAATCAAATGTCTCATTCAGTCTCAGTTTACTTATAAAATGGGCAGGGGAATTGACTAAATATACATCTCTAAGGTCTTTGCCAGCTCCTAGGCCCCCAGACCTCCAGTCCAAAGGTTCTTTCTAATACACCATGCTTGTCCAGCTCCTACTCTCTTTTCCTCCTTTGTCATCAGTAATGGTATCACTTAATAGCTAACAATTATGTGTTAGTGAGACCAACTGAGAGGTCATATGTAGCCTCAAACAAAAGGCAGAGAAAATCCAGGAGGGATATGTAGTTTCCAAATTGGATCCATCATATTGGGTTACTGTTTGTTGTCCTTTGAGGATAGCTAGGCTGCAGCACTGAGGAACTGCTGAGCAATGAAAGGATTCACCAAGATGGTCACTGAACACTCGGAGAAAAGAGGCATTAAGCATGCGGTAATGTATTTGTATTGAAGCCACTTCAGTAAGACAGATGCCTCTTTTCCTAATGAGGAAATGGTTTGTACATGGACTTGTTTCTAATTACAGATACAATAAGAGGCTGCCTGGTTTCAAGTGTTAGTGTTCCATTATTTACCATAAATTTGAGCCTCAATTTCCTCATCTATAAAATGGGGACACTATTCATACAAACTGCATCACAGGGTTGTTTTGAGTGTGAGATTTTCTCTCTCTCTCTGTCTCTCTGTCTCTGTCTCTCTCTCTCTGTCTCTGTGTATATGTATGTATATACATGTGTCACTTTATAGTTATAATGCACCCTATAAACTATTACAAAATAAAAGTATATGAAGATCCAGAGTGCTCAAAAATGTTCTCTCCTTTCCCCAAGACAGAACCATGTTGGAAGTTTCCAAAACAGAATCACTTCCTTCAATTAAGAGAGAGCCTCTAAAAAAGTCCTGTTTTAGTCATTCCATTAAGACCCTGTTCCCAAACCTAATTCTGACATGGTGGTGAATCTGTTTTAAGAGCTCACCCAGTGATAGTTTACATATGTCTATGGTAGTAGGCCCAACTTATTAGTCAATTGACACACATTTATCAAGTGTCTGCTAGGCAGTGGGCACCAAGGGCTCTGAGGATAAAAACACAAAGAACGAAATAATCTCTATTTGTCAAGACCTTACATTTGAATAGGAAAGAGAGTAAGTATGTGCTTAAATATAGACAGAATCAATATGAATCAACTAAATAGAAAACAGTCAAACATTAGATAATGTGGAATGGTGGGTGTAGGGAATGCTTTATGAAGACAGTGGTTCTTAAGATACACCTTGAAAGAGAGGGGGTTGGAAGGGCAGCTAGGTGGCACAGTGGATAGATTACTGGCTCTAAAGTCAGGAGGATCTGAGTTCAAATCTGGCCTCAGACACTTACTATCTGTGTTACCCTGGGCAAGTCACTTAACCCCAAATGCCTGCAAAAAAAGAGAGGGGTATTATCTAGTAGAGGTGAGGAGATAATGTTTTCTAGCCATGAGGAATGTCTAAGACGAAAGAACGGAAGTGGAGATGGACTCATTTGTGAGAAACCCAGAGAAGGATTATTTGGTTAAATAAAATATATTATTGTTATTATTGTAACTGTTATTGCTATCATTTGTAAAGAATTTTATGACTATTACTTCATTTTATCCCTGAAATAACTCTGGGAGATAGGAGCTATTATCACCTCCATTTTTACAGATGAAGAAACTGAAATAGATAAAGGTTACATGACTTGTACAGGGTCACACAGTCAGCTATCATTGGTTGGCTTTGAATTCAGATCTTCCTGACTTTAGGCCCAGCACTATATCTTCAACGCTCCCTAGATGGACCTAAGAGAGAATCAGCCTCAGTAAGGCTGATTTGCTCATGTGGTGAGGACTTTAAAAGTCAAATCAAGGTGGGAGATCGAATGTCATGCATGGGAAAACAGGAAGCACACCAATCCATCTGGAGAATAGAGTTCATAAAGGGGAATAATAGGTAATGAGGTTGAAACAGAAGTGGGAACAAGACCAGAGAGGGCCTCGAATGCCAAGCTGGGGCTTTTATGTTATATCCTATGAAACTTCCTATAAAGACATAGTGGTATATATGATTGTGCTATTGATGAACATTTACAGTGATGAAATAATTTAAAATACAGGAAACATTTCTCAGCATCATTCTGGATTTTCTTCATACTTAAAAGTTGTACTTGTAGCACAGTAGAGAAAGCATGCTGGGCCTGCAGTCAAGAAGAACTGAGTTCAAATCCCCACCCCCTCCCCAGACACTTACTAGCCACGTGACCCTGGGTAAATCACTGAACTTCTGTTTGCCTCAGTTTTCCCATCTATAAATTGAAGATAATAATAGCATCTACCTCCTAGTTTTGTTATGAGAATCAAAGGAGGTAATATTTGCAAAGTACTTTGCAAGTAATCAAGCAATATATAAATGTCTGCTGTCATCATTATCATCATCTCAGTGACTTCCCCTCTGCATTCCACTATACTCCATAATCATTAGTTTGTTAGCTGCCCTCATCCTGGTCAACCCTAGTTTAAGACAAAATGTGTATCACTGACATTCAGCGCTCCCAAGAATTCAGGAGATCTGTGATCTATGGGTGCGCTCTCCAGGGATACAGATCACATAACCTACCTGTGCCCATACCTATGCACCTAGGGTGCCCACTTCCTCCATTCAGAATCATGCATCAGAATTAACTAAGATAATAAAAACCAAGAAATCACTTTTTTTTTTCTGCCTTCCTCTTTTGACTACTTCTTCTTGGGGATGGGAAACACAAAATGCAATTTCAGAAAGATTTCTAACCCAATTTTCTTTTCTATAATCAACAGGATAATTTAGACAAATGCCTTAGGGCATACCACCCTCAACAGTACACTTAACCATTCCAAGTTCTAGAAATCAGCCAGCTCTACTGATTTGAACAACTTTGCCATAGAGGTCTACTTTCTGACTCAGGGGACCAGGGAGTAATTGAGAACTTGTAACATTGCCTAGAACTAAGCCAGGAACCTTATATCTGATTTTAAATGAAATATTTCAATCACATAAGTGGTCTGTTCTTTGTCCCCTCCCTCCCCCCACATACACACACACACATACACACACACACACACACACACACACACACACACACACACAGAGCCTTAGATAGGCAAGTTGGCTTCATTTTCCAGAAAATGAATAATGATTTTCCCTTCTAAGGAAACACACTAAGCGAGGATCCAATCCCAGGGTATGCTGCTGAAGATTCAAAACAAATCTGTGGGTGTTTTTGCAGCATTCCTTAAGAGAAGGCTGCTGAGGGAACCAGCTTTGGACTAGAGCAAGATTTCTACCACCATCTGCTTTACAGAAAACCCAGGGTGCAGAGATAGGAAATGCTTAGGACGAGATTAGGAGGGGAGGGAAGGGAGGAGCAAGGGTGAACATATATGGATGGAATTCTCGGGTCACATTATTAAAGGGAGGCATGTTAGAAGTGACCTTCAAAGGGCAGCTTCTTCATAGAGGTAGCATGTAGGCAATGTAAATAAATGGGCCAAGAAGCATTAATTAAGTGCCTATTGTGTGCCAAGCAGTGCTCTGAGCATACAAAAGTAAACAAGAAACAGACCTTGCCCTCAAGGAGTATACATTTTGTCATCTGAAATAGTGTGGACACATAAAGTATATACAAAAAAAGTGCTTAATAACTGGGGAAGGAGCCAAACAGCCAGTATGTCAGGTAGGTCTTCACTATAGGAGGTAGTCCTTGAATGTGGCTAGAGATTTAAAGAGGCCAAGTAAGTAAGTAAGGCCAAGGAAAGTATTCTGAAATCCCACCTTTCACAGGAAGCCTTTTTGCAGACCCCTGTAATGTTTGTGCTTTTGATATTGTCTCCAATTCATCACACACACACACACACACACACACACACACACACCCCTATAGTTAGCATAGAGTTGTCTACATGTTGTCTCTCTCATTAGATTGTGAGCTCCTTGAAGGCAGGAGCTGCATTGGCCTTTCATTGTATCCTGAGTACTCAGCATAGCACCCGACACATAACAGGCCCTCAGCACATGCCTACTGACTTCTGAGTACAGACGTGAGGAATGGAATGAAGGTTCATCAGTTTCCCTGGGGAAAGCAGTAAAATGTTTGTTCATTCATGCATCCTTCTGTTTGGTTGTTTTTTACTCTTATTTTCTGTCTATCCCTTCTTTCTCTTTTTCATTCTCTTTCTGAGTTTTCTCTGGTTTCCTGTATCTCTAAACAGGTCAGCATTGACTGTCTTCTGTCTGTGTGGAAGTCAAGTATATTGCTCTTTGTACTGTGAAAACTCAGCCCAGCAGCCTTTCACTGCAACCACTGGTAGACCTGTTGCCTTGTGGAGGCATTCTAGTACTTCTAAAGTAGAAGAAAGAGTTCAAGTCTCATTCTCATGGTAGTCTGACTCATGACATAATTAGGGCACCAATCCTGCTCCTCATCCCCCAAGTCCACCATGCATTCTTTGTTTCCTGCTATGTAGCCTGAATGAACCAAATGAAATCAGCAGAAGCAGTGAAGTACATATTGCATTCATCTCTAAAGTAGGGTGTATTGCTGATCACCTGGTACCATCCATGCAATATTAATTATAGGGCTTCTCTCTAATTGAACCATACCATCCTCTTTAGCTCTTTTGGCTTCAAACTACCCTATTATTGCCCTTCCTACTGCTGATCACCCAAGGCTATGGAATGGTGGTGATGCCCGAGATTCCTGGGTTTGAATCCTGCTTCCAGAGGTTACTATGCATGTGACCTAGGTAAATTACTTAATCTCTTTAATCTTCAGCTTCCTTCTCTTTTGGAAAATAGGGTGATAATAGCCCCAGTGTTTTTGTGAAACTCGGATGAGATGCAGATGTAAATTCCTTTAGGAAACTTAGAGTGTTACTTCAGTGCCATCTCTTATTATCCCTCCTTCCCCATAATCCTCCCATTCCACTTAGAATCTATTTGCACACATGAATATGGGCCAAGAAATGAAAACAATTTCTGTGGCATATCACTGTAAGACAGTCACTTTTCAGGCATAATCCTTTAAGAAGTAAGAAGCCTAGGATATTGTTCTGGGGATGGGATCTCATATCTGGAGCTAGAAGGGATGTCAGAGGCCATCTGGTCCATTTTTCAGTTGAAGAGAACTGAGAACCAGGAGGGTGACTTGTCCAATGTGCCCTTGTCCAGTTTGTGACAGAGATAAGACTTGAACCTAGGTCCTCTGACTATAAATCCTGTACTCTTTCCACTGTACCAGGCTGCTTTTTTATAGTTATTCTCCATAATGAATATTAGTTCTCCCACCTCCAAACATTTGCACAAGTTGTCTCCCTTGCTTGCAATACATACCCATCTCATCTCTACATTTCAGAATCCTATTCTTTAAGGTTTCACTCGTTTCTCATCTGAACCCTGTTGTTAGCAGCCTCTCCCTCCTCAAACGAGCATTTACTCATATATGTCTGCATTTGTTGTACCATACAAGTAGAGTTAAAACTTTTTTGGTGTCCACAGCTATTTTTTTTGTAAGCCAAAGTATAGTATAGTTACCTGCACATAGTAAGTATTTAATGGTTGAACTGAGATGTCTGGTAGTAGCTATAAAGAATGTTTAAAAGACACACGTAAAACACTATCTTTGAAAAATCTTCATGCTTGAATTGGAAAACAAGCCTTTTCCTATTTTCCTATTTCCTATTTCCTTTCCCATTTCCTATTCTAATTATGACCATCACACATTTGGAGATGGGTAGAGTTAATTATCTTTGTCCTTGAAATAAAACGGCTGAGTACCACATACGTTGAAACAGTTAGGAGATAAGTCTTCCACCTGACTCATATTTCACCCATTTGCACACAATGGCAGTTGGTGCCACGGTTCCTGATGAAGGCAAGAGATAAAGGAAGAAAGCAAGAGGATAAGCCTGAACTCATTCTTTGCCCACTTCAATATCACATAACAGATCATGTCACATGCCAAGCCATGGGAAGGGGAAGCAACGTCTAAATAAATAAATAATAAAAGGATAAATAAATAAAGCAACTTTATTAAGTAGAGAGAAAAAACAGCTCGGCGACTGACTCAAGACAGTGCTAGACTTGGAGTCAGGAAGACCTGAGTTCGAATCTTTTCTCAGACACTTATGAGCTGTGTGAACCTACGCAAGTGACTTGACTTTTTTTCAGCCTCGCTTTCCTTATCTGTAAAATGAAGACAATAAGAACATTTATCTTGCAGGGTTGTTGTGAGAATCAATCAAGTAGTAGATATGTAAGATGCTTCGGAAACCTCCAAGTACCTTATAAATGTTAAGTATTATTACTGTTAAAATTGGGTACCATTGAAATATTAGATTAAAACGCTATATTGCTATTATTCAGTTGTTTCAGTCATGTCTGACCCTTCCTGACCCCATCTGGGGTTGTTGTGGCAAAAATATTAGAATGGTTGTCTATTTCTTTCTCCAGCTCATTTTATGGATGAGGAAACTGAGGCAAACACAGTTAAGTGACTTACCCCAAAGTCACACAGCTAGGAAGTGTCTGAAGCCAGATTTAAACTCAGGACTTCCTGACTCCAGGTCTGGCACTGTATCCACTGAGCCACCTAGTTGCCCATAAAAATGTGATATAAATATTTGCCATAATTTTCATCATGATGTCTTTCACATCATGATTTCACAGAAGACAGATCTGAATGGTCCATTTCTCAATGTTTCAACTCTGTTTCAGTCAAAGGATCTGGACTCTTAAAAATGTCATTTTAGGGGTTTAAAGGCAGTGATAAGGGGGAAAAATTCTTCCAGTATATGAAAATAAGTTTGAGGGTTTGAATTCAGACCCATTATGTAGTATGGTATACTGGAGAGAGAACCAGTCTCATAATCAGTTGGAAATAGGTTCAAATCCCATTTCTGACCCAGATTAACCGTGACCTTGGCAAATCACTTAACCTGTCAGCACTCAAGGCGATTCTAGAACCCTGTAAGTTGTAGAGAAGGTACCAAACTGCACTGATAAAAGGAGTTCCTCATCCAGGAATTCTCTAGGCCAACGAAAACACTGGTGTTACAAGTATTTCCTATTAATGTAACTGTTACTTGTATTTGTCTACTAAATTGATGACCATATAATGATATCTAACATGTCTGTTTTATGCAGAAATCAGAAAAGCACAAATTTGTTCCATCCCCTGAACAGTTGCCTTTTTTGAAAAAATTACATTTTTTAAAAAAGCAAACCCAGGCTTCACCTGGAGACAAAGGCCTACCTTTTTAATACTGATTGTTTATTGGATTTGTTTCAGGGGTACTAGTTATGGAACTCTATGGTCCCATAAAACTGAAAAAGAAGATTGCCAACAGGTCGATGGAAAGGCAGAAGATAGATGTGAACAAGATAACAAACACCACGAAAAATTCAGAGAGAACCCAAGGAAAAAAGTGCTTAAAGAAATATAGGAGTGGAAAAAAGACCATGGATTAGTCATGTGGCCAAGAGTAAAGGGTAGCTGATAGATGAGCTTATTATTTCTTGGTATCTTTGCTTTTGGATGTAAAGAGTAAATGAGAATGCTGGGAATATCCCCTATTGTAAACTTTTCCGTGGATGGGTTTGAGGCATAGAATCATAGATTTAGAACTCAGAGGTCATTTGCTCCAACCATTTTTTGTTATTGATTTATTCATTTTTTGGTGTCACTTTCGGTTTTATTGATGTGTTTTGTTTTTACATTACTGTTGGTGGTGGTCAGTTTTTTCAGCTGTGTCCCACTTTTCATGACCGCATTTGGGACTTCTTTGGCAAAGATACTGGACTGGTTTGCCATTTCCTTTTCCAGCCCATTTTACAGATGGGAAAACTGAGGCAAATGGAGTTATGTGACTTGTCCCTCAGTGTCTAAGGGCCAGATTTGAACTTGGGAAGAGGAGTCTTCCTGACTCCAGGCCCAGTACTCTACCCACCATGACACCTAGCTGCCCTATTATAGTATACATTAACAGATTATTCCTACTTTATGAGAGGGTTCTTGTAACAAGGTAAAACAGTTGAGTAAAACTAATAATACAACGACTTCATTTGAAAATGAATGCAACACTTTATATATGTTGTACCTCTTTCTATCAAAAAAAAAGAAAAAGAGAAGAAATCTATTTTCTCTCCCTCCCACCTTTGTTTATTGTTATTAGTTAGTAATTTTTCAGTCATGTCCAATTCTCATGACTCTTTTGGGGTTTTCTTGGCAAAGATACTGGAGTAGTTTGCCATTTCCTTCATCAGCTCATTTTTACAGATGAGAAAACTGAAGCAAACAGGGTTAAGTGAATTTCCTAGGGGTCACACAGCCAATAAGTATCTGAGGCTAGATTTGAACTCAGGAAGATGAGTCTTCCTGATTCCAGGCCAGGGACTATGTTCACTGCACCATCTAGCTCTTTCCCCCACCCACACCACTTTTACCCCACTGATTTAAAAAAAAAAAAAAGAAAAGTCACTGAAACCCTGAGAGGCTTTAGTGATTTGCCCAAAGAAACCCATCTAATAAGTAAGTAGTGAGGGCTGGATCTGAAATTTGGTCCTGCAATTTAGCATTCAGCCTGGTTTCCACTTTATCACACTGCCTCCCATAGGAGCGGTGGGCACCAATGGATTACATTCTGCATCGTGGGATAGAATGCTCATATTGCTGAAATCACAGACCCATTTTACTTTTTATAGAATTTCTTAGAGAAAAGAGGGGGGACGTAAAAATCTAAGAGAGAGAAAGAAGATTTTGAAGTTATGTATCTCCCTGTAATTAATCACGTAGACATCCAATTAAAGTTTTGTGTTGTTTTGTTTGTTATTTTGGTGGAGTTTTATGGGGGAGGGAGGAGTAGAGGAGGACAAATGATATGGATTGAGCTGAGGTGAAACTATGATATTTTGATCATTTTGATGGATGTCTGCTTTCACTAAATATCTGAACCTAGCAGTGTGGAAGCTTATTCTATCAGTGAAGATTCCAAGCTCTTCTTTACATTTTTTCTTTGCATTTTGATTTTTCAGATTCTTTAAAGCACAAACCTTACCATGGCAAGCTCCACTGTATCCCTATGACTTCTAAGATAAAATACAACCCCTTCTCCATCCCTTTCCTTTCACCCCCCCCACCATCTTGGCATTTAAAGGCCTCTACAAACAATTGTCCATGGACTCTGTGTTCCAGCCAAACTGGCATATTTGCCATTTCTTGAACTTGATAATTATATTTCCTGCCTCTCAGTCTTTACATTAGCTATCCTCCACGTTTGGAGGATAGCTTTTTCACCTCTACCTCTGCCTCTTAGAATCCCTAACTTTCTTAAGGCTCAGTTTATATTCCATCTCTACAAGAAAACCTTTCGTGACCCCCTTGACTGTATATTCTCTCCTTCAAATTACTGTATATCTACTTATTTTATGACACATTGTATCCTCTCAAAATATGCATTGGGCTCGATCTTCCCACCCAACCCCCTACCACTTCTGGTAGAATGCAAACTTTTAGAGGGCAGAGACTGATGATCTGTTTTTCAGTCTCCAGTGCTTATTCTAGTGCTTTGTATGCAGTAGGCACTTAATAAATGCTTGTTGGATGGGACTGAGGTTATTCCTATAAATTTTCTGTAGAGGAGCCACTCAACATGGTAGACGTCTTCTTGTTCTTGAGGATAACAAAGGCTAGGTCTCTGCTAATTCTCCTTATTGCCATATGACCCACTTCTTGTTCCTACAAGTTCTTTTATGCCATATCTCACTTGCATGTCATGACATCCGTCCTCTCCTTCTTTCCCTTCCCCTTTTCTTCTCTCTTCTCTCCACTCTTCTCCCCTTTCATCTCCTCTCCTTTGTCCTGTCTTCTCATCTTTTGTACCTTCTACATACTTCAAGGGTCCCACATATATCTTCTTTTCCTCTTTAGATTATCTGGTATTTTGATTCTCCTGAGATCAAGGAGTTTAATGATTTACAATCACATAATGTCACTGAGAGAATAATAGTGTGAATGATAAATGTTTGCATGGCATCAAACTATTTAAGATAATAGAAAATATTGTTCAGATTCCCCAAAACAATCTTGTTTGCTCTTCTGGTATTCAATTATACATCTAAGTCCCCATATAATGCAGTGTTTATTTCAGATAAATAGACGATCACATCAAAAATTTTGGCTAGAAGGAATATAGAATTATCTAATTAAATAACCTTAATTTTGGAAATGAGACAACAGACACCCAGAGATGTTAAGTGACTTATGACTTACCCAGAGTCATGCAGGTACCAGATGGCTGAGCCAAGATCTAAACTTAGATCCTATGGCTACAAATCTAATACACCTAGGTAGCTAGATGGTAGAGTGGAAAGACTGTAAGACCTACACTCAGGAAGACCTGAATTGAAATCCAGCCTCACACACCTGTGAGCGGTGTGATCCTGGACAGGTCCATTAACCTTTCTGTGCCTCACTTTTCTCAACTGTAAAATGGGTATTAATAATAGCTCTTAGAGACCTATTTTTCTAGACCAATTTCACATTACTTCTCATATATTTTGTACTCTAATAAAACTGGTCTATGTGCTATTCCCCATAAACTACATTATATCTCCCACCTCTATGTTCTTAGAGTGTTTCCCATGCCTAAAATGCAGACTTTCTTTACCTTGGGTCTTATCTCGGTTCCCTTCAATGCCCAGTAGAAGTGCCACCCTAGGGCTACAAGTTACTTTCTGATCCTCTCCAGTAATCAATGTAGCCTGGCTCCTTAACCGAAATGACTTTGTATTCTCACACAGGACACCCAAAATTGAAGCAACAGTGTCTAAACATGGTGGTTGTACTGTTGCCACCAATGAGAACACGCTACTACCAAAATATGGGCAGATCTATTGAATTTCACATTTGTTGTTCACATTCCTGGTTCATCTACAAATGATGATTGAATCACCAGGCTTCACTAGGTTTGTGCCAAAATCTCCCAAGGTGCATTTTTTCCCATTTTTATGATTTTGCCTAGTTTGTGAAATCACCACCACAACAACAACAACAAGAAGAAAAATAACAACTAGCATTTGTGTGGTTTTGTAAGGTTTGCAAAGCGTTGTAATGTTATCTCATTTAATTCTTGTGAGGTAGGCACTACTGCTACCCCCACTTTACAGAGGAGAAAACTAAGTCTATGAGAGCCTATGCTTGTGTGGGATCACACAGCCGGTAAGTAGAGTCAGGATCTGAATTCAGGTCTTCCTGACATCAAGCCAAGTGCTCTGGCCCAATGCCTCACCTAGCTGCCTCATGATGTAATCTTTCGATATGTTCTACCATAGTATTTTGCCTATGAACTTGTTGCCCTTATCTGCCACTCGGCAAAAATCACAAGTTTTTGAACTATAAGAGACCTTAGAAATTATCTTGCCCGATCACCTCCTTTTATAGTTAAGGGGGGAAAGGCCCAGAGAAGTTACAGTCACCTAAGATAACATAACTACTAAATAACTGAGTCAGGGTACAATATTGTTTCTATTACACAACCCTGCTACAGCATGCCCAAAGGAAAAAAAAAAGTATATATTTATTACTTTAAATACCATCTCCCTTCATTTGGAAAAGACTCAATGTCCCAGAAAACATGTAAATAGTTCATTATTTCCAGTTTTACTGAGTAGAGTACTAGCTTTATCCTCCTTTTTTTCCCCACATGGCGTGCCAATATTTAGATCAGCAACAGCAGTGTACCTTTTTGGAGGACCAGTTTGCTAAACTTAGCCATCCTAAAATGATGACTGTGTCATGTGGCTGGGCTGATATTTTGTTGCTTGGCTAGTAAATTCTTCATATCATTACTGATTTTTTTCTTATGCCACTTTGCTCAGGCTTAACCCAGGAGGGCTCAATGAGAATTTAATACCAATCTAAGATCCTGGCAGAACTGGAAGCATTTTAGAAATTCACATTTCCTTTCCCAATCTTCCTATGACTCTGAAATATAATGTTGGTATTGTTTAAAACACCCATTGTGTGGATGATAAAAATTGAGATATGGTGATAAGGTCAAGGCCACACTATAAACTAACTGTAGGGCCAGGATTGGGAGATTTCTCTATCCATCTTCTGGGACTTTAACTCTTACTTCTGGGACCCAATTTCTCCAAATTTTTGATTTTGGAGTAGAAAAGGAAAGCCTAAGGTTGTAAGTAGATGAAAGTAACTCCATTCCTACTTGCTGTCTTAGTGGAATCAGCCCTTCCTAAGCTTACACTCTCCTCCCATTATCAAGTGGGCTTTCATTATTACTATCCCCCTCCAATGGCCCAAACCTGAAGAACAGGGGAATCTTTTCAACATTTTGCTTCCAGTTTCTGAGATCCCCTTCTGCCCACCTCTCTCTTTTCCACTGGCCCAAATCCAGGGGAACTTTATCATTCTAGTTGCTGTTTCTTTGCTCTTTCCCCTTCACTTTACATTGTGTTTTTAATAGGAAATGGTAATTATCACAATCTTTGTCTGCACTTTTTCCTATTTTTTATTTAAACAATTTGGGTAGGAGTTATTGTAACTGCACAAAGTACTGTGCTCTTTTTGTTACCCTTCTCATCTTCTTATACATTTGTTCCTGCTGGTTGAGGTGACTAGAGACAAATGGGTGATTACAAAGATCAAGGCTACATCTCTAACTGGCCACTTACTATCTCTTCAGCCATATTCAATTTCTTCTTTTGGGATGTCTTTGGGCGTGACAGAAGTTCTTAAACTGGACTCCCAAATGGGTCCAAAGAGATAGATTCCAAGTGGTCCATGAAATTGGATAGGAGAAAATACATTTTTATTTTCACTAATATTTGGTTTCTTTCATAATCTATTTTATGCATTTAAAATATTATCTTTAGAAGGGCTTCATAGACTTCATCAGACTGCCAAAGAAGCCCATGACACAATTAAGTTTAAGAAGCTGAGCTCTAAAAGAAAACTTTCTTGACATACAGGTATGAGTTATGAAGAGTGTATCAGTCTTTGATTTCTTTAGCACCTTGCTCCAAAGCCATCATTACTAGCCCAACAGAAGTTTTGTTCTCTTTCTCTGAGTTGACTTTTGAACTGAAACCAATCATCATGGAATTTCATCCAGAATCACACAATCTAAAAGTTAGAAGGGACATCAGAGAAAATCTCTAGTCTATATGGTATCTGAAAAAGAATCATCTTCAACATAGCCAGCAAATGTTTAGTTATCCAGTCTTTGTATGAAGACCTCAATAGAATAAAGAATTTATCGTGACTTACGGCAGCCAATTTCACCTTTGGATAGGCTCTGATTATTATAATTTTTTCTTATATCAAGCCAAAATTTAGAAATCTTATAAAGTTCTTCAAAGACCTTACTAACTTCTTTCATCCCCTGGCAGTGGGCAATGCTAAATTCCAATGACCTTCCTGCTGAGCTGTTTACTTACATCTATTCAAGTAGTGAATGACCAATGAAATAGATTTCTCATTGTCTTTGGCTGTATAAAACAAGTCCAACAATTCCTGTATTTCCCTATCTAAAAGAATATTTGAGTTTTCCTTCTATTAGTTGTGACTCCATTGCATATTTTAATGTATCATATAACAATATATGAGTATATCGATAATATGAGTGTATCAATACAATAATAATTCAGTTCCTCCAGCAGTTATTGGACAAAGGTCACATACTGGGTACAGTGACAGTTGAGTTAATAATTGCCCCATAGTAATGATTATGAGATGAACTCAATCCTGTAGATTGCAAAGGAAAAATTAGAAACACATTTTCTAGAAGAATGCTCCCCCAATTTTACATTTAACTGGCATGTGACTATGGTCAAGACAGGTTATGAAGAACAAGTCAAAAAATTGCTAGAATTAATGAAAAATATGATGGAAAACCAAATGAATGGATTCTTATTACTCTGCCTTCTTGGGAAAGTTTGCTTACTGGCACTTGGCATAGTGGAGGTACATAATACTGATGTTCATGTACCTGATGGTTAAATTAAGATTTAAAATCATTTTAATAGCAAGCTAGCAATGTCTTTGCCAGTGATAAATATTCTAATTAAATATAATTCTTATCTGCTCATTAAAGGAGGTTAATTTGGCTTTGACTCAATTATACTTCCGAATATTAGTCATTTGTATACATAGTATCTCTTCCCACCCCCCACCCCCACCACATAAACACACACACATACTCACAAACATTGTTATATTGTAACATCTCTGAGATCGTGGTTTTATTTCAGCTCTTTATCTCCAGTACCTTGAACATAGTGAGTGCTTAAAGACTGAAGTGAATGGTATTATTCATATAGACAGTAATAAATATCTCCTAAAAATGTTCAGTAATTCAGAATCAGCTTGAATTAGAAGAATCTGGTTGTAACTCCAATAAGGAATGAGAGAGAACACTTGTATTTCTGAACATCTAACAAATATGTACTAGAATCTGCTTGCCAGATTCAACCAGGCTGTATATTTTTAGTCCATGAAATCTTTCTACCATCAAAAGCAAAAGTACATCTTTATAATTATTCTCAGAATAGATAACAAATGATTACATAAGCTTCCAAACGTTATAAGCACCAAGTCTTCCAAGTTTGTGGGGTTCTATTATACAACAATGCCTGGAAAATGAAGAAATATGTACAAGCATTACTCTTTATACACACAATAAAAACAAGCATTTGCATATGGTCCCTGCTCACGGCTGACCTAGGTAAACTCTGTGCTTCTAGTCCCCTCATTCCCAGTTTCTCTTTGCCTTGGTGTTACCCTTTCCAAGTTCCCCCTCTCTCCATCTTCTCTCCTCCCCCATCAAGCTACCTGATACTTTCCACTTTGGACTTCATCTCACCTGGCATGCTTCTGATTTTCCCAATTCACTTATTCCCTTTTATGAAAACTTACAGAGGCAGCATGGAGTCAGGGATAGAATACTGGACTTAGAATCAGGAAGACCTTGGTTCAAATCATACCTCTAACACATACTAGCTGTGAGACCTGGGCAAGTCACTTAACCTCTGTGCCTCAGTTTCCTCATTTGTAAAACGAAGAGATTAGACATGACCTCTAAGGTCGTTTTTGCCTTTAAATCTATATTGCTGTGACTTCTATACCCTATGTTTCATTCTGTAAGGACTCTGTTGATGACTGAAGCTCACCTCATCAGCTGTTGTTATTGTGTTCTTCTTTCCTCTTGAAGAGGACCAATGACATCATGAGGGTGATGACTTGACTTGTGAGGGAACTGGACTTCAGTGAGACAGAGCTGGAGAAAGTCATTATCTTCATTCTCTTCTCTAGAGGCATCGGAGGCCATTGGCAAGACAAGAGTCAAGATGGTGGCAATGGCCCAGTCTCATCATCTAATTCTCAGAGAAAGACATTAAGGCAGCCCACTATTCTTTAAGATATTAGTTATTATAAAGCTTTAACATTAAAAACTACAACAACAATAAAACCCAGGCCTGTGATTTCCTCAGCATACAGAGCTCCTAATAAAGGACTTATAAGTTCATAGGATCATAGCTTTAGGGCTAGAAGTGACCTGTGAGGCTTAGTTCAATCCTTTAGCTTTCTAAATCTGAGATCCTAAGGATCAGATCACACAGCAAGTAGAGGGCTCAGATGGGATTTGTCCCCAGGACTTCCTGACTTGAAAACCTGTGCTCTCTCCATCATACTCTATTTCCTCTGCCAATGAAAATTGGTACCTGCCCAGCAATTTACAGTTTTTCAAAGATGATTGGGCTATTAAAAGCTTACATGACTTGCCAGGGTCATTCAGCCATTTTATGAAAGAGGCAGAGTTTGAAAACAAATATTCTTGATTTTGAGGCCAACTATTTATCTACTGAGTTACACTATATTTTAAAAATGTTTATTGATGGAAATTCAATGACCACATATCAGGTCAGTGGAGGAGCCATTTGTCATCATATCCTGTTGCCAGGGACCCATGTGTACATTCAGTGACAGCTCTCCCTTTCCCACTATGGCATGGTGACCTCTTTATTTGTGAATTATTATCTAATATATACAGAGGGAATCTTCCTTGTCATTTATTTTGCTATACTCTTCAACTCCAGAGACTTCTGGGTGAAAATCCATAACTGCTCAAAAGAGTTTGGTTTAAAAATCCACATAAGAAAAACTAAGTGGATGAGGAATGCCTGTTTCTAGACTGGGATGAATTAGATGGATAACCTATAGAACTCCTCCATAAATAGTATATATCTCGGATGGAGAGCAGTTGGACAATACAGTGGACCCACAACTGGATAAAAAGGGCAAGTGTTTTGAACTTCTGGGAAGCTAGGAAGGTTTTTTGTTTGTTTGTTTAAGGTCCTTAAGTTTCCCTCTGAAAATCATATTTTTAAATGCTAATATTCTGTCAGTGCTGAACACTGCAGTCTTAAATGAATATCACCAAGAGGGCAATGAAAAGCTGCATGGTTAGTGTGAGTAGGCTATAATTCCTAAAAAGTAATTATGAAAGAAGCATGAAATAAAATATACTTTTAAAAGGGATAACACACATACACACACACACAGAAAGAGAGAGAGAGAGAGAGAGAGAGAGAGAGAGAGAGAGAGAGAGAGAGAGAGAGAGCTCTTGCTGGTAATCTCATTCTATCAAGGTGAACTATGGAAAGAGGTCCAGCATATTGGCAAGATAATGGAAGAGCATGGATCAAAGTTTTAGGGAGGTTGTGTGGGCAGGAATAGATGGGTCGTGATATGCAGTGAATCTTCACAATGAGATCAGAGGTACAGTTATAATATTTGGTTCATTAAATAACAGATTAAATAAGTTATTAAATAAATATGAAATATGAAATATTTTGCTTTGAAAAATGTTGTTCTCTGGTTGATCTGATTAAAGCTACACTGAGGAAAGACTGAGTTGTGTGATCCTAGATGGTGGGGACCATAATTTTGCTATTCTTTGCTATTCATCGTCTTTGATACACAGTAAATGTTTAATAATTGCTTATTGGTGATGAACAGATGTTTATACAAAGTGTTTCTTGAACTCGGGACATCTTTCATTCCCACAAATGATGGGGGTACTTTCCCTTCCCTACTTAATAATATTCAATGGCTTCTAATTGCCTCTAGGACAAATTTGTTAAACAGCAACAACAGCAAGAAAACCATTTGACCTGGCATGTAAAGTCTTCAATAGTATGGCTCTAACCAATCTTTCCAGTATTTTTCACATTGTTCTCCTTTACAAAGTCTCTTTTCCAGTCAATCAGGCTTCCTACCTATTCCCCATATGTAACAGGCCATGCCCTTCCTCTATATTTTTATACATCTGGTCTCCCAAATCAAGATTGCATTTTTTTCCTCTTTCCTATCTAGCCTCATTCAAAGAATAGCTTAAGTACTATCTCCTTTACAAAGTCCTTTGGGGCCATCATATCCACTACTACTACCACCAACTGACAAATAATGAGCACTAAAGGTCAGATAAGTCCAAGAACCCTGTGACTAGCACTTGTTCTCCCATACTATCATCCCTGCTTTCCCATTGACTTCTTCAACCATTATTGAGAAGAGAGCTTCCTGTGACTGTGTGGCTCAATATCCCCATTGCCACTACCACCACCTGCCAAATACCTGCCATCAACAGGGCAATTATATTTAATATTGACAATTAGATATGACATTGTCTACCCATTTATTCAAGGCCTTCCATATTCCACTCAGTTGTTATTGTTCTCATCTCTTGAAATTCTGTTGTTTTATTCTTTACTTCCTTATCTGTGTATGTATCCTATCCCTCAAAAAGTTGAGAGAAGAGACATTTTGTCTTTGTCTCCAAGTCCACTCAGCGAACAAGCATGTATTGGGTACCTACTCACTATTCACCAGGTATTAGGTCAAAAACTAAGAACACAAACATAAAAAATAAATGCTTATTGTCTTCAAGGACTTTACATCCTATCAATGAAACCAACATGGATGCATTAAAATAGATTCAAAATTTAGGCAAAGCAAATACCCGGAAGTTTAGGGTGATAGGAGGTACTAGCAGCAAAGGAGATTAGAAAAGTCCTCATGCAGTCACTCAGTCAATATTGAATAAGCATTTATTAAGTGCCTGCCATGTGCCAGGCATTGTTCTAAGTGTTGGAGAGACAAAGAAAGGCAAAAGACAGTCCCTGCTCTCAAGGAGCTCACAGTTCAATGAGGAACACGACAGACCACAAGCGGATACAGGATAAATTGGACATAACCAATAGAAGGAAGTCACCTCCTAAAGGGGGGATCAGGAAAGTCTTTTTTTTTTTTGGCAATTGGGGTTAAGTGACTTGCCCAGGGTCACACAGCTAGTGAGTGTCAAGTGTTTGGTCTGAGGCTGGATTTGAACTCAGGTCTTCCTGACTTCAAGGCCAGTGCTCTATCCACTGCACCACCTAACTGCCTCAAGCATTCTTGTATAAGATGGAATTTTCATCTGTAACTTGAGGAAGTCAGAGGAACAAGAAGGCAGTGATGAGGTTGGAGAGTATTTTGGGTATGCAAAATAGCTAGAGAAAATGCCTGTAGTCTAGAGATGGCATGTTACATGTAAGGAACAACAAGAAGACTGCTGTCAATGGATCACAGAGCACTTGTGCATAGAGGGGTGGTGGAAGATAAAAGAAGACTGAAAATATAGCAGGGGCCCAGGTTGGTAAGAGCTTTAAAAGTCAAATAGAGTATTTTATATCTGATCCTGGTGATGACAGGGACCCAGTGAAGTTTACTGAATACGGGGGTGACCTACTGGAGCTGAAGCCAAAACCTAGCACCCTGCTTTGCATAATCCAAGCCCTTAATAAATGCATATTGAAGGGGCAGCTAGGTGGCACAGTGGATGGAACTCTGGCCTTGGAGTCAGGAGGACCTGAGTTCAAATCCCACCTCAGACACTTGACACTTACACTTACTAGCTGTGTGACCTTGGGCAAGTCACTTAACCCCAATTGCCTCACCAAAACAAACAAACAAACAAAAATCCTAAAAAAACCCCCACAAATAAATGCATATTGAATTGCTGAAACGGAATTGAATCAGTGTCTACAGAGCTGTTCCCCCTGGCCGCTTGAACTGAAAAAGAACAAAGACAAATATTCCTATCACAAACTTTCTAGAACCTATCTCTGGCACCAAGGTAAAGTTAGAATTTTGTAAGATCAATGAATGGTTTTAAAATGCGAATAATGGTTTCCATTATCTGGTTTCTGACTATATCATAAAAATAGGAACCCAATCTGATATTAAACATTAAAGTAAGATCTCAAACCAACTTGATTTAATCTAAATAAAAAGAGTCTTTATAAATTAGAGGGTGCTAAGATGTTAACCAGGAACATATATACACAAGTGATCCCACTTAAAATGAATCGTACAGTTTTACTTGATTCATTCTGTTGAAAAAAATAGCCATTTAAAACTATACATGCATATATACACATACATATATGTGTGTGTGTGCATATGTATGTGTGTATATATACACATATATAATATGTGTGTATGTGTGTTTGTGTGTATATATGTATATATGTATATATATATGTGTGTGTGTGTATACACGCACACACACACACACACACATACAGAGGGCAGAACATAGTACAAAGAATGGAAGTAAAAAAGGGAGCAAATTAGTTCTTGGTGTAAGGAAAAGCTTCCTCATAATCAGAGCCGCCCCAAACCAGAACGTACTGCTAGAATTGGTCAAGTCAACATCACGAGAGGTGTTCAAGTAGAACATAGATGACCAATTTTCTGGCAAGGTGCAGAGAATACAAATGATTCATGGAGTGTTTAACCTATGTGACTGATTCAAAGACTCCAAAGTCCTACATGTGATTTATAAACTTTACAATTTCACTTAGACCAGGTCTAAAGAATGTAAACTAAGGAAGAGCAGCATGTTACAAGATTCCTTTGATCTATGACATCTCTTCCAATCTCTCTTCCCCCACCAAGTCCAGTGTGTTAGTCATTCAAATCAACCATTGCCTCTTGACCTAAAGTAACCACATGTGATGGAGATATTTATGGTTGGCAAGATGTATGGATGAAACAATCAGAGCAACACTTTATGTGCTTGAGACCTGTTTTGATTTCTCCAGCTCTTAAGCTATTACCATTTGTCAAACAGGAACTGAGACATGTAATTGATGGAGAGAAACAATTGCATACTACATAAGATTTGAGGGTTTTTTTTTTTGTAACGTTCTTAAAAGGGTGAAGAGTATTCACAGGTGTCTGTAAAGCAATTAAGAGTGAAAAAAAATGAATTGTTTTCACTATGTGATTAACATCCTGCTTTATTTTCTAACCAAAGGGAGCCTCACGTCATTTGTTTTCTTTCCAAATTGACTAGTAAGTATCGAGAGTGGTTTCCACTTTTGTGTTTGAGGTACAATGTTCAGATGGCTCATCATCCTCAACCACCTTCATTTTCACTGATTTCCACTGCACAACACTCAAATTCTACCAAAAGAACTCACAGAAATAATTTGCTGCTCTATTTTGCCACCAGGAGGCAAGGTCTCTCTGAAATCATTGTAAGCAAACTTTCTGGAGAAATCTTAAAGAACCTGATGGCTGAGTCTATATCCAAAAATCTTCTGAAAAAAGTTCTCTTCTGAAAATTTGAATTTGTCTTCATTTGTTGTGTGATTTTTGGACAAGTCATTGCCATCTCTGCATCATCATTTTCCAAATTATTAAATGGGGATTTCCAAGAAGGTGCTCTCTAAAAGTCACCTTGAGACAGCTGTGCATGACGTGAAGAGCACTTGGCGTCTTGCTGTGTGATGGCGGCTAACTCACTTGACTTTATTAGGCCTTAGTTTCCTCCTCTGTAAAATGGAGGTGGGGGGAGGTTTGGACTATATTCAATTCAATTCAACATTTGTGGGGGTGGGGGAGTTAGCATATGTATATAGAGAAGGAAAAAAATCAAAATATATACAGGGTCATTCTTTTGGGGGGTGGACACTAACCACTCAGTTCCCCATTTTAAAATGACCTCTAATGTCCTTTCCAGATCTAATTTTATGAATCTATGAACTGGTTAGAAAGGGAGAAAGAATTAGGGAAGACTTCACATAAAAGAAGATACCTTCCAAGAGTGTGAAGGATCCAAGAAGCAAAACTGAAGACAGAGCATTCTAGGCATATAAGACACGTTGCACAAAGACACAGAGATGGGAGATTAAATGTCATGCAGCTGATATGCCTTCCAGCTCTGAATCAGGTAGGTAAGAAATACTCCTTTAATCTAGTGATACTTCTTTGTGTCCCAGGTTGTTTTTTTTTTTAATTACATCTTTAAATTGGAATATAGCTTTACTTTTTCTTATACAAAAAAACCTGCACATAATGGCCTATGTCTTTCCTTCATTCCTGCTTTGGAATATCCAAGAGCCTTGTCCAAGTTCTTATCACCACATGTCAGGATGATGGTCATTATTTTCTAGCTTGTCCCTGACTTTAGTCTAAAAGCTTTATGCAATAGGAGTGGAGGGGGAGAAAGGCTAATCTTTTTAAAACACTATTTATATCATGTCATTCCTTTGCTCAAGAATCTATAATGGCTTCCTAGTGCCTGTCAAAAAAAATAATTCTTACATCTACCTATTGACACCATAAGATCCCTACCCCCCCCAAAAAAAAGTGTGGCTGCACTATAATAGGAAGGTAAGGATTATAACCAGCATGAGGAGAGTACCATCTAGCAACTAACAACAGGATTAACCTGTAGGTAGTTACATTTAAGTACAGATAGTTTTTGCTTTATGTAAGTGTAGCATTCTGTAGACCCCTACGTAAAGTGATTTTTACATAATGCCAATTTGTCCCTACCCACCCACTTCACTTATACTATATAATAAAGGCATACAGTAAATAATTTCTTTATACAAGTCATAAAATGTACTAAAATACAGATATATTAAATACTATGTCATGATCATAAACAGAATATAAAATGAAAGGTAAAATTAATGATAAAGCATTCACAGTACTGTACAGTAAAGTTACCATAGGTGTGCAGATTTCTTTCAGAATTCTTTAAGTTGAATTTGCATAATTCAAATTTATGTAAAGTAGGAACTGCCTGTATATGAAAGGAAAGTTTTCAATGCTGTTGTTTGTCTATATAGAACATGGTAGGTTCTGGAGACGGGAAAGAAGTGGGACCTCATCAGAACGGAGCAATGTGGCTATTAGGATCATAACCATTAAGGGGCAGTATAATGCAGTAGAAAGAATGCTAGTCTAGGATTCTGGGAGACCTGCAGTCAAAATCCCACCTCAGACAGTTATAAGCTGTGGGACCATGGGCAAGTCCTTCAACTCTCTTTGCTTCCATTTTCTCATCCATAAGGCGTGAGGAAGTTGGACCCAGTGTTCTCCAAGTCCCTTGCAGATTTAAAACTATGACCTCATGAACCTATAAAATGATCTAGCTTACAATTCTATAAGAAACTGACCTCACCAGTGCCTCAAAATCTCATTTTTTTCAGCAGTTCGCGGTTCGTTCTTTCTCACAGTTACCTTCTAGCTTTAATGGGATTCTGAACCCAGCTACCTTCTTCTCTTAGTGTTTTCCTTTTTCATGTCCACTGAGTTCCCTGTTTTCCCTGTAGGAAGTAAGACATACTACTTCTGCACATTAAATTCAATTCAACAAATACCTAAATGTCTATTATATCAGTCAATCAATCAATTAGCATTTGTTAAGTGCCTCCTATGTGTCAGGTACATGATGAGAGGTAGCAGTATATGGTGGCTACAGTTTTGGAGACAACAGTATCTGCATTTAAATCCTGCATTTGATATATAATAGCCATATGACCACATGAGTGTTTCCTAGACAAGTCTCTAAGAATTCAATTTACAGAGGAAGCAACAATGTACAACACTGGAGGTGGGTTTCACACTAAGAGTTCCCTAAACTAAAGAAAACAGAGACCGTGTTTCCTACCCTCAACTCTCCATGCCCTCTTACTCCCTCCCTAATTATACAGGACACTATACTAAACCCTGGGAATAGAAAGATAAAACTGTGGACACAAAGATGCATTTCTGGCTAGGAAATTTGGCCCTCATGCTTGAAGGTTCAGCACTATCCTAGCAATCATTTGGTTTTCCCCAATATGACACACCCAGCTATCTTACTCTGAATGACTCATGTATGTTCTTATTCAGCCTGGACTTGGCTGGCCCTCTACTGGCTTCAATAGTCATTGCAAGCCAGGTTAAACCCTCGCAATTCCCTTTACTCAGATGCTTAAATATAATACAATTTGACTTGCTTCATGGCCACTATCAATAAAGTGGGAACATATACTTTAAAAAGTAATTGATGCAGTTAGTTTGGAAATTTGTCACTTTTATGGCATCGCTGGCCATGTTTACTCTACCATGTTATAATAGAGCAGGGGTTCTTAACCTCAGGTCTGTGAACCTTTTACTTGTAATAATTTGATAACAGTATTTCCATATAATTGATTTCTTTTGTAATCTTATTTTATTTTATGCACTTAAAATGTTATTCTGAGAAGGAGTTTCAAAGGCTTCAGCAGACTGCCCAAGTGGCACAGGTCAAGAACCCCTGTAATAATATAAAACCAAGCAGCTACAGAGAAAAAATAAATGAATTAAAAAAATAGAGAAATGGAGACTTTTAGAGTCTAGGCAAATAGAACAATTACTACCTCTGAAATGATAGGTTTCTCTAGACACTCCTGTTTAAAATTATATTGGTCTGGTAGAGACTGGGGATATCAATCACACAGCTTACTTACTAGGAGTTAAGGGCACTCCGAGTTTACCTTAACAATTGACAAAGGAAAAAACCAAGGGATGAAGAATGCTTATTGTCCAGAGCACGAAATGCAGTCGGATGGGCAGTGCATTGAGCTTATCCATATGGTAGACAGACACTGCATAAGGATAATCAGGCTATTGCAGTGTCAAATAAAAAGGAAAGAGCAGACTGGGATGCATTAAAAAAAATGAGCAGAGTTTTCAGAGACTCCTTCACTCTGAAACCAAAATTCATCTTTTTCCTTTGATACTATATGGTTGAGGATTACAGCCAATAAAGATAAAAGCTGTAGGTCACCCAAAAGCAGTGGTATGCTGGAGCTGACCACACCAATTCCTAAGAGCTGTGTGTGAGCATTTACATTTTAGAAACTGGCAAGCTACAAATCAGGGCATGTAGTGGTTTACCTTTAAAAAAATGATAGAGAAAATGTCAATAATGCTAACTAAACTTTAACAATGTGCCCTGTGTACAAGTATCTGCCCCCCTCCAAAGAAAGCAGCTTGTTATACCTTCACTAGCACATATCTGTCCAAAGGTAAATGGGGAGACATAGCATGGCCATAAATGGATATACATTGCTATGATTGTCACTAGATTAGGAACATATACTTAAATAAATGTATCTATCACAACCAACTGAAAATTGTGTACAAGAAAAGGCATAAATGTGTTGATGAAAGGACCAGGAAAGGAGGTAAGCTTGGCAAAGATTAAAAAAAAAAAACCAACAGTGAGAATAGAGTGCAAACCTGCATGGTGGTCTACTGAGGCTCCAATATATGGGATGGATTGATCATAAAAGACCTATAGCAGAGAATGAATAAGAGTCACAGAGGAAACCATGCTCTAGATGGGTTTCGATCACATTCATGACTGGGGTGGAGGTCCATTGACATATCTAAGTAATAGGGAAAAGATATTTCATTGATTGGTGTTCAAAGAATTTTAGACTTTTTTAATTTGTCTATAGAATGATCATATCAGATTACAAAGGCAGGAGTTTCTAGATCTGCTTCCCCCCCCCCGATTTCAATATAAAACCAAGTGCAAATACCATCAATTTGGGGAAATGAAATTTAATTAAAATATTCTAAAACATTTGGAACTGATTTAATATTAGACATATGAAATAAATAGCTATGTAAAAAAAAGAAAGAAAAGAGACAAGTAACTGTTAGAGCAGACAGTTTCAAGAGATGCTGCATATTGAAACAGTTTCTGAGAATTATTCATGCATGTCTGCTCACAGATACCAATTTGGCCTCAATTTGAATTCAATGATTTACTAGTCACTAAAATGGAAGACCAATTAGTTTTTAGATTCAAACAAAGAACATGTGAACACAGAAAGATCAGGGATTTGATTAATAATCCCAACCACACTTACAGAAAGTAAATTCTGCCATAAAACAGAGAGGAATTTAACAAACTATCCCAGGAAAATGAACATTTGGTTTTTCTAATACAGTATGACCCTGTATTAATATCATATTCCTTCATTCTTAAATATCATGCTACAGAATTTATTTGAAAATTGTCAAAATCATATCTAAAAGATTTTGGTATGACACTGAAGAAAAATATCATAAGATGGGATTTTCTCCCTGTAAGAAACTAGCCCCACCTTTTCTCTTTATTGTATGGTGGTATAGTGGACAGAGGGCTAGCCCTTGAGTCAGGAAGTCTTCAGAAACGTAATAGCTGTATGATTCTGGATAAGTCATTTAACCTGTCTGCCTCAATCATTTCATCTGTAAAATTAAAATCATAATTGCACGTAGCTCCCAGTGTTGTTGTGAGATTAAAATTAGATAGCGTTTGTAAAGTGTTTTGCGAATCTTAAAGTGATATATAAAGGAAAGCTAATTTTGATCATTGTTAACTAAAGCTATAGACATGGTGTTGAAAGAATGGTTTTCAGAAATTTGAGGGGAAATAGTTATATGCCTTTAATTTATCCATATATTCCTAAAAGACAATGTCACATCTCTCCACCTATCAAGTAATTGATTAATTATGTGACACTGGGCAGGTCAGTTAGCCAAAGTGTCAGTTTTTTCATCTAAGAAAAGACGTAATTATACACAGAATAAGAACTGTAGAGACTAGTACAACTCCTTTACATTACAGATAAGGCCATGGGACTTTGGGGGATCTTTAAAGTCATTTTGAGCTCCAAAAGTCCATTATTTCTTGATTCTCATGGTATCCTTGGATCAGAGATTTAGCCCTTGAAAATAAATTCATCTATCGCATAACCAATTGCAAATTCTTACAAGAAAAGGCATAAAAGTGGTTATGAAAGAAACCAGAAAAGGAGGTGAGCTGATCACAGATTACAAAAAAAAAGCAACCCAATGATAATAGAGTACAAACCTACATATTAGCCCATTGAGCCTTCAGCACATGGGGTGGATTGTCTATGAAAGATCTACATCAAAGCATGGATGAGTCAGAAAGGAAAAGAGGCTCTAGATGTGTTTTGATCAGGATTTTGATTGGGAGGCATTAGACCCATCTTCCTAATTTCATAAATGAAGCAGCCAAACCCCAGAAAGGGTAGGTGACTATTCAGGGTCACACAGCTATGTCTCACATAAGATCTGTACCTGGGTCTTCTTGACTCCAAGTCTAGTGTTCTGTTCATTATATCAGATGACAGCTATGTTTACTCATTTATGGGAGATCATCAAAGTCCCTCAAATGACTTCTTGATTTAGCAAATGTATTTTCTTAGATACTTTACTGTCTTTCACTCTGTCATCAGAGAAAAGAAAGAGACAATTTTGTGCTGTGAAGTTGTTTTATTTTGTGTAATGATGTGGTTATTTTTTTCTTCACAGAACAATTTATTTCTTACATGACACTTCCATTGAAATAATCTTACAATAGGGGATAGTACAAATATTTTCCCCCATTTTACAGATGATGAAACAGGTTTTGAGAATAAAGTGATTTACCCACACAGTAAGAGTCAGAACCATAACTACAACAAAAAAAGGTATTTTAACCCCAAATCTAGTGTTTTTCCCACTACACCAACCAACCTCTCATTTGTTAGGCAGTTTTGTCATATGCATAGAGTGGGAAGAGACCTCTGAAATCTACCATGTGCCTGAACGTAAGCTATCACTTCTCCAGCTGACTCAGTAAATAGTCACAAAGGCTTTGGTAGAAGATCTCCAGGGATTGAGAGACCTCTTGAGGTAGCTCATTCCACTTCAAAATGGCTCCAGTTGATAGGAAATCCTTTCTGACATTGGACTTAAATTTGCCTTCTTGAAGCTTCTACTCATTGTACTTCTGATGCCAAGCAGACCCCATTTAGTCTCTCTTCCATAGGACAACCTTTCCATTCTACATCACAGGTGAGGCCCATGTGGCCCCCAACACTTCTGAGCGCTGCCTGGACTGGAGCAAAATGTAACTGGAAACAGTTAACAAAATAAATAAAATAGGATAGAACATAGAAAACATTAATATGTAATTTTTCTAAGTCAATATGTAGTCCACAGGGATCTGTTTCTATTTGAATATGACAGCACTACTCTACAGAATTAGAAGTAGTGTGTGCATTTGGGCAATAATTAATCATTTATTATGCACTTAGTACAATGTGCCAGGCACTATTCTAGGCACTGATACTCAAAAGTAAACCGGTCTAACTAGTGTTTTGTAACTAAGTCGCAATTAGTGTCAGCCCTGAGAGCTGAAGGCCCACACTTGAATAGCTTAGGACTATTTCTTCCACGACCCTGAACATCAAAGCTGGTGAATGGCTGAAATGCCATGCTCAGAATTGCCTCCTCCCTGTACTTGACTGTTTCAGCCCACACACTGTTCTGAAAGCCTGATGAGATGAGTACATCATTTACAAGTCCCTTAAGAGGGAACAAAAGAAGAAGTTTAACAAATTGCTCAGAAGCTCAGTGGACCAGAAAAAAAAAGAGTGGAAAATTATCAAAAAAGAACAATCTTCCATGGTGACTTACAGCTGAGTTGGCAGACCTACCATTCTGTGTCAGCCAAATAAGCTCTGAATAAGTGTGTATGTAGGACGGGACAGTATGCACCAAATTACATTAGGAATAGAGGAGAAAAGGAGCCTTTATTCTGTCTTAATGAACTAGATTCATCTGTAACTATTACAAGGGATTAGGGTGACCAGATTTGCCAGGTACAGAAGGTAACAAGAAATTATTTGCTTAAAAATATCAGCGAACAGTAAAAGAACATTAGTGGTACATTACCTACATAGTACTATACGTGGAAAGGGAGACAGGGCCCAGGGAGATAAAGGAGGAACCTTTCCACATTTGAAATAAGTTTAGAATACTGCAATAATTCTTGGAGATTATTATATTGAGTAGGTTGGCACCATGGTGTCATAGAGGACATTATCAGCCACACTAGATGTCATGCCACATTACTAAGTGTGAGCCTATGTCTAAGTCTGCAGACACACACACACACACACACACACACACACACACACGCACACAGAAACACACACACATACATACTTATATATGACAAATACGGTAGCATTTTCTTAGTCTTAAAATTAATTTTTAACAAGGAAAACAATACAAAGTATTTAAGAGATCAGAGTCATCTCTCAGCTCTCCCTCTTGCTTGAACCTTAGTTAGTCATTAGATGTCATCCATTCTACCCCCATCTTCCCTCCATCTCCTCTTGTGCATATCATGCTGCCATTTTTACTTCCAGTCCCTGTTCCCTCATACCTGCTTTATTACAATTATCTTCTAACTAGTCTCTCTTCATCCAACAGATTATTATGTGATTAAGCACCTTGTAATTCTGCAAGCATTCTTACAATCCCAGGATCGGAGATTAAATCCAGTGAGGACCTCAAATACCCCGTAGTCCAAACCCCTCATGGGATAGAAGAGAAAACTGACTCAGAATGTTGGATTACTTGCCCAAGATAACAAAGGTAGTAAGCATCAGAGGCAAGACTTGAGCCTTCATCACTCCGACCTCAGAGGCAATGCTCTTTTCATTCTTTTTCTATATTTATTGTCCATTTACTTACTCCAATTCAGTTCAATACATTTCTTAAACATCTACTAGGTGAAGACGCTTTGGTAAACTCTGGGGATACAAGGACAAGAATGAAACTTTATATGTTACAAATTATGATATTTATATATGTTATATACAATAGATATGCAACATGTTATCTATCTTGGATTATGTTATATATTATGTAATGTACTTATCTTTGTATATGCATATATATACACATACAAATACATACACATATAATATATGCATGTTTACACACATATGTATGTGGGTATATGCACACATATATCACAAATCACATCCCTCTAATAGGAGATAGACTCCTTAAGCATATTATTATGCCCATGAATACTTATTATATCAATTATGTTTCTTGGTGTAAGTATATATACACATATGTATACGTATGTGTGTATATATACATAATATCCTCAAAGAGGAGGAATGTGATACACATACAATAAAGCACTATCATTTGGACAAATGAGAGAAAGTTTGTCACATGACACGGTAACTGAGGCTTAGCCAGGGAGCCTAAGAAGCAGCAGAGTGGAGAAAGTACATTTTAGGCACCAGGGACAGACTTTCAAAAGGCATGGAGACAGGAGATAGAATGTCAAGGTCAGGGGATGTTAATAGTAAATTTTGACTAAACTGTGGGCTTCATGAGGGGGAATATTAAGAGATAAGTATGGAAAGAGAGGTTGGAGCAAGAATACAAAGGCATTTGTATTTTATCATGGAGGCAACCGTGAGTCACTGCAAAGTGACGCGGTCAGATTTGCCCCTAAGGAAAACTATTTTATTAATGGTATGGATGTCGGAATGGAAAAGGGGCAAGAATAAATGCAGGTAGATAATTAGAGAGATATTACATTAGTACAGCCTGGAGGTGATAAGAGTCCAATCTATATAGTAAAAGCTGTGAAAGTGGAGATAAGTGTAAAATATAATGCGGAGATAGAATGGGTGAGAGTTGGAACCCAATCCCACATGGGGGATGATGGAGAAGGAGGTGTCAAGAATGGCTTTGACATTGAACTTGGGTTACTGAAATGTTGCTGGCACGCTCAAAAGAAATAGAGAAGTCTGAAGGAAGGGAATGTAAGTCTAGCACAAAGAAATGAAGAGCTCTATTTTAAACATGTTGAGACGAACATTTGGAGATATCTAAGAGGCTAGTGATAATGGGAGACAAGAGATCAGGAGGAAAAAAAAACCTAGAACCAATTATCTAAATCTATGGGTCATAAAATCAAGGTGAAAGCATGAGAACAGATGAAATGATCAGGTGAAAAAGTATAGAGAAAGAAGAAGTCTGAAGACTTCTTGAGGTACACATTCATGTTATGAAAGGTGGGAAATGAATAATGAGCCAAAGGGGATTGAGGAGTAGCCATAGTCAGAAGGAGAACTAAGAGAGAACAGTGTCATAGAAGTCAAGAGGAGGGAATATCTAACAGGGTCTTAACAGCATCAAAAGCACCAAGGATGGGGCAGCTAGGTGGCACAGTGGAAAGAGCACTGGCCCTGGAGTCAGGAGGACCTGAGTTCAAATCTAGTCTCAGATACTTATTAGCTGTGTGACCCTGGGCAAGTCACTTAACCCCTAATTGCCTGCAAAAAAAAAATCATCAAGCATTCACATGAAATGAAGCCTGAGAAAATTAATAATAATATCAGCTATTATATTATTATTATCATTGTTATTGTTACATACTTTGAGATTATTGGCTAGGTGGCAAAGTAGATAGGATGCTAAAGCTAGGAAGACCTGACTTCAAATCAATCTCAGATACCTACTAATTGTTGACACTGAGCAAGTTATTTATCCACTATTTCCCTCAGTTTCCTCATTTGAAAAACAGTGATAATAATAGGACCTCCTTCCCTGGGGTAAAATGAAATTATATTTAGAAAGCACTTTGTAAAACTTATATGCATTATTATTATTATTATTATTATATCATCTTTTTACTACTTCCACACCTGGTGGCTCTTTCTTAGTCTTTATTTTGTTTGACACCTTTAATGTTTTTGATACTCTGAAGTACCCCTCCCCCAGATATTCCCTCCTCTTTTCACTTCTATGACACTGTTCTCTCTTGACTTTTTTTTTATTGTCTGGTTACTGTAAAGACTTAGGATTGGAAACAAGAATGTAATGGCTTAAAAAATGAAAGATAAAAGGTACAGTCAGTAAGAAGTACATGTTGGTGACCTCTCTCACCTCCTCTAGGAGTTTGACTGTGAAAGACAGAAGGGCTATTGAAGGATGACTGGAGGAGGGGGGAGGAGCAAGAGATTTCTTTTTAAAGATTGGGAAGAAAGACTTCTGGAAAATACTTCTGGATGGGCCCATGGGCTAACTGATTCCAGGCAGCCTTTCCAAAGAAAAGGAGCAAATTCACTTCTTCCTCAGAGTCCTCAGAGACTGGAGCAAATGAAAAGAAAAATAGAAGGTTATTTATAAGCATTTTAGGATATGAAACAGGGAAAAGGATGACATTCATGAAAAAGGCCTAGATTTCTCAGTTAAGTATAATATTGAATCTCTGCTGAGAAAGGGGGTATAATATCAATATTATCATTATTATTAAATACCTACACACACATGTACATCACATTTGATCTCAACATCAACCCTGTGAGATAGGTGTTATTACTGCCTAGCTATTATGTGTTATTATTGTTCTGCTATACTTTGTTACTCATCTTTAGAGGACCAGTGATATCACAATGTTGGGGACAAAGCACAGTGCGTTCTACTTTGGCTGATCAGTCCACAGTGTGAGCTCAGAAGGCTCTATCACAGGTTGGGCATGAACAGTCCATATGAACATTTGGGATGGAGATGTCTCTAGATTTATGCATCTCATGTTTCCTTGGTGCAACTGTGATTCTATTTTGCTCATGGAGTACAGAGCTTTCTTTGATGGGGGCATGCCACACTAGGTGGTCCTATGATGGTATCTCCCATGTCTCACAATCTACACCAAAGTTCTTCAGAGAGACCTTGAGAGTGTCCTTGCAACACTTCTTCTGACCTCTGCATATGCATCTGCCTTGTGAGAGTTCTTGATAAAATATTCTTTTAGGCAACTGTTGGGCCAGCATTCAAACAAAGTGGCCAGCCCATCGGAGTTGCACTCTGCAGTAGAGTTTGAATGCTTGACAGTTCAGCTTCAAAAAGGACCGTCCAGTGCCTTATCTTGTCAGGTAATCTTCAGGATCTCCCTAAGACAATTCAAAAGGAAGTGGCTCCATTTTCTGGTCTGGTGCTGGTAGACTGTCCAGGTTTCACCAGTGAATGACAACAAAGTCAGCATAATAGCTCTGTAGACCTTCAGTTCGGTAGGATTCTAATATGTTAATATGCTAGTATACATTTTATAGATGAGGGAACTGTGGCTGATGTTAATTGACATGTCCATACTCACACAACTAGGAAGCATCTGAGGCAAGAGTTATCAGAGGGTTGGTGCTGGCATAGTTGCTTTGTAGGGAAAGGAGAAGACCCAAAGAGTGTCATAGAATCAGTTACACAAGAATGAAAAAAATCACTAAACAGCAGTGAAGGTTCAGCTTTTGATTATCAATTTCAAAATGTCAGTTAAATCTCAAGGTATACATCTTGTCTAATGTTTCTGACTTTAATAAGTAAAATGGCCAGTGTATCTAGCAAAGAACTTTTAAAGATAAGAAACTATGACATCATGGCTAGCCACCCCAAAAGTGGAAATGGGATATGCCATCAAAAATTCTGCATCTAAATCAGGGGCTTGCCAGTTCTTCTCGCTGAATTATAGCAATCAGAGTTATTTGCTACTATTGTAAAAACCTCTCAGCTCAGTGAAACTACCAGCTTTCACTACCAAGGCATAAATGATCTTTGAGGTCTGACTCATCAGACCTGCCCACACCACTCTAGTATTAAGAGTGGTTAACAAAGTTAACAACTTTCTTCTCTGAGTCACCAGTGTCATCTGAAGGGTCCAATGGTGAAGGATAGCCACTGGACCTATGATCTCATTGCTATGAGGGACTTGTGGGTAAGGAAATGCTTCTCCTAATGTAGGTAAGCATCACCCCTTTAGCCTATAGTCTTAGCTGTCTAGAGCAACTCTTACCAAGAGGCTAAGTAACTTACTCAGGGTCATACTGTGGGCCTGAAGTAGAACTCCTATTCAGGGCTTTCTGGCTTTACAGTCAGCTTTCCATATACTCTGTCATGCTTCAAGCACATAAAACTTTTCAAAGTGACTTTAAGTAGGAACTAATTAGTGGCCCCCAAATCAGAATGACCACCAACATGGCAAACCTCAAAATGAACTATATTATGTTTATATTCCACAGAACCAAAAAATATGTTTACAAAGTATGTTTTAAAATGACTAAGTCACTTATTAGACCTATATGGCCACTAGCTTTCTCTTTAATCTTGGCTAAGCTATTCTACCGTTCTGTGTCTTAGTTTCCTCTGCTGTGATTTAGGATGGTGGAGGAGATAAATGGCCTAGATTGTCTTTTACAATTCCAAAAATCAATGATTTTATTCATATTTTCCAAACACTGAATCAAAGCAAAGCCACATTATAAAAATATTCTCTGGGTAAAACCTGAAGCAAGATAATATTTCATTTAGATTTGATCTCTGGCTAAGAAACTCTTGTGGAGATGCCATATTGTTAAATGAATCAGATAATTACTTGATGGGTCTTCTGAAGAAAGACCTAGGTAGAGATTTAGGAGGAGGCATCTGAATTAGGTCTTGAAGAAAGCCAATGATTCTAAAAAATGGAAGTGAAAAGTGAGAGTATTTCAGGGATGGAGGACAACGTATACAACTGCAGAGAGGCAGAAGACAAAAAGTGCTGAATTCAGGGAATATCTAGAAAGCTAATTTGGCTGAAATTGGAGGGCATGGAGGGGAATAATGGAAAATAAGATAGGAAACATTGATACCTCATATTGTATAAGATATTAAAACCTGTTCTGAGGCACAAAGATATGATTTTTGGAGCTACAGATTTCCGAAGTTGAATGCAGTGGGTTTCTCCTCACTGAAGGACTACGAACAAAAAATGGATGCCCACCTGTCAATGATGCAGTAGAAGCGAGTCCAGTTCATGTATATGTTGGAATAAATAGCTTCTGAGGTCCCTTCCAGCTGTGGGATTCCCTAATTTAGTTACCAGAGAGACAGAAAGTTATAATTAAAAACAAAAGCCCTGGATTTGGAGACCGAATTCAAATGCCATCTCCTCTAATTATTGCCTGCGTGACAAAATCATTCCTCCTTCAGATCTGTTTCCTTATCTCTAAAACAAGAGTGTTGGACTCTAAACTCTATCTTGTCTTCCTATATCTTGGTGCCCACATTCTGGATGCTTACTATCTAATGAGCTTTGCCTTTGCAAATGGTAGATGCATAATTAGATGATCATTAGAATATTATAGGTGGGTGAGGAAAAGGAAGGCTAGAAAGGTGGTGCAATTTGCCAGTGGTCTCACGGCTTGTAAGTCAATCAATCAATCAATCAATAAACATTTATTAAGCACCCTCTGTGGGCCAGCCACTACACTAAAGGCAGTTAGCGGCTGAATTTGGATTCAAATCCAGATATTTTGACTTCTAGTCCTGCGCTTGACCAACTTTACCAAAGTATAAAGTCAAAGACTGGTATAAAAATGATAAAATGATAACCAAGAGAAAATAAGAAACCAGAAGACCAGAACTAAAAAAGAAATTCCTGTGGCAACCAGAAATCCCAACATTTATCCTGGAGTATTTATATGGCTGGCTCACCATAGCAAACTTTTCTTCTGGAGCTGTCGTATGGGTTGTGGGATATAATTGAAAACCTAGATCCACTGTGTTATTTATCTAGAAAAGCTAATAATGAGTAATTTTGAAAGGTAACCACAATTAAATGATGCTGGTTGTTCTCTGATCTTCCTTATTTTGTAATCCTTCCTAAATCAATACATGAAAATTCATTATAGAATTTGGATGGGAATGTCACAGACACCAAGAATGGAGAGATAATTGGTAGATAGATGGACAGATAGATAGATAATAGAACAGTCATTGAGTATTGACTGTTAGGTCAGGTAATCTGCTAATTTCTGTAAATATAAATACAAGCAAAAAGCAAGCTAGTCTCTAGCCTTAAAAAGCTTACATTTTAATGGAGGCAGTTAATACATAAAAGAGTTGAGAGAGAAGGGAAAGGGAAAAGTTAGATGGACAAATCCAGAGAGTCACAGTTTCCATGGAGAAAAAAAAAAACTGCTGAAAAGCTACAGAAAGAAAACAATAGTGAGATTATATTTAAACTCACCAGTTCAGCATTGTTCTCCTTATTTTCTTTTGGATAGATTAACTGTTTTTGTTAACCTGAAATTTCATGTAGAGAACTGGCATAAACTACCCAGTTGGGTTCTACTATTTTGAGGCCATCTCACCCCTCTGCATGTGATTTAGCTGCCCAAAGATAGTGAATGAATTGGAGAATAGCCTCACTTTCCTCTCTTTTCCAGAGGCTCATCCTCCATTCCCATCAGGGTCACATGCTTGTGAACTAAGAGGCATGAGGTTGTCCTCTGGACTGAATCAGGGAGAAAGCTCTCCACTTGGGAGAATATTCCATATGGATGCTCCACCGTAACTGCAGACCTCCTGAAGACCTAGGGAAAGGCTGAGGATAATTCTACACTGGATCTCCTATAGAAAAATACCCTTGCTAGGCTGGCTACTTAATCTTTCTTTAAGCACATAAATTGTCCACAGAGGGGTATGGCAAAAGGAAATAATTAGCATCTGCATGCTTTTAGTGGTGTGTGTGTGTGTATTCATGTGTTGCTTCTTTAAGTCAGATTCAAGAGCCTATTAGAAAACCTAAAACTCATTTGCTACATCCTAAAAAAGGAAACTAAATTCAATGTGTACACCTGCTAAATTCCACTCTTAGTTCACCTGATATATTTTGTGCAGAAGCCATATCAAACTCTAACTTGTGTGTTCTCAAAGAATCAAAGAACTGACTGGTCATCTAGTTCAAATGCCTCCATTTTATAGAGAGGGTATTTAGCAGAAGAGTCACATTTAGGGTCAACAACTCACTCAAGAACCCTATATTTTGTTAATGACAGAACCCAGGTTGTAATAATAGTTCTCTCAACTCTCAGTCTAGGGCATTGCCACTATTCCACATTGTTTCCTTATTGGAAGAGGGCAATCCATTTGTTGAGAGCTCATCTCTGATCCTGACCTCCGAGGTCAAAATTATAAAATAAATAAGGCATCAAAAATATAACTCATGAAACAATATGAGTGGTAATTCAGACCTCAACCTATATATTTCCAGTCATTGTCAGTTTCCTTGAGATGTGGAGCTCTTACCCTGATCACTCCTATCTCCACCCTCAAAGAACTTGAAAACCATCACACATTATCGTAAGGAGATCTGGAGCTGGGTGGCAGATGGATTGGAGGCAGCCTACCATAAGAAAAGATGCTTGGGTAGGTCTCATCAAAAGGAGGACAGGCAACAGATGGACCACCCAGTATATAGACTCAGTCCCATGGGACCACAAACAGTGAATGGGGAGAATGAGAACCTTATGTAATATCAGTAGCTCTGCTCTGATACAGATGGAAAGGTTGAATGTAAGATTATAATTTCTGAATTTGGTGAATCTTACTTTCCAAATTGAATTTCTTAGTATGGCTTTGCCTGGCTACTAGCCCAGCAAGTTAATTCACCTGAGTAATGAGTGGGGAGGAAAGAAAGTTTGAAGAATAAAAACAAAAAAGTATACTAAGTGTAATGAAATGCTTTTTCTTCTTCATTTCAGGTAGAAATAAGAAATTTTTCAAGCATCTCTGTTCTTCCATTTCTTTTTCTGTATAATTTGGACAATAGAGATGACATCTAAAGTCCAGCTCTATAGTTATAGCCTTATAACCCTTCACCTTACTCATTTTACCTACTTGAAAAGAGAACAAAAGAATCTAAGAAATTCAGAGTCAGGGGGTATTGAGTGATTGAATTCATTTTTACACAATTGCACTCAGATAATTTGGTCTAGCTAATTCTTAGCACTTTGTTCTTCTAAGCCTTCCAACTGATAATAATAATAATAATAATAATAATAATAATAATTATATAATAATAAGAATAGTATATTTATTTAGAAATTTGAGGTTTACAAGATGCTTTGCAATTATTATCGAATTCAAATATGCTGGACACTGCCTCCAACTTATTTCTCCAGGTTGATTATACATTATTTCCTCCTCTCTGCCAAGTATACATTGTCCATACTCCAGTCAAATTGACTTTTTTTTTGGTTCCCTATATAAAACTATATAAGACTTTGCATCTCCCTCCCTAGTGTCTTTGCATAGGCTGAACCCAGGCCTGGAATGTTCTTCCTTCCCACACCTGCCTTTAGGAACCCCAAGTATTTTCTGTCTTCAAGGCTCAGCCTAAGTGCTTTGTCCCACAAAAAGCCTTTCCTAGTACCCCCAGTTGTTAATGTTTTCCCTGCTACTGGTATCACTTTGCATTCACTTTGCATATATATTAATAAACAGACATGAGGATACAGACTGTGCTTTTTTTGGTTATAAGGAACCTCCACACTAGGAAACTATGTCTACCAATGCAGGTTCAGACCTTCCTCAGCAACTTAGTCTTATAGAGAAATAATGTTGAATTCATATTGAGAAGGGGACCACAAACCATGTAAAAATCTCTGTAGGATGCATATTGATTAAGAAAACCACATATTGAATTTATCTATTTTCCATTATATTTTATTTATTTTGTCATATACTTTCCATTTATATTTTAATCTGATCAGGACCCCACTTGGGAATGTTGACACCAGTGACCAGGGGCAAGTGTTTGTCAACTCTGGCCTGAAGTACCAAGAAGTGATCCAGCCACTGTGAGTCTGAGGCAGGAACTGAACCTAGATCTTCCAGGCTTTAAGGCCTGCTCTCTATCTTTCAAATATCTATTTACATAAGTATTTTGTATTTTCTTTTTTGTAGATATGTGGTCATTTTCCCCTCTCCACTTCTAGCTCCTTAGTAGGATGAAATCTCCTAGGTATTTTGTTTTCGGGTTTGTATCCCAAACACCTAGCATTATGCTTGGCACAGGGACAGGACCCTTAATAAATGGTGGTTGCATTGAACTGAAATGCACTGGATTGAAATGAATTGACCCAGAAGGCCTTGTTTGAGATTTTGTTTATTTGGGCATTCTTGTGGTTTTCCTTGTAGGCTCCCTTCAATGCTAATGGCTTAAGGGCTGAATCAATAGAAAACTGGATTGGTCTGTCCAGCTCTTTGCTGTCCTTTTCAGGTCTTATGTCCCCTACATTTTGTTGTCCAAAAGGTCCTTCCCCAGGCTCAACTTTGACAGGGAATTGTTTCCCAGGAAGGTGTGAATTTCTTGGACATAAGAGGGAGAAGAAGGAGAAGAGAAAGGCTGCTTTCATTTATTCAAGTTTGTTTTTCTTTCATAATGGATTCCATAGAGACAGCTTTGAGTGAGATATAACATGGGAAATATTTTCTCCATCTTTTGCTTATATGTCAATAACCTCATTGGGCCTGGTCCTTTTGATGATTAACTTTTAGTTGTCCTGCAAACCCAGGGTACCAGCCATCTCCATTTTGATAAAAGAGACATCAACAGTATTCTCTGCCTTACCGCCTAAACCAGTGAAGGCATAGATCCTTCTCCTGTGCCTTATATAGTGCTTCTAACCAGGACTCAGGAATTATAGGATAAAGGATTTCAAGAGAAAGGGCCCTTAGACATTATCTAGTCCACACCACCTCATTTTTACATATGAGGAAATGGAAGGCAAGGGAAATGAAAGGAACTTCCACAGTGACACAACAGAGGAAAGGGTTCTAGCTTTTGAGTTTTTGAAGGGCTCTCCCATGGAAGGGGTAGACTTGTTCAGGCTGACCTCAAAAGAAAGAGCTAGAAGCAATGGGCACGCATTGCCTAGAGACAGATTCCCACTCCATGAAACAGAAAACTTGGGAATGATTAACTTTATCCAAAAGTGAAATGAGCTGCCTCCAAAGGCAATGCTAACATTAATAATTGGCATTTATCTAGTACTTTAGGATTTCAGAGCACTTAGTAGAAATTTTTATTCTTGATTCTTGACCTCCCAGAAGTTATCAGTGCACTCTCTCCTCTCAGATTACATTGTATTTATTTAAATGCCTAGCTCCTCGACTGGAATGTCAGCCTCTTGGGAGCACAGACTATCTTTTGTTTTGTGACTGAATGCCCAGCTTAGTACAGTGCCTAATTCATATTTGCTATATTGAACTGAATTATAGGAGTTCCCAGGAACAAAGAAGCTGAGACAGGTTTGATTTGATTTTTCTTTTTGAGTGCAGCTTTTGTACCATCAAGATGAAGGTAGCACAGTGTAAGGAGCCTATGCACTGAGAATCAGGAGATCAGATTCAGGTTTCAGGTGACTACCACTAACTGGTTATGTCATCTTGAAAAAGTCAAGTTCATACTTTCAATCTTACTATCTTCTTCTGGAAAATGAAGTGAATCTTACTAGGAGATCTCTGGGATCCCTATCAACTCTACCATTCTAGAGCACACAAAGGCAGCAAAAGTAGAATGAGTCCATTGAAACTATAGGAATCGCTGGAGCTGAAAGGGACCTTCAAAGTCATAGGGTCCAAGCCTCTCATTTTACAAGCGAAACGGAGACCCTGAAATGCTAACTAAGGCCATAAGAAGAACAAAGACTGGATGAAAATCCAGGGCCTCAGATTCTAGGCTAGCATTTCTTCTACTATGGCATGCTATCTCTCTGAAGCTTATCAGGGCTGACTAGAAGAGCTACTCCAAATACTCAAGTTGCAATGGAAATTGCTATTCATCTTCCAAAAATTTCTGAGGGAATACCGGCCAAGGTCCATTTGGAGACACTGCCCCAAAGGGAGGATGGAGAAGCCACTAGGCAGGAGGCACTAAAGGGAGAGGGATAATGGGACAATTATAAAGATGAGGACAAGAGGCTTGCCCCTCCACTCAGCTGCCAAGCTGAAGTTCTTAAAGCATAATTTGGACCGTGTCACTTTCTTGTTCAAGAAGCACCAGGGTCTCCTTGCTGTTTCTAGGGTAAAAATACAACTACTTTGAATTGGCTCTTAAAACTCTTCACAACTGGGCTCCCATGGAGCTTCCCAGGCTTATTTTTATAATATCTCTCTTCATATACTCTGTGCTAAGCCAGAGCAGCTTACTTGTATTTCCAAAATAGGGTATTACTATCTCCAGCCTCCATGCTTTTATATAGACTGCCTCCAGATCCCCCATTGCTGGAATATACTCCTTCCTCATATCCAATGCATACCCTCTCTGACTTCCTTCAAAGTTCAGCTCAGGCTTCCAGTTCCTATGGCAAACCTAGACCAATTCCTCTGAGCTGTTAGCACCCTTTCCCAGAAATTACTTTGCATCTACTTTGAATACATTTTAAATTTTAGTTTACTGTCTCAGCTTCTATCTCACTTTGGAACTTCTTTTAGTATCTAGGTGGCCTTCTCACACTGGAACATCCGTCTCCAATGCCAGACCCAATATCACAGTGGTGAGTTTCACCTGGTGCGTTCAGTTTGGGGAAGGGCTCAGGACAGCCAACCTTTACCACCCTCCATGCTCTGCTTTTGATCTTTGGTATGTCAGCACCATCCCCCTCCTGGGGTATTGTGCTTCCCCCTACCCTTTCATTTCAGATCCCTGTTGTTGTCTTTCCTCATAAAATCATAAGCTTCCTGAAGGCAGGGACCATTTTTTTTTTGTTTTGTGTTTGTATTCCCAGTTCCTAGCAGGGTGCCAAGCATATATATGAATAAATACTTGTTGTTTAATAAAAAGTGTCAATGATCTCTCAAATCCCTTCCAGTTATAAATAGCCATGACCCTTGAATTTTTGACATGAATAGGAAATGGTTTAGGCTTAAACAAAGAGCATCCTGCTCCACTCAATTCCACCGCATTATCTCTGTATACATGTCAATTTACTCATGGTACTTTCCTAGGCTTCTTAACAGCTCTTGGAAAGCTCACTCTATGAGCAGGAAATTAGGTAAGTAAAGGGGTAACCAGGCAACGGCAAATGTTGTTATCATAACAGCTTTATGTAACATGAGGGATGCTGTACGGGGATGGGCTGCTTTGGCTTCTACAGAGAAGTTGCAAGTCATGGCATGGGTAGGTTAAATGGTGCCTTCATTAGAGTGGTCTACTCTCCATGAGCAGTTCAAGCTCACTTCCTATGCATCTGCTTTGAGAATGATAAACCAATGGAAACTAGAGATTTTTTTTTTAATACTCAAGAGTGTTGTTCTTTTCTATAGGGCAGACACAATCTGAGTCTGGGGAAAATGTTGAATATACTTTTTTTTTAAGGCATTTGAGGTTAAGTGACTTGCCCAGGGTCACACTGTTAGTGTCAAGTGTTTGGTCTGAGGCCGGATTTGAAGTCAGGTCCTCCTGACTTCAGAGCCAGTGCTCTATCTACTGTGTCACTAGCTGCCCCTGAATATACTTTTACATTACACTACATCTTGAACAGAATCTCACATCCGGATCTACCATTAATTAGATCTGCAGCCTTAGGCAAATCACTTCCCATTTCTGAACCTCATAGGACCAAAGACATATAAATTTTCAGCTGTAAGGACCTTTAAGCGTCCTTGGAGATAAGGAAACTGGAGTTCAAAGAAATTAAATGACTTGTCTAGGGTTACAAATCTATTAAGTATCTGAGGCAGGATTTGAACCCCAGACTTCCTGACCCTCAACTCTAGTACTCTACTCATTATACAGGTATCCCTTCCCCATCACAACATTCACCATCACAGTTTTGATATATTGTGGGTTGGCATAGGAAATTAAGTGGGAATTTTGGGGGAGTTTTGTGGAAGTCACAGAAGATACACAAAGGCCAGCAATGACACAGAGCCTATGACCAAATGCTTAACCCAAATTTAACCAAATAGGGTATTGTAAACACCCTATAAAAGAAAAAAAATCAAACTTCTTCTCTGGTAGGAAGGGAAGGCCAAAAAATGTTATGTGGATTTTCCAGATCTCAGGGTCACTGCACCCCTAACCTCCATGATGCAGAAGGAATAACTGTACCATGCTGCCTTTATCAGTAAAATGTGGGCACTGCACTATAGACTGCAAGCCCTTTGAAAACAACGGCTATGTTTTATTCATCTATACACTGTCCTTAACTTCTAGCTCATAATCTTGTACATAGCACTACTCAATGAGTGTGCTGAATTGAATTGATCTTTATATCATCTTGGGTCCATTCTAACTCTATATCCTGAAAAGATCTCTGGCTCTAGGGTCAGAAGATTTGGATTCAAATGCTGCCTTCTGACACTACCAGAGTGACTTTGGCAAGTGACTCAGCTCCCCCATGCTAGATGGGGGAGATACACTTAAACCAGAGAGGATTTCTTTCTTCTTGTATCTTACAATCAACTATGGTGAGGGGATGTGATATATCTATAACTTCATGCAAATAATTTATGAGAAGGATGTTAGAGAAGTGGAATATGGAGGAGAAAATGATTTTCATTCCTGCCTAAAATACTAGACTATAAATTGTCAAAGGGTATGGACTGGACCTCATCCACCAAATTGAGATAGATGAGAGACAACAAGGAAAAGTGATGAAGACTTGAATCCTTGCAAAACTATGGATACAGACCTGAAGATTCATGGAATTATATTTTAGAAAGGAAAGCCTTCATAATAATAGTTCAATTTATTAATGCTTTAACACTTACAAAGAAGCTTTTCTCATAACCCTGGGAAGTTTACAGGTAGTGCTAGTATTATTATACCCCCAACAAGCCCACCTGAAATGATCTGTCCAATTGAAAACCTCCCTCTGAGAAGGAAGCCACTACCTCCTAAGCAGTCTATCTGTTCCGATTTTGGACACCTCCAGTTGTTGACTAGTAGATGAATCCAAATTGATGGCAGTTGCATTTAATGAATATCCTTAATTCTTGAACAGAATTTTCTGGGTGGGGGTGCTTTTCTTATTTGTATTTCTATTAAACAAACTAACAGTAATTGTAAGCTATGTCATCGATGCACATATTTGGGGAGTTTTTTCTTTAAACTGTGCTGCCTGCTTCTCCAAGTTCATCCATCACTCTTAGTTATGTCCTGAAGCTATGGAAAAAAGAGGCAAATCCCTGTTTCAAGTAACAGCCTTTCATTTCAAATATTTGAGAAACAGTTACTGTGTCTCTCCCAAGTCTTCTCTTCCCCAAACTAAATACCTCCTTGAAGTGGCCTGTTCCCCAGTTTACCTGCCCTCTTGATCTCCTTTTTCTGGGATGATGGAATAGATTTGATTTAAAACAAAATAAAACAAAAGAGAAACAAACACCTGACATTTCAATACCCAGAAGGAACCCTGTGAACACTGTAAAAAAAAGGATTTTGGTCCATAATGGAACTAAAATCCTTTGATGTTTACGGAACTGTAGCCTCCCATTTCAAGAGCACTCTAATTCCTCTCTGGACTCAGAACTCAGAAGGAAACCCTGGCAAAGGAGCCTTGCCCTCCTCTTCTCTTAGCCTGCCCTGGGTGAGAGCAGGGGCAGCAGGGAGACATAACCACTGTATCAGCAATAAAAAATAAGGGAATCTGCCTTGAATAGGACCTCACAAAAGGCATTTCTGGAATGAAGAGGTGGCCACATGGACAGAAGAGCAAAGATTCTGTAATGGGTGAAGGTCAAGGCCAGGAAAGGTCGTTTGGTACACCCTCTTTGTTATACAGAGAGGAAAATGGTGACTGAAGATAAAAACATCCAACCAAGATCATGCAGAGCTTTCTACATAGTAGAAAGGCTATGATTTGAGGCCAATCTTCTGATGAGGCTGTTCATTCTATACCACCTTAGCTTCTTTCATTTTATTTGCCTCTTAAATGATTTCATCCTGATTTACCTCTTGTTTATGTGAACTTTACACAGGGTTTCCCTTATTTGTAGAACACACTCCTTTAATATCTCAGCATCTCAGCTTCTCATCATGCCAGGTTTCCTTCAAGGGTCAGTTCTTCTACCACCTCACAAGGGAAAACTTTCCAAATCCTTTTATTTGTTAATCATCTCTCCTAAAATTGTCAGTTTTTTTTTCCCTGCCCTTGTTTTCTTCCAATAAAAGGAAGGCTCCTGGAGGGTAGGTGCTGTTTTTCATTTTTTTCATTATGTCTGTAATCTAGCACAGTTAGCTTCTTGATAAGATTAAGTACTAAATAAACGCTTATTAGATCAGACTAGCTTATAGTGTCCTAGGCTTATTTATTAAATCAAGGATGAACTTGGACCAATAGCTGAATCTAAATCAATGGCAATTGCATTTAATGAATAACCTTAATTCTTGAACTGAATTTTCTGGGAGGGGGTGTTTCTCATTTATATTTTTGTTCCACAAACTAATGGTCATAGTAAGCTATGTTATCAATGCACATATTCACCTAAAAATACCACATAATATGTGTACAGACTGTCCTATATATCCTTGAGTTAACATGGAATATTACCAGGAGCCCAGTCCAATGCCCTGATCAATGGAGGAAAATGTGTGCGTATAACTGACATTTACATAATCATCTTCAAGTTTTCAACACAATACATACATTATCTCATTTGATTCTTGCAACAATCTTACGTGTATGATTATTCCCACTTTAGAGATGAGGAAATCGAGGGAAAGACAGGTTCTATGCCTTTTTCTGGGACTCACAGACAGTTCATGTTGGCTACAATATTTAACACAGTTCTCTCGGGTCTCCACATTCACCAGACTTTCATAGTATATTATGCTGTCTTTATTTCTACCCGATTATCTTTCCCAACTGTTAGAGATTTAGAGCTGAAAGGGATCTGTCTCATCCAGTGCCAGGATTTTTATATATGAGGAAACTGATTCCCAGGGATACTCAGTGACTTCTCCATAGTTTTAAAAGTAGTAAGCACCAGAAGTGGGTTTTGAAGCCAGGTTCCCTAACTCTTAGTCTTCTTTCCACTGCACTATTTAGGGAAGAAAGTGCCAGTACATTTTCAACAACCAGTTCTCTAAAAAAATGTACACATGACAAACTCTTAATTGTAATCTGCAATATTACCACTTTCTCCATCACCTTATGTCTAAAGTGGACAATCAACAAAACAAACAAAAAAATCAAGTCCTGATCTGTAGCATTTGATGATTTCTGTAGTTTACATTTGGGCAGTTAGGTGGCACAGCAGATAGAGCACTGGGCCTGGAGTCAGGAAGATCTGAGTTCAAATTCAGCCTCAGACACTTCCTGGCTGTGTGACCCTACGCAAGTCACTTAACCCTGTTTGCCTCCAATTCCTCATCTGTAAAATAAGCTGGAGAAGTAAAGGACAAACCATTCAAGTATCTTTGCCAAGAAAACCCCAAATGGGGTCACAAAGAGTCAAATGCAATTGAAACAACTGGACAACAAGTAGTGTAAATGCTCATAATGAAAATTTTACAATTAGCTCTTGTGAGCCAGTTCAGACTCCTACATTTAGGTCATCATGAATCCAAGCACAGCACTTTAACACCTATAGTGATCACTAGATTATCATGGTGCTTCCATAAGAAAATGGGCAGAGAACACTTTGAAAAGTGCAAAGCCCTCTCTATAAATGTAAGTGTGTCAATATGTGTCTCTCATACACACACACACACACACACACACACACACACACACACATTTCATCGGATCCATGACCTCATTTGTGTGCATACTCTCCCCACATATGCACATCTCCAGATTAAGGTTGCAACTGATCTCAAACTTGGCTTAAGCAAAGAATTCCTGGCCCGATTTTCCAGTCAATGTATGCATTTTCTTGTCATGGTGATATGTACTTTTTGAATTATTCCCCCCCCCATTTTATTTTATTTTTTTTGGCCACTATTCAATTACCCAGCTTGGTCATTTCCAACCCAACATCCTTCAGAATGATGGCAGGTAAATCGAAACTTGAGAAAATAAAGTCTGGTGCTTTTTATAACAGATGACCCCAATTTTAACATGCTATAAACACTGATCAATTTCAATTATGTGTTGTAAACATGACTGATGACTAACATGGTTAGCGCCTGCTCTCCCAGACTTCTTGATTCAACACAAAAACTCTCTTCTAAATAGAGACAAAGTTCAACGGCATTATGTAACAATAAAATAAGAATCAGTGTAGCATTGCAGAAAGTCCATTGACCAAGGAGTTCATAAGACTTTAATCTTGGATTAATCACTAACTAACCCAAATTTCTCCATGATTTCCACTTCTGTAAGTTTAGGGGAATGGATTAGATGGACTTGATCTCTTACAATCCTAATATTAAATAACTTAGAACAACAATAATTCATGAAAAATAAAAAAAAATCACTTGAAAGAATTATGAATGAAAAGAAAATGGAAATATTTACTCACCGACTAGCACTGAAACCAAACATGTATTCTATCCAAATATTCCATGGAGTTTGATAGAGATGGAAAGCGATGCCCTTTATTGACATGCCCCACACCCCCAGAAGCAGATGATTACCAGTTCTTACCCTAAAAAATATTAATATAGTATATTTAAATTTGATGAATGTCCTATGGTTGCAGGTCTATGTAATTACAGTGATACTCACTGGTTACTGTTGATATTGATGTTCTTGTGACTACCATATTGCCCTAGTATGTAATGTAATGCAATACATGTAGTATGTATATACACATGCAACATATGTATGGTATACAAATATTTATGTACACATGTATGCAATGTATTTATATTTAGTAAATTATCTAGATAATTTTACAAATGGAAAAATTGAGGTATTTTGAAGTTAGGGCTTTCCTGTGTCACAGAGTACATCACGGGAGATCAAGAATTAGAATCCAACTTTTGCAACTTTGTTCATAGCAGTGATTTCTGACACATATGTATGTGTATGTATGTGCATATGTGTATATACACGTGTGTGTATATACATACATACATACATACATAATAAACACATATACATGTGTAAATATAGCCATAGAAATAGGTACTATACATATAAAAGTAAAGATGTGGTTAAAATGAGCCATCCATATAAGTCCATGAATACATCTTAGCAAATTCATGATTAGAATCCAGTTGCTCTGAGCCAAACAAAGGTAATTGATTCTCTTTCTTATGTCTCAATTTTAGGCATTTTTAATCAAAAGACCCTTGAAAATCCTCATTATAGGGCTGATGGATCACAGACTCACAGATTAAGAAGTAGAATGGAACTATGATTTAGTCGCACCCCCTCATTTTAAGAAGAAGGAAAACCAGACTCAGGGAGAATGCTTAAAATGCATATCTGAGGCAGCTGCATTTTATCCATTTTTCCTTAAGCACAAAGGTCTCTTTTATTTAAGCCACAGAGTACATTTTTATATGGAAATTAAATTGCAGGGAACAATTTGCAACATGAGCAAACACATGCATGCACACCTTTGCAAGACACTAGAACTTTATTACTCAGGTAGTTAACACATTTATGTTCAGTCCTCTATAAAAGAACAATCCAGACTCCACAGGTAACAAGAGAAGCCAGTATGCTTAAGTTAAGTCTGTCCGCAGTGCCCTTTGATTTGTTAAACCTTAGCATTTGTTTGTCATGTAGGGCTCTAAGCAGAGCACTACAGAAGGAGGAAGTTAGCTTTTAGATAAACAGCCCCCTAACAACAAAGCATCAAAAGAGAAAATCCCATTTAGCACTCCTCGGGGAGGGAACACGGCAAATTAAAACAATAAATCAAAGATATCTGTAGACTACATATTTCAGAGTCTCAAACAAAAGCATTTACAAGGACAGAAAACGACAGAGAGGAAAAAAGCCCAGAAAATACCTTCGACAATTTAAAACCAGTCTTGTAGCCAGGAGAAAACCGAAAGCTTCTATTTTCACATCTAGACAATTTTTTAAAAAACTGGACCTTTTGTCAATCAAAGGAAAAAAAACAAACTAAAATAAAAAAGGCATTCATAAAAGCATCAATGGATGGAAAACAAAAACCTCACACCACCTTCTTATTGGTGATATCTTAAAATGGTACAAAGGCTCTATCCCTAGCCTACAAGGATCCCTAACTTCTCTTGATTAATTTTCTGACTCAAAGTCAGCTAGCTCATTGTTGCTTAAGGAGGAAAATAAAACCCACAATGTTTTTAATCATCAGTAGGTAATAATTTAGGAAAGTGTTAGTGAAATCACAGAAGCAGTCGGGTATCCATACCCAATACCCATAGCCAACCCTGGGAAAGCATTTCTAATTCCTCAAGGTAGCCTAGCAGGTTCAGAGCAATGCAGAGGAAAGTGGGTGTAATTGGAAGTCAAATGCCTAGGGTTTAAATTCTGGGTCTGTCACCTACTAACTGAGTGATCTTGGGTAATTCATATGACTTCCCTGGGCTCTAGCTTCCTCCTCATTAAGGGGGTTGGACTGGATGTGGCCTAAATTACCTTCCAACTCTAAACTTCCAATGCTATTTTTTAATTTCCTGAGGCACAATTGAAAATTAAATTATAGTAAATCATAGCTCTTTTTTCTCCCTACTCAGGATCAGACCATCATTCATAGAAAATTAAAGGCACAGATATATTCTATACCTACATGAAACTCCTCTGCAGCTGTATCACGTGGAGGTCATCATCCTTAGTCATCAAAGGTTATGTCAGAGGAAGAATGGCTGTGCTCTAACTTGAGTGATTCAGCGATGGGCTATGTCTTTCCCTCAAAGACCAGTCCAGTTAAAGACGTAGAGGCTCATCACTAGGGAGCTGGCCTCCAGGAAAGGAAATTTTCTCTTCATAGTAACTCCTGAAACGTGCTGATGGGTGTAACCTGTATTGGTGAATGGAGCATCCATGCTGTCATGGTCACAGACATATTAAAGTAGCTGAGAATCTGCTCTAAAATTAAACAGACATGAGATGGTAAAGGCAGGATAAGTAGTAGCCCATAATAGTCTATACACTGCCAGATGTTAGTACTGTATACTTTTCCTCAGTTATTTTTCTTTGTTTATGGAAAAAAAAATTGTCTTCAGCAAGTAATAATTTAAGGGGCAGCGAGGTGGCGCGGTGGATAGAGCACCGGCCCTGGATTCAGGAGGACCTGAGTTCAAATCTGCCCTCAGACACATATTACTTACTAGTTGTGTGACCCTGGGCAAGTCATTTAATCCCATTGCCTAGCCAAAAACAAACAAACAAACAAACAAACAAAAACAAGTAATAATTTGAGAAGTTGTCAATGAAATAACAGAAGCAGCTGGGTACCTATACCTGAAACCTAGAACCAGGGAGAGTTCAATCTGGAGGAAGATGGGAAAGGTTGAAATGACTGTGACACAAAGGAAAATCAATGACTTAGTTAATCAGTAAATATTAATTAAGAGCTTATTATGTGCCAGGCAGTGTTCTAGCCATTAAAGGTAGAAAGACAAAAATGAAACAGTCCTTTTACCAAAGGAACTTATTGGGGGAGAAATCATGTACTTATGTAAATAAATACAAACTGTATATAAAATAAGTAGAATACAATGAGGCAGGAAGGGACTTGGTATTTGGAGAAGGGATCAGGAAAGGTGTTAGACAGGAGGTGATTGAGCTAAGCTTTGAAAGAAACTAGGGATGCTGAGAGATGGAGGTGAGGAGGAAAAGCATTCCAGATGCTGAGGGAAAAAAGCATTAATGAAATGTTAAAAAATATATATATTTTAAAGGACCTTCAAGTGCATCTCTCTTCTAGCCTAACCTTCCTGAGCACTGCCTTCCTTAACATAAGATTATATGGCATCATTTCTAAAATGGTAATGGTACTTCTTTTAATTATTGTGCTTGTAGTCATGCCTTCCCCCTCCCCCCACCCACCCATATCTTGAAACTGGTTGTTACAATCACAGTAAATCAGAAGTAAGGATCATGAGAAAGGTAAGAAGGTATTATTATATTAAGGAGGTACAATACATATTAACATTCTATTATCAGTATATAAATTGTGAAATAGTCTTCCCTGAAAGAATTAGAGGGGAACCTATCCATTGACTGGGCAAAAGGATATTGGAATTAAGTGAAAATCATGTACGTGAGTTAACATGCACAAATGTAATTTTTCTATAACCTCATTTTTAAGCTTTATGGGAGGTCACAAGCATTTCTAAGTGCCTACTAAGTATCAGATGTTTCACAAATATCTCTTTTGATCATCACAAAACCCTGGAAGGTAGGTGCTATTATTATCCCCAGTTTACAGGTGAGGAAACTGAAGCAGACAGAAGTCAAGTGACTTGCTCAGGGTCATACAGCTAGGAGGGACTAAGGCTGGATTTGAACTCAGGTCTTCCTGACTCCAGGTCTAGCACTTAGACATTATGATATCTAGGTGCTTTAAAAAGAAACCTAATATACCCAATATTGTAAACTCCCTAAGAGTAGAGATGGTTTTATTCTTTTTGCATCCTTAACTCTTAGCATAGTATTTGGCATACAGTAGGCACTTAATTAGTGCTTGCTGACTGATTAAACACTGATTATGAGCAAATAGGTAAAGAATAGAGAGGTAGACACAATAAAAAATAAACCAGTGCTTATCTAGGTAGGCACTGTGGTATAGTCGGGGGAAACTAGATGGGGAATCAAACACACCATACTCTAGACTAGACTCTGTCAACAAACCACTGTGTGACCTAGGGGAAATCACTCAACCTCTCTGGCTCTGTTCTTTCATGTATCAATTGAGGGATTTGGACTAAGTGATCTTAGTGGTCTTTTTTTTTTCCTTTTTGCACTGACATTATGCATCCATCTCTTACATGAAGTAGAAACGTCCACTCTTTTCTAAACCAGCATAATTTTCATTGTATTGCACAGTATTCTCAAAAGGCATCTGGGGACTGGTAGAGAATCCAATTGAAACTTAGCTGCATTTGCTTCATATTATCTTAAAATATATAGAGAAGAGAATGGAATTTAAATTCATTTGCAGTCAATTATCTTTGCTTAAAGATTATTCTCAGTTGCAAATGTTTTTTAACTGTCTACATAGATAAATATTATACTAACTTATTGGGAATTTTTATTTACTGGTATATTGTAAATAATTTTATTTACTGGCAAAGAAAGAATAAAAAAAAGAAAAGAAGAAAGAAGGAAAAAAGAAGGGAGATGAACATCAACAAAACATTTAAAAACATATAGAGAAAAGAACACAAATTCAGAAGGGCATACAATCAATCAATAAACAATTATTAAGCACTTATTATATCCCAGCAAAAAAGTACATTTAAATAATGATTTCAAATTGATTTTATTTGCCAATGCTACCTCTCCATTCTAACAACTTGTGCTATGTGGTAGGTAGCCAACATACTTCTAAAGCTGGAAGTTTAACATAAGGTTTTAATCTGCATTTTAATAGAATGGATCAATTACACAATCACCCAATATCATAAATGTAAAGGGCTTCATCTTTGTTTAATTTAGTTATATCCGTACCAAGACCTTTCTACAATACCTTTTACTACACCCCTGAAAAAGTGGACAATTCATCCCCATTCAAAGAATGCCAGCATGGGAGAACCCCTAGTCTCATGAAATAGTCTATTCTACTTTAGTTATTGTTAGGATTGTTGTTATCGTTCACCTTGTATCCACTTGGTATCTGTCTCTCTGGAATTTTTATTTCTGCCCTTTGCAAGCAGAGTATGTCTCATTTCTTGTCTGTATGACAAAGCTTAAAATAGCTGAAGACAAATTACATCCTTTCTACCTTCTTTTGTACAGCTCCTTTAACTGATCCTCTTGTAGTCTTGCCTCAAGTGACTTTATCATCCTGATGATGCAACTCAGTACCACCAGGGTAGCTAGGTGGCACAGTGGCTAGAGTACTAAGTGTGGAATCAGGAAGACTGAAATTCAAATCCAGCTTCAGTTGCTTACTAGCTCTAAGTCACTTTACCTTCATCTACCTCATTTCTTCCCTATAAATAAGATAATAACAGCACCTACCACTCAGCGTTGTTGTGAGGAGCCAATGAGATATTTGAAATTTGCTTAGCAAACTGCCTGGCACACAGTAATGCTTCATGAATTAGCTTCCTCTTGTTTCAGATGGTCATCCTGACGTATACTTCATGAAACCAATCATGGCAATAGTGTTGTGTTCTTCCTCGGATAGGATGCAGTGGGACCATCACCTCCTCTATAGTGCTCAGTGATAATTTTCTTAATTTGATCTTAGCTGAGCATTTTTGCTACCATGTCACTACAGGTTCTTTTTGAGTTTCCAGTCCACCAAAACCTTTAGATCTTCCATATGAACTGCTGCCATCAGGCTATACCTCCATTATTCTGCACATATGAAGTGGAGAACATTAAATGCACTTCTGTGGAGAAGCAGGAATGCAAAGAACATGACTAGACATATTTGGGCACTAAATTTTTGGAGTATGGAATAAGGCTGGCTAATAATAATAATGAGGAAGATAGTGAGAAACAATAGCTGACATTTCTACAATGCTTTAAAATGTTAAATTTTTTATAGATACTATGTTACATATAACATTCCTTTGCCCATCTTGGTGCCTTTCATTAGCTATTCTCCATGCCTGGACTCCTCTCCCTTCTCACTTCCACCTCTTAGAATCCTGGCTTCCCTCAAGACTCATCTTAACCCTCTCCTCCCCCGACTCTATATACTCCAGGAGCCCTTTCTAAATCCTCCCAGTTGCTAGAGCTTTTCCTTCTAAGGTTACTTTCCCTCTACTCAATATGTATCTTGTATACACCTATTTGTGTATGTTGTCTCTCCCACTAGAATGCAGGCTTTTTGAGAGCAGGGACTGTTTTTCTTTTTCTTTGTATCCATAGTGCTTAGCACAGTACTGGATATAGATTAAGAACTTAATAAATGCTTAAAGAAAGACTAGTTTCATTTGAGCCTCTTGAAGATGATGAGATTGGCATGACTGACACTATCGCTATTTTACTGAGCAGACCAAGTCTCAGGCAGACTGTCACTTGCCTATAGGGACCCAACTGCCATCTGCTTGACTGAAGTTTAGCATTCTATCCAACATGGTGAACTGCCTCAGTAGATGTCAGGATTTAGAAGGCCTTGAGAGCCAGACATAAGCAAAACTGTGAATAAGGAAAATTCATCTGGCATCAGTGTAAACTATGGACTGGAGAAGACAGCTACCGCAGGCATAAAGAAAGGGGTTTTGAGCTTGGCTAGCAAAAATTACAGTGGCCCCAATGACAGTAATAGAGAGGTGGGACTTAAAGAATGAACAGTGTTGAAAGCAATTTGTAACTAAAGTCCAAAGTCCCTGAAGCATACACACTGTTTGACCTACTTATACTACTACTAGACACATCTTTTTTTTTGTTTTTGTTTTTCTGATCATTTTAATTTATTCTTAAATCTCATTATTTAAAAATATCTGTACAATGCATTTAATTTATTTTAATATGACCAATTTTGTTTTAATGGGCTGACCTAAATTCTAAATGAATGGCATTCTTTACATGTAGTCCTGTCTCATTCTTGTTTTTTTTTCCCTCAAGCAAAAAGTCTTTTCTAATCCAGTCTAATAGTGATTCACATTTTACATCTGTCAGATTTTTGAATGTTATTTCTCTAAAGCTAATTATTTCTTTCTTTCTTTTTTTAATATAAATTTATTTATTTTTAGTTTTCAATATTCACTTCCACAAGTTTTTGAGTTCCAAATTTCTCACCCCTCCCCCCACCCCAAGATGGCATGCATTCTGAATATCCTTTCCCCTTGTCTGCCTTCTCTTCTACCTCTCCCCCCTCCCTTTTCTTATTGCCTTCCCCTTCTATTTTCCCGTAGAGCAGGATAGACTTCTGTACCCCATTTCCTGTATTTCTTATTTCCTAGTTGCATGTGAAAACATTTTTTATAAAACATGTGTTTTTAAAACTTCGAGTTCCAAATTTTCTCCTTCCTCCCTCCCCACACCCTCATTGAAAAGGCAAGCAACTCAATATAGGTTGTACATGTGCAGTTATGCAAAACACTTCCTTACTAGACATGTTGTGAAAAACTAACTCTATTTCCCTTAATCCTATTCTGCCCTCCCATTTATTCTATTCTTTCTTTTGACCCTGTCCCTCCTCAGAAGTATTTGCTTCTGATTACCCTCTTTCCCAATCTGCCTCCTCTCTATCATCCCCCTGCTCTCTTGTCCCCTTCTCCCCTCTATTTTCCTGTAGGGTAAGACAGATTTCCATACCCAATTGAATGTGTATGTTATTCTCTCCTTAAGCCAAATCCTATGAGAATAAGATTCCCATTCCCTCTCACCTTCCCTGTTTCCCCTCCACTGTGAGACTTTTCTTTTCTGTTTTTTTTTGTGAGATAATTTACCCCATTCTACCTCTCCCTTTCTTCTCCGAGTATCATCCTCTCTCATCCCTTAATTTTATTCTCCAGATATGACCCCTTAATCTTCAACTCACCCTGTGCCCTCTATCTATCTATATTACATACATACATACATTTTTTTCCTTCAACTACCCTAATACTGACAAAGTTCTCATGAGTTACAAATATCATCTTTCCATGCAGGAATGTAAACAGTTCAATCTTAATAAGTCTCTTATGATTTCTCTTTCCTGTTTACCTCTTCATGTTCCACTGAGTCCTGTATTTGAAAGTCAAATTTTCTGTTTAGCTCTGGTCTTTTCATCAGGAATGCTTGAAAGTCCTCTATTTCACTGAATGACCATTTTTTCCCCTGAAGGATTATACTCAGTTTTGCTGGGTAGGTGATTCTTGGTTGTAATCCTATCTCCTTTGCCCTCTGGAATATTATATTCCATGCCCTGCGGTCCTTTAATGTAGAAGCTGCTAAATCTTGTGTTATCCTGATTGTGTTTCCACAGTACTTGAATTGTTTCCTTCTGGCAGCTTGTAATATTTTCTCCTTGACCTGGGAACTCTGGAATTTGGCTACAATATTCCTAGGAGTTTTCCTTTGGGGATCTCTTTCAGGAGGAGATCTGTGGATTCTTTCAATTTCTATTTTGCCCTCTGGTTCTAAATATCAGGGCAGTTTTCCTTGATAATTTCTTGAAAGATGATGTCTAGGCTCTTTTTTTGATCATGGCTTTCAGATAGTCCAATAATTTTTAAATTCTCTCTCCTGGATCTATTTTCCAGGTCAGTTGTTTTTCCAATGAGATATTTCACATTGTTTTCTAATTTTTCATTCTTTTGGATTTGTTTTACAGTGTCTTGATTTCTCATAAAGTCACTAGCTTCCAATTGCTCTATTCTAATTTTTAAGGAAGTATTTTCTTCAGTAATCTTTTGGACTTCCTTTTCCATTTGGCCAATTTTTCTTTTTAGGGCATTTTCTCCTCATTGGCTTTTTGGACCTCTTTTGCCATTTGGGTTAGGCTATTTTTTAAGGTGTTATTTTCTTCAGTATTTTTTTGGGTCTCCTTTAGCAAGCTGTTGACTTGTTTTTCATGATTTTCTTGCATCACTCTCATTTCTCTTCCCAGTTTTTCCTCTACTTCCCTTACTTGCTTCTCAAAATCCCTTTTGAGCTCTTCCAAGGCCTGGGACTGATTCATATTTTTCTTGGAGGCTTTGGATGTAGGAGCTTTGACTTTGTTGTCTTCTTCTGGTTGTATATTTTGATCTTCTTTTTCACCAAAGTAAGATAATATAGTCTGACTCTTTTTGCCTGCTTGCTCATGATCCCAGCCAATTACTTGAGTTTTAAACTCTTTGTTAAGGTAAGAGTCTGCTTCCAATGTGGAGAGTGTACTGTCCCAAGCTTCAGGGGTTTGTGTAGCTGTTTTCAGAGATACTTGTAGGGACCTGTAAATTTTCAGTTCTTCCAAGGTGGTATGATAAGGGGCGAGGTGTTTACTCCTTTCCTGGCCTGTGACCACAAGTATTCCTTTCTGTCCTGTAACTGTGAGGAGGGGTTCCTCTCCACAGCCACTACAAGCTCCACCAGCCAGCGCTCCTCCTCACCCCAGCACTGCCGCCCAGAACTGTGACCCAGATCCAAACGGGCAAAGCAAGAGATTCCTGCCTCAGCACTGGCAAAGAGATCCCTGCAATCCCTCTCTGATCAGCCACTGGATTCCCCTCAGTCTGTGGGCCAGAAGCTCGGGAAGCAGCTGCCCCCCCAGGGCAGCTCTTGGGGAATGGAGCTGAGACCCCGCCTTCCTCTCTGACCACTGACAGAAACAGATTTTTCCCACTGACCTTCTAAGTTGTCTTTGGCATTAGTGGATTGAGGAGTCTGGAAACCTCCCCAGCTGCCCACGATTCAGTCCTCTGAGGCCTGCTCCAGGTTTGCTGCGCCTGCGGCCCAGCTGCGCTGCTGCTCCAGCCGCAGATACACCTTTCTGATCAATCATCCAGGTTGCCTTGGGCTGGAAATTTGTTTCACTCTGTCTTTTTGTGGGTTCTGCTCCTTCAGAATTTGTTTAGAGCCATTTTTTATGAGTATTTCAAGGGGTTTGGGGGAGAGCCCAAGCAAGTCACTGCTTTCACTCCGCCATCTTGGCTCCCCCCCCCACTAGACACATATCTTAAGGAAGTAAAGTACAGAGAGAAAGAGCTCATGTACATGAACTAGGTGAACTAGTGAAGTTAGGAAGACATGAATTTAAATACAGCCTCAGACCTTAATAGTTGTGTGACCCTGGGTAAGTCACTTAATCACTGTTTGTCTTAGTTTCCTCAGATGTAAAAATAGGGATAATAATAGTCCCTATCCCATAGGGTTGTTGTGGGGATCAAATGAAATACATGTAAAATGTTTACAACAATGGCTGGAACCTAATAAGTGCTATATAAATGCTAGTGATGATGAGGATGACAATTACATATGCATATATATATATATATGTGTGTGTGTGTGTATGTGTGTATGTATATATGTATATATATAGTATATACACACATATACACATATACAGATTTTATATATATATCTTTCTATCTATATATCTATGTCTATATCAAATATCTATCTATATATGTATATATGTGTGTATATATGTATATATGTGTGTGTATAAATATATATGTGTATATATGTATATATGTGTGTGTATAAATATATGTGTTTATATATATATATATATATATATATATACATCAGCACTTTTTGCTAAGAACTGGACACAAAATGGATGTCCATCAGCAGTTGGGTTGGGTAATAACTGAACAAGTTGTGGTATATGAATGTAGTGGCCTATTGTTGTCTGTAAGAAAAAAAGTCAAAAAGATAGATTCAGAGAAACTTGGAAAGACTATCAGCTTTGCAGAGTATATATCAGCTAATGCAGAGTAAAATGAGAAGAACTCTAAAGGTAATTTACATGATGGCCACAATAATGTAGAGGAAAACAACTCTGAAAAACTACAGAATGCTGATCAAAGCAATGACTGCTCACAAGTGCAGAAGACTGGTATAGGACACCTTCCATCTCTTGGCAGAAAATTCATAGATCAGAGGTACAGAACCAGATGTACATTGTCAGCCTCAGACAATATGTTGATGTATTTTGTTTGACTATGCTCATTTGTTACAAGAGAAAAGTTTCTATTGGGTTTACTTAAGTTAGTGGGTAGTGAAAGAAATGAAAGTGGGGAAGAGGAAAGAGAAGGATAAGGGTAAGCATAAGGGGAAGTGAAGGGGAAAGAGAAGGGGAAAAGGAAGCAGAAGGGAAAAGGTAGGGGAAAGGGAAGGAAGGAATGTGGAAGGAAGAAAGCATCAAAACAAACATTTAAAACATAAATAAAAGCAAAAGGTATTCAAAAGGCAAACGATCAATCAATAAGAAATAATTAAGTACTTACTATATGCCAGCCACTGTTAGGTACTGGCAAACTGAGACGAACATAAAAGAACCTTGCCTTTGAGGAGCTTACATTTTACTGGGCAGGGAAAATATGTGCACAAATAACAATACAAAGATTACATACAAAAGGAATACAAGGTGAATTTCAGAGGCCACTAGCAACCGGGATAAAAAGCAAAAACTTTATGTATAAAACAAACAGGATTTTTTTTTACCAACTCATTAAATTCAATAGGTGTTTAAAAAAAACCAAACAAACCCAAAATGTGTATGTAACAGAATTTCATAGCTTCACATGCAATCCTCTTTTTTATTCTTCTTTGTCTTCTGAAATGTTTATGTTTCTTGATTAACAACTTCATAATTGTAAAAGATTATTAAAGAAAAAAATGCTTTATGGAGTTTTGAAAGGTGAATTTAGGGGAGAAAGGACTGAGTTCCGTTTAGACTGTTTCTTTCCATCTTGCTTCATATCCCATCTAGCACATTCACCCAAACAAAGGGAAGGATTTTTTTTATCCTTGAGAACTCTTTTTGCCTTCTCTCCTTAGTAGCTCCCAATTTATTCTTAGCCAAGTGAGTTTCCCACAGAGCATCACATTATACATATCCGAATGTAATTAGCACATGCTATGCTAATATGCAATGCAGTGAAAGCATCCTATTTCTCCCTCACAGGCCAAGAGTTAGACACTGTGCTCTTACTTATTATATAATCCTTCCTTTCCTTTCTTTCTACAGAATTTCACTCGTGTGCAGTAGAGAGAGAACGGGGGCTGGGGTGAGCAGAGAACAACAGGGTGACTCAGTGAAAAAGAGGGAAAGATCTGAGGCCTCTGGGATCTTCCTGTAGGCTGTTATATAACTGCTTCATACACTGAAAGCTTGAAAGGGCAGGGCATTTATAGAATGAAACAGGAAGAAGGCAGCTGTGAGCAGCAAGGAAAGTGTCTAGTCATACAAGTTCCACTGGGGCCGCTCGCTTTTCAGGCCAAAAGGAACAGATTTCTCAGAAAGGATCTGCAAAAAGTAGATCTTTTCCAGTATTAGGTTCCCAATGGGGTATCTTCCTGACCATTGTGGGCTTTCTGGTTCAGGTTAAAATACCATTTTCCCCAGACTAGGTCTATAAATACTGAAATTAAAACATACCAAGGAGATCTCTAGGTTAATGAGCTTGATGAAAGTGGTCAACCTTGATCTTGTTCTTTCTTCCCAGAGGTATGAGATTATACGGACCTGAGTTCAAATCTAGCCTCAGATATTCACTAGCTGGGTGATCCTGGACAAGTCACTTAACCTTGTTTGTCTCAGTTCCTCTGTGTAAAATGAGCTGGAGAAGGAATTGGCAGACCACTCCAGAATATTTGCCCAGAAAACCCCAAATGGGTTCATGAAGAGTCAGAAATGACTCAACAACTTTCGTCATCTTGTCAATTTGCTGGATGTGGGATGAAACCTCGGGGTTATTTGGAATTATATTTTTCTCATTATTAGTGATTTCAGGATCTTTCATGTCGTTGCTAACAGTTTGCAATGCTTCTTTAGAGACATATTTGCTTGAAATGCACAAGTCTAACCTTTTAGTAGTCATTATTATTGTGACTATATAATGACTATCACTTCCAGAAGTCTTACAAACTGAACACCACAAGGCTACTTCTACTGCATAGGGAACTAGGGTGGGGCAAAAAAAGGTCATAGGGGAAATCACCTGGACTGCTGCTTTAGTGAAAGGGGTAGAGGAGGGGAAAATGGACCACCTGATGGCTTCTTACTTTAACCAAAGATTCCTAACTAGAAGCTAAGCTCAGTTGTTTCCGTGCTGCAGAAGGACTGCAAATGCTGTCTGTGCCCTCTAAACATGGTGCTCTGGGGACAAAGTGCTAGCAGATGTGGCTTTACCATAGAGTTGTACATAATTAGAAATCTTCATAGTCATGGTCACTCTACCACCACCCCGGAAAATGTAAACCATGACCCTAAAGAAAGAAAACCTTTCTTTTTCATTAAGTCTCACACAATAGTATTATACACTCATTTTGAGAGAGAAGGGATCTTAAAGGCCATTTACTCAAACCTCTACATTTTATAGTAGAGGCAATTGAAGTCTGAAGGAGTTAAATGACTAGCCCAAGGTCACACATGTAATAGAGAATAGAATTGAATTCAGGTCCCCAATACAATGTTTTTTTTTTTTGTTGTTGTTCATTTGTTTTTGTTTTTTGCTATATCATCCTGACTCTAGTAATTAATTGGACCACTGGAGTATATCCTGGGTAAGTTCTTCCAAAAAAAAGTCATGAATTGAAGCTCAATCCTAGATAGAAAGAATGAATACTCAGGAGTAATATCACCCATGTACTCCCACTGTGCACTGCCTGGCTGAAGTCTCACATGTCCCAAAGGAGCAGCTCTAAGTAAAACGTTTACACAGATATCGTGGTTCAGTTGTTTTTCAGTCATTTCTGACTCTTTGTGATCCCACCTGGGGTTTTCTTGGCAGAGATACTAAAATGGTTCACTTTTTCCTTCTCTAGTTCATTTTATAGATGAGGAAACTGAGGCAAACAGGGTCAAGTAACTTGTACAGGGTCACACAGCTAACAAGTGTCTGAGACCACATTTTGAACTTAGGAAGATGAGTCACAGACATACATATGCCCAAACTTCTCATTCCTGGGTCATGTCTCCTTCTCTGCCAAGTTTCTAAGAAGAAAACTCAGTAAGACACTTCCCCTATATTATTTCCCACACTAACTTTTAAATTTCTGATTTAAAATAACAATTCTTCTTGCCAAAAGAGGCTTCCCTAATTTAAATGTACTTTCTAATTTCCAAGGTGTACAGCAGGTAAAATTTAAAAAAAAAATGAGACATCTGCTTACTATTGACTGAGATGTGAACAAGAAGGAAGGAAAGGAGCATTCATTAAGCACCTAGTATATTCCAGGAGCTTTACAAATATTAACTCATTTGATCCTCACAAAAACATTGGGCATAGGTGCTATTATTATCCCCAGTTTACAGTTGAGGAAACTGAGGCAGGCAGTGGTGAAATGCCTTGCCCGGGGTCATACAGTTAGTACCTGAGGCTAGATTTGAACTCAGGTCTAATGCCCTACCCACTGTGCCACCTAGCTGCCTCTGTCAAGGACAGGATGTAAAGTAGGAGTGAGGAGAACTCGTTTTTATTAACAAGTTTGGTTATGTGACCTTAAACAAGTCATTTAACCTCCTTAGATTTCAGTTACATCAATTATGAAATTAAAAGTTTGGAAAAAATGCTGTCTGAGCTGTCTTCTTCTTGTGGTATAAACACATAAGGTCCCTTCCAGCTCCAACATTCTATGGGTCTATGACTTTTTTTTTTTTGGTAAGAGTTAATTTTGCAGAAATTAGTCAGATCTTATGTGTTACAAACTAAAGAAATAAGCTGCTTTCTGGAGAAGTCTTATTTCAAATAAAATATAATACATTTAATGACCCAATTTGATAGAGCCATATTAGGGAAAAGCTATGCAGCTCAAATCCATTTTATGGCCACCATCACATTTTAGAAGCCATGTAAAAGAACACCTAATAAAATGATAAATGAAATGGAGCTAGCAATTCACGCTTGGCACGCAGTGTTCTATTTCCCAGTGTGGAAGGATGGCTCTCACTTGCTTATTGAGGTGCATAAAGAACAGCCGTAGGAGAACTTGTGGAAAGCAATAATGGGGATGCGGTGTGCTAGCAGCAGTTCTTTTGTTGCTGATGTTGTCCTTTTTCCAGAAAGCGTGTTGTAACTTGAAGGCAAGTATGAGACAGGACAGAGAGGGAGAGAGATAGAAAAGGAGAGACAGACAGACACGCACACACAGACAAAGAGAGACAGGGATACAATATGGTATGTGGATAATGAACTTGTCTTAGACTAAGGAACACTTAGATTTATGTGTCTCCTCTGCTCTATATTGATTTTGGACTCCTTAATTTCCCAAGCAAGTCTTTAAGACTAGAAGATGCAGAAAAAGTGCTAATCTTCATTGGCAGCAGGGATTTCTTCTGATTGTTCACTTTTCTCCCAAAATATACAGTAAAATTTCAACTCTTAATTTATCTAACTAGCATTCTATCTGCCTATCATTCTATCTATCTATCTCTGGCTATCATTCTATTTATCTGTTTATCATTTTATCTATCATTCTATTTACCTGTTTATCTATCATTGCATTTGTCTATCTTTCTATTTGTCTATCCATCCATCCATCCATCTATCTATCTATCTATCTATCTATCTATCTATCTATCTATCTATCTATCTATCTATCTAGATATAGATATATCTCTGGCTATCATTCTATTTGTCTATCTATCTATCGTTCTATTTATCTATCATTCTGTCTATCTATCTATGCCTGTCTGTCATTAATATCTATTAGTATAATTACCATTACATTTATATTCATATATATGATTGTGTGTGAACTGGTGTAGCATAGTATAGTTGAAATCTGCAAGCCATGACTCTAGTCTTGTTTCACAAGGCACTTAAGCACTCAGTGTCCTGGTAAATACGGATGGTGAGCAGTACCCCTTCTGTGTTTTTGGTCTGTCCTGCTGGTTGTCTCAAATTGGCAAGAGTCCTTCAAGATTAAAAGCCAAGGAAACATGTGTAACTCCAGGTCATGCCTGTCTACAAATGGCAAAGATTTCAGCCTTGCCAGTTCTTCACAGACTCCAAGAGAGGGTCCATCTAATCTTTACCTCATGTAGGGGTACAGTACAAAAGAATAAAATGCCAGAAAGTACAATAATAGCAGCAGCAACAACTCTAATAAACATCAAAAAGCCAAAAACCAGCTTTAGACTTGAAGTATGAAAAAGTTCCCAGAGAATCAGAGACGAACAGAAGCAGAAGATCATATAGGCCAATCTCCCCCTATTAACTCCTTCTTATCTTTTGAGGTTCAGTTCAAACGTTAGCACTTCTAGTAAGGCCTCATCTATTTTCGAAGCGAGACCTGACAATGTGCCTTATGATGACATCCTTTTTTTTTTTTTTTAGGCAATTGGAGTTAAGTGACTTGCCCAGGGTCATACAGCTAGTAAGTGTCAAGTGTTTTGGTCTGAGGCCCGATTTGAACTCAGGTCCTCCTGACTTCAGGGCCAGTGCTCTATCCACTGCGCCACCTAGCTGCCCCCTTATGATGACATCTTGCTTTTCTACTAATCACTTAAGTAGTGAATAAAGAACAGGCTTTTGAAGGCAGGTTTGTGTATAGCCTCTGACACATAGTTGCTGTGTGGCCCTGGGCAAGTCACTTCACTTTTTGCTGTCCTAAAAAACTTTTTAAGATGTAAAGTTGAAGAGAAATTGCCAATCTGCATTATTAGGAGAAATTTTCTGATCTGGGACATCCCTATGCCAATGAAATCACAGGTTCATTTCCTACCACTCAGAGGCACTTATATTCTTACATATATTTTGCTTCTCTGTGAAGTTACCTAGAGCACAGGGTATGCAGGTGTGTACAGTGGGGTGGGGAGAAGAATTACATCTTAATTATCCTTCTATCTCCTTCAGTGCTTAGCAGAGTAGGCGAGTAGGTATTCCATAATGGTTTTTCAATGTGGAGACAAGCCCAACGTCATGGTGGAATTTCTTCTCCAGAATCCTAAACATGACCATCTGCTGGAATACTTCGCTATCTTATGCAACGACTGCAGAAGAAGTAATAGGAGCATTTAGAAGGGACTAATGTAGGATCATAATATGATCATTGATCTAGGCATAAAAGGGATCTAAGGGGCCATCTAGCCTAATCTTACCTTAGAGAAATGGAAATTGAGGCCAAAAATGTTCAAATGACTTGCCCAAGGCCACACAGGTTGGAAGTGATTAACCTGGGATTTAAACCACCATCCTCTGATACAGACAACTGGATAGGCCATAGAATGTGTGACATGGAAAATGGCAAATAGCTTAGCAACAAATGGAAAAAGAGGAGCTAGAAGATCATTTACCCAGACTCTATTCACAGGGTTATCTGGAAAAGTGACTAGGAAGGATTGTCCCAGACAAACATGCTTCTTGCCTCTAATGAACATATCGAAAAGACATTTGAAATAGGAGACTTGGAGACTTTGTTGTTATGTAAAACTAAAAACATCCAACTACGACGGACAGGATTTAAGTTGGGTAAAAGAATGAGTCCCTTGTTGATATACGTTTTCATTTCATGCTGGAGATGGTGAGTTCATAGGAACGGAAGTTCATTGTATCTGTCAATATTTCAGCTCCTGCAGCCCATGGCCCACTGCTTTACAGGCATCCAAACCAGATGCTCCCAGTACGTACTAAGAAAACATGATGGAAAAGTTGATAGGCAAGGACTGACCTGGCAAACTGTAAAGGGCGTGTGCAGAAGGAAGGGGGCTGTCAGTGATACGACAGCTAACATCAGAGAGAGGGCTCTGAGTGACCACCATCACACAAATCCTCATCTAAGTCCAGCTAGGTCTATCAGGGGAGTCAGTCATCTATGGCTGGAGAACTGAAAAACCCTGAAAAGCCTCAGCTCTACAAATCTCTCATCATCCCATTACAGTGCCTGGAATTACACCATTATTGCCAGTTATATAGGTTAAGCCATGTCTATTCAAGAAATGTCCAGTTTAAATTTGCCATGTTTCTGAGTGGTTAACAATTAAGCGCCCAGATTGTAAACTCCATGGGAAACCGTGTTCTCTTCAGTGTTAATTTCCCCAAGATTTGGTAGCATGTTTTGTTCAATGAAGATACTTGACTGTTGAATGTAATTAAACATTTTTCCTTTAAGAGATCAGTTATCTGTCATCTAGCTTCCTCTTGATGGAAAGGGACACAGGCCAGTTAGGTTTGATGGGGCATGGACATTTAAAAATGCCTAGAGCATGGCAAGGGGCAGCTAGGTGACACAGTCCATAGAGTGCGAGGCTTGAGAGCAGGAAGACTCACCTTCCTGAGTCAAATCTGGCCTCGGAAACTTAACTAGTTGTGTGATTCTAGGCAAGTCGCTTAATCCTGTTTGCCTCATTTTTCTCATCTGTAAAATGAACTAGAAAAGAAAATGGCAAAGCACTCCAGGATCTTTGCCAAGAAAACCCCAAATGGGGTAACAAAGAGTGGGAGATGACTGAAATAACTCAACAAAAACACGAGCACAGTATAAGAAATAAATATTTGAAAGGTAACAGAAAGAGAAGAACATAATGGGTCAGAAGCTAGAAGAAGGGCAAATATGTTGAAATAACATTTCAGAGAGGTCAAAGACGATGAGCAGAGATATAAATAAGAGCTTTTATGTGACTGGAGTAAATACCATAAACCACACCCAGAACAAGCAACAAAAAAGCAAGAGCAGGGATGGAAAAGAGGGCAGATGGGGAGTTCAGTCCAGGATACTATCTAGAAACTCCTCATCTTAACTAATTCTCCTTGCTAACTAACTGATGACATCTGAAGTTCTCAGCTGCTAATAGACTGTAAACGCTTCTGCTGTCCTGTATATTCAGGACCATGGAGGCAAAGACCCAATTGCCCAACCCTAGTTACAGATCTGAAAACGAGGACTGAAGGAAAGTGAAATTTTTTGATGAGGAAGGCGTGAGTGATGATTTAGAGAGCAGTTCCAATAGAATTATAAGGACAGAAGCTGATTTCAAGGGGCTTAGAAAGGAAAGGTTGAAGAAGTGGAGGAGTAGGGAAAAGAATAATTTTTAAGTAAATCACTAGCTATAAAATGTGGGACTTGGTTAGATGATCTTAAAACTTTTTAAGAAATTTATTTAGTATTTTAGTTTTCCCCAGTAACATGTAAAAACAATTTTAACATTCATTTTTAAAACTTTGAGTTCCGAATTCTCTCCTTTCCTCCCTCTCCACCCCCCCCATTGAGAAGGTAAGCAATTTAATATAGGTTATGCATGTGTAGTCATGCAAAACATTTCCGTATTAGTCATGTCGAAAAGAAAACATAGACAAAAAATATCAAGAAAAAGAAAGTAAAAAAAAAGGATGCTTCAATCTGTATTCAGACACCATCAGCTCTTTGTCTGGAGATAGGCAGCATTTTTCATCTTAAGTCCTTCAGAATTGTCTTGGACCATTGTATTGCTGAGAATAGCTAAGTCATTCACAGCTGGTCATCTTACAATATTGCTGTTACTTTGTACATAGGACATATCACTTTGCATCAACTCATTTAAGTCTTTCCAGGTTTTTCTGAGAGCATCGTGCTCATCATTTCTTATAGAGCGATAGTGTTGCATCCCAATCACAGACCACAATTTGTTCAGCCACTCCCCGATTGATGGGCAACCTCTCAATTTCCAATTCTTTGCCACTAGAAAAGGTCTGCTATAAATATTTTTGTACATGTAGGTCCTTTTCATTTTGTTTATTATCTCTTTTGGGATGTAGACACAGTAGCGGCATTACTAGGTCAAAGGGGATGTAGGGTTTTATACCCTTGGCCACAGTTACAAATTGCTCTACAGAATGTTTGAATCAGTTCACAATTCCACCAGCAAAGCATTAGCGTCTCATTTTTCCCACGCCCCCTCCAACATTTGTCATTTTTCTTTTCTGTCCTATTGGCCAATCTAATATTTATGAGGTAGTACATCAGGTTTGTTTAATTCACATTTCTCCAATCAATAGTGAGTTACAGTATTTTTTCATATGGCTATAGATAACTTTGATTACTTCATCTGAAAACTGTTCATATCATTTGATCATTTATCAATTGGGGAATGGCTCTTACTTTTTTATAAATTTGACTCAGTTCAAAAAAATAAAAAAAATTTAAAAAAATAAATTTGACTCAGTTCTCTTTATCTTTGAGAAATGAGGTCTTTATCAGAGAAAATTGCTTCAATTTTTTTCACAGTTACTATTGCTAACTGTATTTACCTCCACCTATTTCCCCCATTTATTCTAATTCTCTCTTTTCACCCTATCCCTCCTTAAAAGTGTTTTGTTTCTGACTATCCCTTCCCCCGACCTGCCTTCCCTTCTATCAACCCCCCTTCTTCTCTTATCTCCTTCCCTTCCTACTTTCTTCTAGGGTAAGATATATTTCTATACTCAATTAAGTGAGTATGTTATCCCCACTTTGAGCCAATTCTGTTGAGAATAAAGTTCACTTGCTCCCCTTCATCTTCCCCTCCACTGTAAAAGCTTTTTCTTGCCTTTTTATGTGAGATAATTTATGCCATTCTACCTCTTCCTTTCCCTTTCTCCCAATGCATTCCTCTTACACCCCATACTTTTTTTTTAGATATTATCCCTTCATATTCAACTCACACCTGTGCACTGTCTACTCCTTCTAACTGTCCTAATAATGAGAAAGTTCTTACAAGTTACCAGAGTCATCTTCCCATGTAGGAATGTAAACAGTTTCACCTCATTAAGTCCTTATGTTTTCCCTTTCCTGTTTATCTTTTTTTACATTTCTCTTAAGTCTTGTATTTGAAAGCCAATTTTCTAATCACCTCTGGTCTTTCAATAAAGAATTCTTTAGTCCTCTATTGCATTGAATATCCATTTTTTTCCTAGAGATTCTTCTAGGGACATGCAAGTTTTCAGCTCCAAGGTGGTATGATCTAAGGAGAGGTATGTTTACTACTCTCTTGGCCTGTGTTCTGGTCTGCGGGTGCCCACAAGTCCTCTTTTCTGCCCTGGAACTGTGATGAGGGTCCCTGCTCAACTGTGGTCACAAGCTGGGGTGTGCTAGTGCTCTTGGGATTGCCACCCAGGACTACAACCTGGATCTGAGTATGGGCAAATGAACAGAGCCTTGCCTCAGTGCTAGCAATGAGATTCCTGTAATCTTGTGACCAGTTGTTCGACACTCTTACTCTCTGTGGGCTTAGAGGTTTGGAAGAAGCTACTGCTGCTGTTGATTCAGCGGCTCCCAAAGCTTGCTCCTGGTTTGCTGGTTCTGGGTCTCTGCTGGTGGGGCCTACATTGGACTGTGCTCCACTTTTACCCAGGTGCAACAGACCTTTCCTGCTGACCTTCTAGATTGTCTTTGGCTGGAAAATTATTTTACCCCATCCTTTCGTGGGTTCTGCTGCTCTAGGAATTGTTTTATGGTTTTATTTAAAGGTGTTTGGAGGGGTTTGAGAGAGAACTCAGGTGAGTGGCTGTCTTTTCTCTGCCATCTTGGCTCCCCCTACCTTGAGTCCTTTTTAATTATTATATTATGTGATTCTATGACTACATGAAGGCAAGATAAGGGCAACATGTCCTCTCAGAGGCTGATTGCCAAGGGGAGAAGTAATACTGCAGTGAACTATTCAGTGAGAAATCTGAAACTATAGGAGATTTGCCAAGTTTTGTGATCTGGAAAGAAATACAGTCTAGTAGCTTTCAAGTTCTCTTGCTATTTGGGAAAAAGTAGTTCCCATTTGGGGACACAGTTTCTTGATGGTAGGGAGGGCTAAAAATTAACCAGGATGTGAGACAGTGTCAATGCCGTCCTGAACACACCTCTTCTTCTTCAACCATAGTCAAAGGGGCTCTTTTTATTATAACAGAGAAGTTTTTGCTTCACATAAAGTAGTTCTTGTTTCAGAAATCCAATCTTCAATCCCTACAGTACAAGACTTGACTGTGACGTTTCAAGAGTTTGTCATGTGGGTGGTCAATATACCCATGAACACACATGCACATACATCTGGGGGAATGAAGCAGTGCCATGGCTAAAATATTGAACCAGGAATCAGGAAGATCTGAGTTCAAATCCAGACTCAGATGCATACTAATTGTGTGACCCTGGGCAAGTCACTTAACCTTTGTCTGCCTCAGTTTCCAAATCTATAAAATGAAGATAATAATAACACTTATCTCCCAGGATTATTGTGAAATGAGTTAATATTTGCAAAGTACTTTGAGAACCTTAAAATGCTACACAAATGTTAGCTATAGTGACCACGATGATGATGGAAGTTTGAAAACTAAGAATCATGAGATCATAGAAAGACATCTGGTCTCATCCCCTCTTTTAACAGTTGCTTGGGGAACCTCCTGACAAAACTTCTTCTCCAACATCCCAGACATTAGTCCCTTTTTTGCTGTTGTCTTTTCAGTGGTGTCTGACTCTTCGTGAGTCCATTTGGGGTTTTCTTGGCAAACATAATGAAGTGGTTTGCTCTTTCCTTCTCCAGCTCATTTTACAGATGGGGAAACTGAGACAAACAGGGTTAAGTGACTTGTCTGGGGTCACACAGCTCAGAAGCGTGTGAGGCCAGATTTGAACTCAGGAAGATGAGTCTTTCTGATCCTAAGCCTTGTACTCTACCCACCGTGTCACCTAACTGCTCTATCAGTCTCTTTGAACATCTCACAATTTCCATATTACATCATAAGATCATATACTTAGACATGGAAAGGACCTTACAGGTCATTTAGTCCAACCCTCTTATTTTATAGATGAGGAGACTGAGGCTCTGAGAGGTTTAGGAACTCGCCCCAGGGAACAAATACAGCAAAGTGACAGAGCAAAGATTTGTACTAGTGGTTCTAGATTCAACACTCATTCAATTGATAGCCCTGCCTGTCTCAAGGGCTTTATGTGCAAGATTATTTCATCTAAGTTTCACAATTATTGGTGAGGTAGTGAATTAAAGTAGCATTTTCCCCATTATACAGGTAAGAAAGGCTAGCTCTCAGACACAATACAGCAACCTACCTTTGGACTTATGTCCATCATTCTTTGCCCTCAGTACTTGAGTCTAATGTTAATAAAGTCGAGAATGGATGGCTATTTCTCAAGGACAGGCTATAAGCCTGTTCAGGTTAGGCCAGAGGATCTCTGAATTTCTTTCTAATTCTAAGATGTTCTGGTTCTGGGGTGATTTTCTTTCAAATGAGATGATGCACACAAAATTGCTCAGCAAATTATACCTATGAAGTACTGGGGGAAAACCCTCAGAAGGCTATAATTTTCTTTTTTGTTCATGAGGAAGCTGGTGGCTTAATACTTAATCAAGAGCTTGCTATGCTCCAGGTAATAGTACTATGACAACTGAAAGATGGCTCTGTTGTTTTTAACACACTACAACTACAGGCAGGGATAGATTTAAAATCTCTTCCCTGAGTATTTCACCTCATCTCATATATAGAGGCAGATTATATGTTGTTTCTGGTTTTTAACTCCACTATAACTAAAGTTTGTCATTCAAACTGCCCCCAAATAGCCTCTTTAAAAAAAATAGAATTTAATGCGTGAATGTTTTGTTTTGTAGCCAAGGGATAAAAGTCCTGGGCAAGGAAAGACACTTAAGTGTAAATTTAGTTTGACAGATTTTATTTCCAACCTGCAAGAAGGTGGTCAATTTTCAATGTAAACTAAAAATATAGACAGGAAGAAGTTTAACTGAATATTTGGAGGGATTACAGCAGTGATGGGTTTGTCATTTCCTTCTCCAGTTCATTTTACAGATGAATAGGGTTCAGTGACTTGCCCATTGTAACACAGCTAGAAGATATCTGAGATTGGATTTGAACTCAAATCTTCCTGACTCCAGGCCTAGCTCTCTATCCACTGTGCTGCCTAACTACCATAAATAGCACGAGTCTTTGTTAAAGTCTTTGCTAAAATGCAATTATTCTACATCTACCACATTTCCCTGATATATGGCTAGTAAACTAATCAATAAAGAAAATTATCTTAATGTAGAATTACCTGTTAATGGTGAACCCATCCTAGCCCTCAAGGATCATTGCTTCCCATACTAAATATTCATAAACCATTTATTCCACAATAAGTTATAAAGTTTTACCAGGCATTCACATCAAGCTCATTGCCCTACATTTTGAAGATTTCACTCTCTTCCATTTTTTGAAATGAAGTGGTGTATTGGGTCTGGCTCTGGACAGGTTTAAGTGCATGCTCACTATTAAGATGCCCAGGCTCCCAGGGGATGATTTGTAAATGGTCACATGTCTACTCAATTGTCAATGTTGGGTTTGAAACAAGGTCTTTTAACTTAAAATCAAGTGCGAGTCCACATTTACATACAGACTTCTAGCCCTTAGAAGAGGACTGGGCATAAAAGAGAGTCAATTTACTAAACTCAGTTGAACCCAAATGCTTATCAGAAAGAACATCAGACAACCCAAACAATTCCTATGCCTGGCTTCATATTTATAGTTGCTGATTTTATTTCTTACAGTATGAACACAATTATTCCCCTTCACATGCTTTTTTTTTTTTTGGCAAGTCAATTGGGGTTAAATGATTTGCCAAGAGTCACACAGATAGAAAGTGTGATGTATCTGAGGCCAGATTTGAACTCACTGACTCCAGGGCTGGTGCTCTATCCACTGCGCCACCTAGCTGCCTCCACACACTCTTTCTTCAAAAACTCAATTGCTACATAGCATTCCGTCTCCTGCTGTCTTCTTTTTACACAGGTATTATTCCACAACCTGAAACACCCTCCCTTCTTACCACTGCTTTGTGGAAGCCAGAGCTTCCACAGCTCACATCCTATAACCTATACAAAGACCTCCTTGATCTCCCCAGTTCTTTGTTATCTCTTGCCCTTGAAATTATTTTGTATTCTTTTTAGATTAATCTGTGTCCTAGTTGTGTCTTCCTATTAGAAATAACTTCTAGATAGAAAGGGATGGTATGGTTTCTACCCTCATGTCCCTGGCCCCTACCAGAGAGCCATGAATTTAGCAGTCACTTTAATAAATGTCCATTGAGTTGAAAAAACCCATACTTCAACAACAACTTAGATAAGTTTGGAGGATCTTTTCAGTGATATTATTTTATGATTTAAGGAAAAATGTATGGAGAATCCACACCTAAGGTAGACTATACTGTTGGAAAACTTGGTTGTCTGTAGGTGGTTATTAACATTGAATATGAAAAAAAAAAGTTTGCGTTTATCAACAAAACAAAAGCCGAAGTCAGCAACTCATAAGAAGTAATATACTGTTAACCAGTCTAGAAATTGATACGAGCACAGGAAAGCAACACTATTACATGAATATGTGGTGTCAGCCATAAATAGTGTGATGTTGGCAGCCAGAAAATTGTTGTTGTTGTTGTTGAGTTATTTCAATCAGGTCTAAATCTTCATGACCCCATTGGGGGTTTTCTTGGCAAAAACCCTGCAGCGGTTTGCCATTATCTTCTCCAGCTCATGAGGGAACTTAGGTAAACAGGGTTAGGTCCAGATGCTTGCTAATAAGTATCTGAGGCCAGATTTGAATTCATCAAGATGAATCTTCCTGATTCCAAGCCCAGTGCTCTATCTATTGTACTACCTAGCTGTTCCAGAAAATTAGACTTCTCTATTTCTATAGACTGTTGGTATCAAACTACAAATTCATATCAATTCATAAGGGCCAAAGGAAATTGGTGTCCCATTTGTACACTTCAAAACATTTAAAACTGGGAGAATGTAGCTCGTTAGGTTCTTCTACCTTTCTCAAAGGCAGTGTGGTAAAACAGAAAGAGAACTGAACCTTCAGTCAGGTAGCTGGGTTAAATACCACTGCTGACCCTTTAGTAAGTATACAACCCTGAGTAGGCCTTTTAGACCCTCTGACCCTTGGATCCCTCAAACACAGAGTGAGAATTATACTCACAATATTTATTGCGCCTGGTGGTTGCTGTGAGGATTCTATGAAGTAATATGTTTATTTGCCAACCTTAAAGCTTAAACCTTTAAAAAAATGTTATCATCAACACATCAGTTTATTATTCCCATTTTACTCAACTAATTTAAAAAATAGTCTTAGGACATATCATTATCCTACTATTCTTTGTCTGTATTTAATGTTTGATGAATTATTGCTCAGATGGATAAAATGATTGCTTTTTGTAGCTGAATAAATATTACATTAGCTCTTTTGTATAATAATAATACTATTACAACATTCATACAACACTTTAAGGTTTGCAAAGTACTTTACCATCATGATCTCATTTTATCCTCAAAATGACTCTGGGATGTAGGTGCCATTGTTATCCTCATTTTACAGACGAGGAAACTGAAGCAGAGAAAGGTTGTGACTTGTTCAAGGTCACACAGCTCGTTAGTGTCTGAGGCAGGATTTAAACTTAAGCCTTCCAGACTCTAGGTCCTCCTCTCCTTCCATTATGTCACACTGCCTCTAACAATGACAGAATAATATCACAAGATGAATTTTGGAGCATACAATTCATTTTGTAGGGTCAAAGGAAACATTTTTGAACAAGTTCCTTTAGCAGACAGGGTGACAGAGATGATGAGTATATCATTCTGTTTCCACAAGTTTTCTATTTCTTCCTATAGATTTCTCTATTAGTTTGGAGATTGTAAATATTTACTCCCCTATTTTTCTCAATCTTTATTACTCTTATCTTTGACCAAGGTGTGAGTGAATGACTTTGTGCAAATTTCTGCCAAAGGAATGGTATTTATTTATCTTAAAGCCTTAATACTGTGTCACTAGGTCCCTACTAAGTGAAAATAATAAATCATACAGTCACACTATTCCAATTTACACTACATATTTCCATTGGGCTGGAAGTAATTAGCATATTTTGCATAATCATAACTTTGGCTAATGTGAATTCAAATACATGAGACCACTTCAAGGGATTTATAATTTGCACTAATCAGCACCTAACTATGTGTGTATGTGTGTGTATGTGTGTGTGTGTGTGTGTGTGTATATATACACACACACACATACGTATGTATGTATAGATATATGTATGTATATACATACATACACGTGTGCATATGTATATATGTGTGTATATATCTGTGTGTGTGTGTATGTATAAATGTATGTATATATGTATGTGTGTATATAAGAAAGATGAAAGGTAGCCTCAGAGTTGGGAAAACCTGGATTCAAGCCCTGACACATCTGGCTGAGTAACCATAGGTAAGTTATGTAACCTAGTAGTGACTCAGACAACTCTCTAAGACTGTAAGTTATAGGATAGGTACAAACATATTGTTAGAGAGAGTTTTAGCACTAGGCATTCTCTATATTAATGGAATCATAGGCTCAATCCAAAATAAAAATAAGATAAAATAGAAATGGGAAGTATAATGGGGATGATAAAGCTTGCTTGAACTGTGAACAACTAAAAAAGTAGATTGTGTTACTTGTGAAAGGATCAACTCCGAAAGAAATACAACTGGCCATGTAATCTCTGCTTATGAGACTGGATCTAAAGATTTTCATTAGCATACTTTGATTTTGGGGCAGCTAGGTGGCACAGTGGAGAGTGCCGGGCATGCTGTCAAGAAGACTCATCTTCCTGAGTTCAAATCTGACCTCAGACATTCACTAGCTATGTGACCCTGGACAAATCACTTAACCCTGTTGGCCTCAATTTCCTTGTCTCTAAAATAAGCTGGAGAATGAAATGGCAAATCACATCAGTATCTTTGTCAATAAAACCCCAAATGGGGTCAAAGAGTCAGACATAACTGAAAAATGACTGAACAACAAAAACAAAACTTTCCAGTCAATATAACCTCCATCATTCTTTTACACTAACCACAAAATAGAGAACATTAAGGAAAACCAGTGGTGCAGTTTGGATAAGTTTTGTTCTTTTTCAGGGCTTCAATATTCTCTTCTGTAAAGCCTGGGAATTTGACTGGGTAAGTTCCAAGATCCTTTCCAATGCCACCAAAAGAGATTTCTTTATATTGCTTTTTTTAAAAAAAATCTATTAAGGAAATAGTAAGACTTAAAATGAAGGCAATCACTAGATAAGATCCTAAAATCATGCATCAAACCTTGTCTGAGAGGTCTTTTGGTCACTTCTGTAAATTAGGTATTAAATCATTTCAGTGCTTGTGGGGGAAATATCTACTTGGTTTATCAGTGGAGTATAGACACATTAATAGTAGCTTCATTCTTGAGACATCAGTCCCTCAGACAATTATTAAGAAGGGGCATAAGTGGTGAGTTGGCCATAGACTCAGTTTCAAAGAAATCAAGGCTGTTAATTAGACAATTTCACCGGATTGATGTCTCTTTTATACAACTAAAGTCTTTGTTATTTTCAAAGGATTTTGAATACAATGAGATTTTCTTAAAACAAAACTTCTTAGTTCATTGGATTTGTCAACGGTTTTGGGCCGATGGCTGAAGAAAGAAGGGAGAAGAGATTGATAATATAGCTCATGAAATGGAATGCTTTTTCCAAAGTTTGAGATCAGGTAATATATCTAATATATTTGCGGCCATCCATTCCTTGAATTCACAAAACGTCAATAAATATTTATTCATTTCCTACAATATGCAATGCCCTTCATATGTGCTGGGAATACAGTAACATATACAAAACTATCCTTGGCATCAAGGGCTTTGCATTTTCTTGGGAGGGGGGGTGATGGTCACATAAATAAGTGCCCTCAATTATTTACTTAGCATGGTTCTAAATAGCAGGTAGAACTATGCTCTCGCTCCCCAAAGTTCTCCTAATTATTTGCCTATAAAATGAGAGGTTTGAATTAATTCAGCCTCTGGGATCTCTCCCAGTTCAACATATACAACCCTCAAGATGAACAATCCTACAATTCATGTCAAAGAAATGCATCATCCTGGTTCTGCCCATTCTATTTTGCATCAGTTTACCCAAGTCCTTCCAAGTTTCTCTGAATTCCCCATATTTTCCACCTCTTTTTTTTTTTTAATCAACAGGGAGTTGAGCTTCCACTTCACTTATTGGCTGACCCCTGAGTCCCTGTCCAGGTGTCTTAGGGAACACATGCAACAATTCCCTATATTCCCTAAGAGTACGACACCAGATGACAACTAGATCTCTTATACCCTAAAGACAATATGGACGTAGTTGTGATTTATGATGTATGAGTTTGGGTACTTTTCTATTGGGTAAATGTTTCCTCTGCCCACCTATTGTCTCTGTGTTCCTCCAAACACATTTTATCATTCATTCCATTGCTGAGACTTCATCCTGTAACAAACCTTTGCTTCTTTCTCAGATGTTTCACAGAACAATTAGCAAAACTACCCAGTTCTGGATGCCAAAGGCTACAGGTTTCTCTTAAATATTCAAATGATAAAATTGTTTTTTTTTTAAATTTGATACATCTTAATATTTAAAATATGCTCATTATAGCTAAGAATGCCTTTTTTCTTCTTTTTTATTTGCATGGGGGTGATAGTGGTTAAAAAAATCTACTTATGAGATATCTCTCTCATTAATATAAGCTCTATATAGCTTGTGACTTCAATATTTGGGGACAGAGCAGTGACCTCCTTGTGCTCAAACATGAAGCAAATGATTCCTTGGCACCAAGCACTAATGACCATCTGCTAAAATGAAACTATGCCCACTCAAAAGTTGGAATATGTCATTTCTCTCATTTCAAGAGGCACCAAGTGACACTGGCGTAGAGGGAATGTGCAAAACCCTGAAAGCAACACCTTCTGTGAGATATCCCCTGAAGGGAGGAAATCTCAAATTAGAAACACACGCTCCATTGGAAGAGCTCATCTGGACTCTGCTATGAATGGCGCTTTTATCCTCTATGCATTTCCAGAAGCCACTTCTTCCATTAGAAAGGAATCAAAAGAGATCTAGGTTTCATTCCCCACTCTAATCAATAATGAACTGAAATCCTGGGGCAAATATTTTCCTTTTTGGGTTTCAGTTTCCCCATCTGCTAAACTAGATGGGTTTGATTAGATCAGGGGTTTTTAAACTGGGACCTGTGAACTTGTTTTTTAAAATATATATATATATATATATATATATATATAATATATATATATATATATATATATTAATAACTATTGCAATGTAATTGCTTTCCTTTGTAATCCTATGTATTTTATTTTGGGTATTTAAAACAATTTCAAATGAGATACTCATGCTTCATCATTCTGTTCAAGTAGTCTATGACATTAAAAAAATACTAAGAATCCCTGGGCTAAATGACTTCACAGTCCCTTCCAGCTCCAAAATCATAAAACCACTATCATAATTATTACCGTATAAATGCAATGTTGAATTGGGGAAGGAGCAACAAATCTGGAGGCAGAAGGTCTGTGCATTCTTCCTCCTTGTTGTTGTTCAGTCATTACAGTCACATTTTACTCTTTGCGATGCCATTTGGGGTTTTCTTGGCAAAGATACACTGGAGTGGTTTGCCATTTCCTTCTCCAGCTCATTTTACATATGAGGAAACTGGGGCAAACAGGGTTAAGTGACTTACCCAGGGTCACACAACTAGTAAGGGACTGGATCTGAACTCAGGTCTTCCTGATTCCAGGTCTGGTGCTCTATCCACTGTGCCACCTACCTGCCCCTACTTTCTTCCTAGCATTATCATTTATCTTTCTTTATGAGACTGACTACATAGATCTCTGCTCTCCCCCCAGTCCAGAATTAGGAAGAGTCTCAGAAGCCAGCTAATACAATCCATAACTTTAAACAAAAAGTATTTTCTATAATATTCCTGACAAGCGGTCATTTAGTCTTTGCCTAAAGACTTCCAATGGGAAGTAGTATCCACTTCTACTTCTGGAGGACAACATTCTACTTTTGGACAGCTCCAATTGCTAGGATTTTTTTTTTTTACTTCTACCAAGGTGAAGTTCGCCTTTATGTAATTTCCATTCAGTGTTCCTAATTTTGTCCTTTGGGCCTTTTTTGATCCACATTTCTTCATGTGAAATATAAGGGGGATAGACCAACTGACCTCTAAGTCCCCCAGTAGCTCTAAATGCTATCTTGGCATGGTTATCTATCCATAATATTGTGACACCTTCTAACACATAAGAATTCACACCTTCCTCTCTTTTGCCCACATGACCTCAAGCAAGTCATTGGCCTATCTGAGCCTTAGTCACCTCACATGTAAAATGGAGGGGTTGGGCTAGATGACCTCTATGGTTTCCTCTAGCCTTGCTTGATCCAATGATCCTGTGATCCATACCACATAAAACTATAGCTTCCTCTTTGAAGGCAGAGGAGCTGTCTCTTAGGAAACAAGCAGGGAAAAAAAATGCTTCCCTGAGGGAGGTGAAATCTTTTTTTCAGTTCTCAGGGAAAGAGAAAAGGGGAACAAATGGTCTTATTCCCCTGGGAAGACTTCTCTGTTAATGAGGACTGCAGCATTTAGAGGACCTTTCAACTCCAGCATATCAAATACGGGGAGAATGTTTGAGGAAATCATGATTCACTAGGGCTTTTCAACATGCTTCCCTTGACCATGAGATATTCTTTGTAGGAGCCAGGTGACATCAAATGACTTAACTTTTCTATGGAATTATTGGGCATCCCAACAGAATATCATGTGATAATAATGAATCTAATTAAAATGACATGTCACTTTCCTCATGACAACCCTGAGAAATAGGTCAGGCAAATATGATTGTCCCCATTTTACAGATCAAGAAACCGAGTTTGATCAATGTGCCCAATGCTGCACAGGTAGGAAGTATCTGAGCTGGGATTTGAAATCATGTCTAAAGACTCCAAGTCTAGTGCTTTTCCCATTATGCATCTCTGCCTCTCCATAGAGCATTTCATTGACCTTGTCATTTACCTTTTTTTGGTCCCAGTCTCCTCATTTACAAAAATATTTTATACTGTCAAAGGAAGAGATCAGATCAGACATGTTGACTATGTCTATGGCCTTGTCCTGATCTAAACAAGTTCCAAGACATAGAGAGTGAACTGGGGCAAGGGTCTCTCAGGTTTTACTGAAACCAGCAAAGAGAAGTAACAGCCTGGCTGAATGGCTAATTATCTCTTTGTTTACAGCTGAAGGATTGCAATCTGACTGAGGAAGACCACAGACCATGCACTAGAGGAACCAGGGCTGAGAGGGGGAGAAGGTTGAGGTGTTAGATCCACAGGGTAAGCAGGTTAAGGATTGAGTCAACAAAGTAAAATGAGGTCATATCCAATCACAAACCAGAGCACTGAGATGGAATCAGAGACGAGATGCAATAATGTGGCAACTCACGTCAAGATGATAAAGCAAGAGAAATGAGACTTTCTGAGTCATTTTGAGTATTTTAAGTACCAAAATTAACTACAAAGGACATATGAAGGAAGATACTATCTGCATCCAGAGAAAGAACTGATGAATAGAAGTATTATAGAATTGTTTTACATACACACATACATACATACACACATTTGTGTCTAATGGTAGCCATCTCTAGGGCAAGGCATGGGAGGGAAAAAAAGAAAGTTATATGATAATCTTATTATATATTTAAGAGAAATAGCAAATTGTACATAATAAATTTGCAGTTTCATATACAATCTTCTTTTTTCTATTCTACTACATTATAGAAATGTTTGTTTTATTTCTTAAGTTCAGAATAAAATAAATGACATTTTTAAAAGATAAAAGAATCCCAAACACAGTTGTCAAACAAATGAAACTAAAACAAGACAACCTAGGAGTGTTAGATTTTAGTCAGAGGACCCAGATTAAATTCTAGGCTCTGTTACTTAACTATTTAAAAAAAAAAATTAACACTATTACCTTTATAAAATAAGCGACTATTTTATCCTGACCTTACTATTTGTGAGATCTTGGATAAGGATGATGGTGATGATGGTGATGATGATGATGATGATGATGACGATGATGATGAAAGTGATCATGATAGTGATCATGATGATAGTTAAAAAGTACTTCAAGGTTTGCAAAGCACTTTGAATATATTATTTCATTCAGCTCTCATAATAACCCTGTGAACTAGGTGCTGCTATTATCCCCATTTGGTAGATGAAGATACCGAGGGTGAGAGGTTAAATCACTTTCCTGGGGTCACATAGCTTAAAAGTACCTAAGGCAGTATTGAATGCTGTCTTCCTGACTGCACCTTCAACACTCTAGTCACCACACCACACAGCTGCCTCAGCTTATCTCTTTGGGTCCTCAGGACCTTTGGTGAGGTGAGTTGTACTAATAGGGTTTATTGCTCAGCTCTAAAACTATAAGATTATATGACAAGGAAAAAGTAGACAGATGAGTACTTATACTGAAACTTGCAGCTAGGTGGCACCATAGTGCAAAGAGTGCCAGGCCTGGAGTTAGGAAGACTCATCTTCCTAAATTCAAATCTGCCCTCAGACACTACCTGTGTGACCCTGGGAAAGTCATTTAACCCTGTGGGACTCAGTTTCCTCATTTGTAAAACGAGCTGGAGAAGAAATGACAAAGCACTTCAGTGTCTTTGCCAAGATGTGACCCAAAATGGGGTCACAAAGAGTCAGACATGACTGAAACATCTGAACAACACATTGAAACTAGCTTCACATTCATCTATATTTAATACCCTTTAGTATCTTACTTTAAGCAGTTGAATTTAATTGCTTTTTGTTCACTGCCTGGAGTTAAAGCTTATAAATGGCAACTGTGTTTTTGGGCCTCAGTTTCTTCAAATGAAAAAAAAAATTAACGAGTTAGGCCTTTAATAATTCTTCTAACTCCAAATGCTATGTTCCACAAGCAAGTTATGCAAAGGTTCTTCTTAAAAGCTTTAAAACTGTTCTTGAGATTCTATTGGTTCAGGAAATTAAGGCCATTGCCACAGCTTTCTGGTCACCTAGATACAAAAATACAGGGCAATGGAGGCTTCATACCATAGACCATAATCACCACTGAGAAGCTGGGCTCAGTGGAGTCAACACGTTTTCCTGGTTGGTCGTCCCTTTACTGCCTTTATTATCCTTCCCCTGCTACAGCCACATAAATCTCTTTGTGTTAATTGTTAGACTGACATGTCATCTCATTCCAATTTCAGACGCAAACTAGCAAAGGACCAGCCTGGGTCAGGCCTGCCATTAGAAACTGAACTTCACAAATGACCCATCCCAATCTTCTCCTTCTACAGGAGACTAAGATCTAGGCAGATGAAAGCTCCTCACAGAACACCATAGAGCTAGTGCTAGTAATACCTTAAAGAGCTGAGCTAAATTAATAAGTCAGTTTAGATTTATTTTGAGACTCCTAAAAAGAACTGTTAGTTATCATGTCCATTCTTATATTTCTCTTCAGCTAGTGAGGCCTTGAATGAGCTATAATACAATGGCCCACCTGTCCATATCTTTTGTCACTTCCTCACCTGTCTCACTTGGTAAGGACTGAGACTGGCATCCTTGTAGGAAAGGGAGTAACAGAATTAAAGAATCTTAGAGATGTAAGAAAGCTTGATCATTCTCTGGGTCAAGGGTTAACCTTCTTGAATATGTCATGGGTCCTTTCGGCAATTTGGTGAAGCTTATGTACCTCTTCTCACAATATTTTTAAATGCATAAAATAAAATATGTAAGGAAAGCAAGTATAATGAACTATGTATGTATATATGTGTATTATATATATATGTGTGTATACATGTATATATACATACATGTATACACATACATACATATACGTACCTATGTATACATATACATTGTGTGTGTGTGTATGTGTGTAAAATACACACATATGACAAAAGATGATGTGTTGGAGAAGGAAATTGCCAACCACTCCAGAATCTTTGCCAAGAAAACCCCATATAGGGTCATGAAGAGTCAGATACAACTGAATGACTGAACAACAATACATGTATCTATAGTATGTGTATGTGTATGTATATATAGACATGCATACATTTTACATGTACATATATACAGAATGTGTATGTGCATATATGGGTATATATGTATATATGTATATGTGCATATGTGTATGTGTGTATGTATATACACACATATGAAAAAGAGTCAACAAAATCCTCCTAGATGAAGGTTTCTGAGGCCCTCACATCTCCAGATCATTTGCCTATCATTATATAACAAATTAGTGTCAGAATCAGGATTAGAAGCCAAGTTTCAAAGGATGAGAGATTTAGAAGTGGAAGAATTTTAAAGGTGAACCCTCTCTTCTCTTCATTTTACAGATGGAGAACTAAGGCACAACTTTCTAGGTTCACCCATTGCTAGTTAAATGTGTGAGAATGACCCAGGCCTTGGCGACTCCAAGTTTAGTGCTCTGTTCAGGACACCACGTGTCTTCTAAATAGGCTCAGGACTAAGCTTTGTAGGGGCCCAAAAGATGGTGATACCAGAGAGGCCCTAACAGAGAAGAGCAGTTGCTCTATGGGACTTTTGCCAATTCTTCCAAACATTTTCTGGTCTAACACTGGATGTGATAACAGTTCCAAGCTGCAGATTCTTAGTCATGATATAAGAGTTTGGCCAAGACACAACAAAGTGTCTTTAAATTTAATCAGATCAAGCTTCATTCCTACTCCAGATGACTAATACTGTTCAAAGATTTTTAAAAGAGCAAAATGTGTTTACATATGGCACAAATGAAATAAAGGAAACACAAAGCAATAGTGCCCTCTAGTGGAAATACTTAAGCACCGGATAAAAGGTTGTAATTCTATAGCCTTTGACTGGAGGGTTGCTAAAGGCGGGTGCTTTAAGCGGAAGGGATTTTAAACCTCGGGTCCTAAAATTTCAAGAGGTGTCTGAACTTGGATGGGAAAAATATATCTATTTGCACTAACTTCTCGCTGAAATTTAGCATTTATTTCATTTATTTCAAAGCATTATTTTTGAGGAGAGGTCCATAGGCTTCATCAGACTGACAAAAGAAGTGAAGGTCTTGGTACAAAAAATAGATTAGGATCCCTGAAGTGCTCTAATCTGCCCTCATTTTACAGGTGAGGAAACCGAGACATGGAGGAAATGGATTTCTGAAGGTTAATGTATAATGGAGGTTAGCACCACGACTCCTAACACCCTATTCAGGTTTCTCCACCCCCCACACCTTTCTTTTTTTAACAAAACATCGCACTTTAGAGCTAAATAATTCTGAGACGTTTCTAGGTAAAGAGGAAGAGGATTCGAGTTTTTCTGATTGACTCCAGATCACAGAAGCAGAACACAAAATGGGTGGAAGAGAAAAAGAAACAAATTTTGATAAAACATTTCTTCTCGGTTACATCCTGCCCAACTGCACGTCATGCTGTTCACAACACATGGCACTTCAGATCCTCTCTACTAGTCCATGTCTCCAACACTTACTTTCCTTACCTCCCCTTCTAGGACTCTCCAATTTCCATCAAAACTCAAGCAGTACTTCTTACTGATCCCTGCCCCCTGCTATGTCTCCCATGCCTTCCCTTACCCTCCCAATTTTTTTTTACGTGTATTAATTTTATGTGGTATATATTTGTTTATATATTCTCCCTCTGTGTATATGTATATGTATATGTATATGTATGTGTATGTGTATGTGTATGTGTATGTGTATGTGTATGTGTATGTGTATGTGTATGTGTATGTGTACGTGTATGTGTATGTGTGTATGTTTATCTTCTGATTGAATGCAAGCTCCCAGAAGGCAAAGGCTGTTTCATTTTTTATATTTTTATCCCTAGCACCTAGCACTATGCATGGAATTTGATAAGGGTTTAATAAATGCTTTTTAATTAGTTGAGTGAATTAGAATTAAGCAATGGGAAAAAAAATATAGAATCCCATGGCTGGAGGGTGAATAAAGCAAATTATATTGGGCATTTAAATATAATATATAGGATTTTTAACCTCAAGTCTTAGGTTTCAGGAGGTTCAGAACATTAGAATGATCTTTCAGTGCAATGGACTGTTTTTAGAGGTAATGAATTCTCTTATTCTTTAAATGACCAATCACTTGATAACTATGTTATAGAGGAAATTCCTGCTAAGGTAAAATTAGATTAGACAGCTTCCAAAGTCTCAATGAACACCAAAAATTTTTGTAATAGGTACATAAAAATACAGAAAAAGAATAGGGCAGTGACTTCTAGGACATATTAAGAACAGAGAGTTGATACCACTATTGGTGTCTGAGTCTGTTTTAATTTTTTGGCTTCTTTTGTATTTTTAAATATTTATTACATGAGCTTTGCAGCATGATACATAGAATCAGAGACCTCTGGATACGTGTCCACTGCTTGCCCATCAAATGACTATGGCTACTCCTTAGTCACACCAATAGTTTCAAATGTCTCTGAAACAGGATACAGAAATGTAGCTGGGTAACACAGGAGATAAACACAAATCCCTATAGGAAAAAAGTGGTTAATAGGTAGAGACTGCTGTGTTCTCTTCCCTTTAGTCCCAATTACTGATAGTTTTCAAGCCCATGGGATGGTTATTAAATAGAAAAGGAGCTCAATGAAAGGAAAAGTTAAAGGCACTTAACTAAACTCTAAAAAAGGTTTTTTGGGGGGTAGGAGAAGAGTGGAGGGTAGAAAGAAGAGGGGAAGCATCCTTTAAGTGTCCTTTAAGCCTTATCTCCCCCTTGAGGATACTAACTAGAACTACTCTCTTCCTTCTTTGAAGTTCTCTAGTAAGTTTCATATTGATCCCTCATCTGGCACTTAGTGAAAATCACCTGGCATTGATACTCACTTTTTATGTCTTCATATATTATCTATGGGCCTCTGGCAGCCTAGTCAATGGAATATAGGATTTCGAGTTAGGTGAACTGGAGTTCAAATCCTACCCAAGAAGCATCTTGGACACAATGTGAGCCCAGGTGCTATGAATGAAGAGCCAGTGCTCTTTTTACTATATCACGATGTTGGCTTGCATAATTCTGGATCATGTATCTATATTTTATCTCTACAACGTTCTGGTAAAACTCTGAAGGGAAGGACAGTACATTATTAATCTTCCGTCTCATTAGACTCACTCCTTGAGAAAATGGACTGTCTTTCTCCTTTCTTTGTATCCCAAGCACTTACTGCAGTGGTGGGCACATAATAAATGGCACATAGTGGACACTTAATAAGTGATTAATGACTGACTGTATCCACCACAGTGCAATACATTTTCCATATCTCTGCATTGAGCACTTCCTCTCTCTGGGTCTGTGCCTCCTTATCTATACAATGAAAGCCATGAACAGGATGATCTCTTAGATACCTACTAGTACTCTTTTCCTTTAATCATAGGAAGATTATAAGTACCTAAATCAATGACAAATTGATTATGAATTATGAAGACTTGCTTCAGTTGTCTCATGTAAAAGGGGAAATAACAGTAATTATATTGGGTCAGTTTTCCCCCCCTAAGATCAAGAAATTCACTATCATGAAAATATAAAAGAGGATTCCTGTATTTCCTAAACTAAAAGATGTGAAATCCCTGTATTTTAAAAAAGGCCCCAAAATATCCTTGAAATTTAATATATAAACAATAGTGAAATTGGAATATTAACACATATGTAACCGACTAGATTAGACAGAAAACTGACCCATAACACTTAATGAACAATGTTTTAAGAGATGTCATCATAGCAAATAAGGAGCTAGGTGGTGCAATGGATACAGTACCAGACCTGGAGTCAGGAAGACCTGAGGTCAAATCTGGCCTCAGATACTTATTAGCTGTGTGATCCTGGGAGAATCATTTAACCCCATTGGCTTCAATTTCCTCATCTGTAAAATGAGCTGGAGAAGGAAATGGCAAACCACTCCAGTATTTTTGCCAAGAAAACCCAAAATGAGGTCATAAAGAGTTGGACACAACTGAACACCACCACCACCATACCAAATACACACAAGCTGTGTGAAATGAGAAGATTTCAAAATATAGAAATTTATTAAAAAAAAAAGAAAACGACATGGGAAAGATGTGAGGTGTATAGTCTTTAATTTATTCCATATATATCTTGTGCATGTGTATCATACATATCGTGGGTGTACCTTGTTAATTATACCCTGTCTTCTCCATCAGACTGTGAGCTCCTTGAAAGCAGGGATTTTCTTTGTGTCTCTGGTGCTTAGAACAGTGCCTGGCACCCAGCTAGTACTTACTATATGCTTACTGACTGACTGATCCCTGTCATCCCGTCTGTTATTGGAGCTGTCCCAAAGATCGAGTGTCACTATGTATCCTTGAGAGCAGAGACATTTTTTTTTCTTTTTATGCTCTGCCCCTGGGACCCTTCTCTCCCTCTAGTCTAAGAGTGTGAAGGATGGGATTGGAGAGGACAGCCACAGGTTCCCCACCCCTGTCTGGGTCCTCTAGCATTTAAGGAGGGCACCCAAAGAATCCCCCCATTGGACTGGTCTCTTAGATTTCATGATCTCTAGAAACTCACTGTTCTGCAAGATGAATTCAACTTTTGAATTCCCATCTCTTCAGATCATTTCTCATCTCTGCTGAAGGACTTTACCACACTTCTATGTAGGGTACCCTCCACCTCCTTCCTCTGACTTTCAGCTTCTTTTTGGGTGTTTTCTTCTATTAGATTGAGAGCTACTTAATGACTTGGACTGTCTTTTGCCTTTCTTTGTATCTAAAGTACTTAATACAGTGCCTGGTACATAATAGATGTTTAATAAATATGTATTGTCTCTGACTGACTCCTGCTTAGATTAGATCACCCTCTGGCACCATCAGTTCTGTCCCATTCTACTTTCCAAAGACAACGAGAATATCCATGTGTCATCACCTGTTCCTTGAGGCTTCTACCACATGTGAAACTTTTGTTCCTACTTACAGATGTGAAAATGGCATCTCCCATAAAGCCCCTTGCTGATAAAGGGCAATACAATAATAATATTTCATCAGCATACAAGCAAACCACATAATTTCTTGCAGGCTTTTTCACTTGAGACTGATTATTCTTTTCTCATGAATGAACCAAAATTCACCCTTTATCTAGGATACAGAACAAAGTCTCAGAATGAAGCTAAAAAAATGAATTATTTCTTAAAGTCCATTTAGATAAACAGGCAACAAGCAACTATTTTGTGTAAAAGTTCATGTTAAAATTCGTAAATAGAGAGAGAAAAATTGGCTCAGGCCTTGCCTACAAGAAGCTGACAGTCCTAATAAGGGAGCTGAGGCTATGGTAAAAATTAGAATGCAGAAAAACAGAAGAGAGGTCCAAAGGAAGGGCCATGAGTGATTCCTAGAGAGAGCATTGCTTTCTTGCTGGAGGAAAAATGAATTTACCAACCAGCAGTATTAGTGAGTGGCTATGTTCACTCAATATCTGGCTAGTCAAATGCATGATGTAGGCAGCAAACTATGTGTAGACATCTACTACCAAGGTCTTTCTGGAATCCCCTCTCTTTGGATTGAAACCTGATGAAACTCTCTCTCTCTACACACACACACACACACACACACACACACACACACACACACACACACACCACATACACGCTAATATATCATATGATACATCATTATAATAATTATTATATTTTATAATATATCTATACACATATATAATTATTGTGATACATACACACACATACCTGGTTAAGCAAATCTATTTTAAGGCCTATAAGGTCATAGAATGTGACTCATTTTCCTTTCTTAGCATCAGAAAAGAGATGCTTTGTGGAAAGATATATGTACATCAGGAACATGTTTTCTATGTGTCTTCATAAGGCTACTGATGTAGAAGCCACCAGGCAACTCCTTGTAAACTGGCTCAGCCAGGCAGCATGGCTTTTTAAAAGGCTGAAGGTGAAACCAGGTGACCAAGTTGAGAAGTAACCTCATTGATGCCTTTTAAGTTCATTCCCCCAGGCTCAGCAGGAGTGTCTTAACCTCTAATCTGTTAATGAGTCTCAGAAGCAGTGATTAGAAAGGGAAAAAGGAAACTCACTTACCATGGTCCTCCAGTCACCTCCTCTTGACACATAGTAGACATCTTCATATGGTTTGATCTCTGAAGTTCTATCTGGGTAGATTAAGCTTCTTCTGATCCTAATTTTCCTGGGTTTTTAATAAGACGCCAGGTAGAGCAGCTAGTCAAAGTTTCAAGTGTCTAAGGGTTGAGAAACATGCTTGATTCATACCAAGGCTTGGCAGAAAGTTCACATGCTATGTCTTGACACAAGGTCATGGATTATCTCCCTTGCACATGCCATGATTTGATAGAAAACCCAAAGATCAAAAGGAAGGGCAGCCTGTGGCTTCTCAAACCTGTATCCCACTCCTTTCTAAGCGCTCTTTGTAGTACGGTTGTTTGACTCTCTGTTCTTAACTCCTTAGTGAAGCAGGAATCCATCAGTCTTCAACACCCACGCAGAAGAATGTAAAGTTTACATCTTTCTCTCAACGGCAGGCCAGGAATAGCTCTGAAGCCAATCATAACATTTGTAGGCCAGGCTTTCCTCTCTCCCAGGGTACAGATGCAAATGTGTTGTCATGGAGGCATACAGGACACATGTTTCTGATGTGCATATTATCTTTCTACAAAGCATCTCTTCTCCTCTGATACTGAGAGAAGGAGAAAGGGTATATTCCATGACCTTATAGGCTTTAGACCAGGGATTCTTAACCTGGGGTGAATGAACTTTTTTTTAATATACTTTAATAACTATATCTTAATTGGCTTTCTTTGTAATCCTATGTATTTTACTTTATACCTTTAAGAGAAGTATTCAGAGAAGGGGTCCCACCAGACTACCAAAGGGGTTGAGGAAATTAAAAAAAAAACAATTAGGAACAGCTACTTTAGAAGTTCTAGGCAAAGACATCTATAGAAGTTGGAGAAAGTCCTTTCTCAATGCCTAGCAACAGCTGATCCACTGAAGGGCAGCAATGTCCAGTGAGCTTGACACTAATCTGGGGACTTAGAATTCTGATCTTTCTCTACCAGGGATAGCTTTTGTATAACACAGTCTAAATTTTTTTTTCCTCTCATCTCTCTTCTCTCCTTTCTTTTCTTTTCTCTTCTCCTGCTCTACCTCCCTTATATTCTCTCTATGTTGTCTGTGTCTTCTGTCTCTTATCTTTCCCCTTAGGTCTCAACTCCTTCAAACACAGAATTTCAGTCCTGATAGGAGCCTTTTTCAATGTGGTCACACAAGGTTTTAGGGAGGAATTGGTCTTTGGCCCTTTAAAACAGGCAAAGGGCTCTGGAGTTGTTGTATGTTAAACAGTTCCATCATTTCATGGCCTAATCCTCATTAATAGGTTTAGACTCCATAAAAAGGCAGCATGATCCAATGGTGATGGGGGATAGGGAGTAGGAACACCAGATTTTGAGTCAGAGGGCCTGGGTTCAAATCTCTATTCTTCCTTTTACTTCCTGTGTGACTTTGGGAAGGATCACAACATTTCTAGACTTTGATTTCTTCATCTATAAAATGACAAGATGACTCTAGGTGACTTTTAAGAGTCCTTCAAACTCTGTATTTATGCTCTTATGGTGACAGAGTAGATGGAACACTGAACATAGCATATTGAAAGACCTTAGTTAAAATTCTGGCTCAGAAATGTACTAGCTATGACCTTGGGCAGGTCACATAAGACTCAGTTTCCTTTTTTGTATAATGAGGATAATGAGAACATCTATCCCACAGGGCTGTTATAAGAATCAATTTGAATGAGAGAACATTTAGGTAAAGTATTTTGTAATCTTTAAAGCACCATGTCAATGTTAACTGCTATTATTACCTATTTTTAAGCAGAATTCAGGGCATCTATTTTTCAGATGGATAATCCAGGCCTGATTTCATGAGGCATAACTACCAAATATAGACTGTAAGCTTTCTGAGAGAAAGGACTGCTTTGACTTTGTACCCTCAGCATCTAACACATAGCAAGCAGGTCCTTAAGCAAGTTTGTACAGAGACAAGCCCAGAAAGAGACGAGAAGATTGGCCACTAGAGGGAGGCCTGGCTTTTTGCTGTGACTTAACAGGCAAGGCTATTGGTAAAACAGCTACTGAAAGAAGAAAGTGTCACTGATGAGCCAGACAGCCCAGCCATGTGAATGGAGAGACTACCCAAAGGATCATATCAAGGTGAAGAGTCAATTTGCTTTGACGCAGTACTGATGCCTAATAGAGATTCAACTCTGAAAAGAATGACAAGCAAGAAGAAACAAGAAATTATTCTTATAGACATGGCACTGTTGGCCAATTGGCCAATATTTTTCTCCTTCCCCCATTCCCCTCAACACCCATATTTCATCTTTTTCAAAACAGTATTCACACAAGGAGATCATGTAAAAGGGACTAGAAGAAGAAGCAAGGACACTTCCTTGAGCTATATGCATCTTACAAAGACTTTGTCTTTTTCTGTATCAGAAAAGCTAGGTATTTTTAACAGAGGCAGTTGGGCTTACGATAGGGCAGTGAATTTGGAGTCAGGAAGAACTGGGGTCAAATCCTTTTCCAAGATACTTATTATCTATGTGATCCTGGGCTAGTCACCAAGTATCTATTGGTGACAGTGAGATCTTGGGCAGTGATATTGCTCAGTGGAATAGAGAGTCAGACCTGGGGTCAGGAAGATATGAGTTCAAATCCATCTTCAGATACTTATTAATTGTGTCACTTAACCTGTTTGCCTCAGTTTCCCTATCTGTCAAATGGGGATAATAATAGCACCTAAATCTAAAGGTTGTTGTGAGGATCAAGTGAGATAGTAATTATAAAGTGTTTAGTACAATGCCTGGCACATGGTAAGCTCTCTATATAATTACATCGATATATAACTATATCAACAAGCGTCACTAAGAGCCTACTACGTCGGAAGAGGCAGTTAGATGGCACAGCTGATATGGTGCCGGGCCTGGAGTCAGGAGACTTATCTTCCTGAGTTCAAATCTGGCCTCAAACACCTACTAGTTGTGCAATACTGGGGAAGTCACTTCATCCTGTTTGCCTCAGTTTCCTCATCTGAAAAATGAGCTGGAGAAGGAAATGGAAAACTACTCCAGTATTTTTTCCAAGAAAACCCCAAATTGGGGCAGCTGGGCAGCGAGGTGGTGTAGTAGGTAGAGCTCTGGCCTTGCAGTCCGCAGGACTTGAGTTCAAATGCAGCCTCAGACATTTGACACTTAGTAGCTGTGCGACCCTGGGCAAGTCACTTAATCCCGTTTGCCTCACTAAAAAGCAAAAAACAAAAAAACAAACAAACAGCATCATGAAGAGTAGGACCTGGCTGAAAAATGACTGACTGTGTCAGACACTGTATAAGCACCAGAGGATACAAAGAGGAAAAAAAAAGAGCCTGCCCTTAAGAAATGTACACTATTTAGGAGAAAAAAAAATATGTTCACATGTAAAAAATACAAAATATAAACATAACAAACTGTGAGGAAAATTTGGGATCTTAGGAGGTAGTGGAGTGGAGGAAATGTATTCCAGGCATGAGAAGAGTATACAAAGACACAGAGAGTACAGAAGGAATACTGCATTAGGAAAAGCATCTAAGCTATTTTGGCTGGAGAATAGGGTGTATGAAGCTGAGGAATGTGTCATATACTTTCTATCACCATATCATACTAACTTTCCAAACAAACTACAGCTATATCTAAATAAGGGAAATAAGGCCCAAAGAAATTATCCAAAAAACTTAATATTCCCCTCCTTCCAAATCACATTTATTTATTCATTCATTCATTTATATATTTATCTTTCTAGCCATCCATCCATTTATTTATTTATTCATTCATTTGTTTATCTATTTATCTTTCTAGCCATCCATCCATTTATTTATCTATTTATTCATTCATTCATTTATCTATTTATCTTTCTAGCCATCCATCCATTTATTTATCTATTTATTCATTCATTTATTTATTTTTGTTGTTGTTGTTGTTGCTGAAAGTGGTTTTCTGGGCACAATTGTACAGTTCAGCTCTGTGTTGCTTCCACTGGCCTTTTCTGAAACCTCCCCACTCCCACCAGTTGCTAGTGATTTGATTACTAGGATTACTTCTTCTTGTCATTGTTGTTCAGTAGTTTCAGTCATATCCAACCCTTTGTCACCCCATTTGGGGTTTTCTTAGCAAAGATGCTGGAGGGGTCTACCATTTCCTTCTCCAGCTCATTTTACAGATGAGGAAACTGAGGCAAACAGGGTGAAGTGACTAGAAGTTACTCATGTAAACATTGTCCCTGCTGCCCCTGAAGATTGTAAGCTTTTTGAGGACAGAGAATGTTTCTTTTGTTTTTTTGTTTTGTTTTGTTTTGTTTTGTATCTGCTGAGTATAAAACAATGCCCTGAATTTAGTAGATGCTTAAAAAAATGCATATTGAATGAATCAGTGAAGGCTTAATTGCCTCACTGTTTTGACTTACCTAAGATACTCTGAACCTTTAAAAACCCAAATGTGAAAATCAACAAATTAAACCTGAGGAACTGGTATTATCTTCTCATCGCAAAGGATATGATAAACTTTATTTTCAAGTGACTGCCACTTAATGTCCCTGACAGGTGTTACCAAAAGAATCATATCTGGAATCCTATTTTTTTTTTTGGCAATTGGGGTTAAGTGACTTGTCCAGGGTCACACAGCTAGTGTCAAGTATTTGGTCTGAGGCTGGATTTGAACTCAGGTCCTCCTGACTTCAAGGCCAGTGCTCTATCCACTGCACCTGGCCCTGGAATCCTATTCTTCAAATGGACCTTAGATAAAACAATCTAATCTTTAGAATTTAGGATCTTCTCCAAAATATCCTCGACCAGTGTTTGTCAAGGTGTTTGAAAAAAGGTTCAAACATTTCCAGTGAATACCGAACTTCTAAGAAAGCCCAACCCATTCTTAGAATGAAGGAAGAAGAGGTGTGTGATGTTGTCTAACTTTTACTCCTGGTTCTAATTCCATGCCTGCAGACCATAAAGAATTTCCACATCTGCCCCTTAGAATCTAAAGTTCTTAAGGACAGCCATGATTTTATTTTTGTCTTTGTTATCAGCACCTAGCAAAGGGTTTTTCCATTAATAAATGTATAATGATTTCTCTCTTAAGGTCCTAGTATTATGGTTTTAAAGTTGAAAGAGATCTTAGAAGCCATCTACCCCTTGCTACCTTATTTTATCCTTAAGGCATTGAAGTCAAGAGTGAAGATATGACTTGCCCAAGGTCACAGAGATTGTGATTGACAGAGCCAGTATCTAATCACAGCTTATAAGACTATAAATCTACCATACATACCTCTCAGTGAAGATGACTTGAAGAAAAACATTCTTATCACTGCCCAACACCTGCCCTCCCCCTAAAAAATAGCAAACACCATAAAATTGTCTTCCTCAATGTTTTGCTCTGATAAAAAATGGTATTCTCAGTGATTTCTTAAGTATTTAGGTGGATTTCTAGGACAAAACAATTGCTCTCATTTCTCAAAGTCAAAGGAAAGTCAGTCAAAAGTGGGGTTGACTCTAGTTTATTTGCACCCAATACCCCTGTGGGTTGATACCTTCCAAGATTTATCTAGAGTTTTTCTTAGACTTGTAAAGAGGCATATTTCACAACTGTGAAGTTGTAGCTATGAAATACAGCAACATCATCATGAAATATGGCTCTGGGGGCTCCGGCAGCTGTGGCTTTTAATAGGATTTTGGCTCTGCCCATTAAATTAAGAAAACATTTTTCTTCCACAAGATCATGGAGCTCTGCCCAATGATGTACATCTAAAGTTTTCAGCTTTGAGGTACACTCCAGACTTTATAGGTTGGAGTGATGTACAAACATCTACAATAAAAAAGAAAGAAAGAAAGAAAAAGGAAACAAACCAAGCCATGAAATCGGGGAGAATGATTCAACATTTTTCTTCTAAGAACAACAACAACAAAAAGAGCCCTCAAATAAATCCACTTTAAAAGTGAGAGAAGGGGAAAGAGGACAACTCTCTAGAAATATAGAGAAAACATGCAAAAAGTTCTTTTAAAATATTATTTAGCATGACTATGACATTTGATTTTGTGTATTTAATATTGTGAATGTAGCATAGATTATTTTGGAGATAAAGATTAAAATGACAGTGCTTGCTTGAGACACACGTAGATTCATGACCTCCTTGCAATCACTCTTTTGCTCCCTAGAGGTGTATGGCCCATGGTTTGACAATGTCTGTATAGCCCATTCACTTCACCAACAAGCAAATAAAAACATAGACAGAAAGACTGATCTGGTAACTTTTATTGATTCAGTGGATATTGAATGTGAGAACTTAATCATAGAATCAAAGATTTGATCTAGAAAGGACCTCAGTGACCATGAGATGTCTCTAACCACCTTTTTTCACACATGAGGAAACTGAGACCCATAAAAGTTTCAACTTTCCCACCTTGTTGTTCCTTTGTTCTCAAAGAGAAACAATGACTTCATTAGAGGGATGTATTAACTTGTCCATAAATTAGAAGTAAGGCAGAGCTGTGCAAAGTTGTCAACCTCACTCTCTCCTCCAGTCATTAAAGTCCAGAGGCAAGACAAATGTCAAGACGACTGGTGATGGCCAGTGGGTGACCATGGACTTTCTAAATCAAGGTCTTTCCCAGGTCTCAATTTGTCTGAGGCAATACCCATTCAATGACTAAGGACTACATAAGAACTGAGACAAAAGATAGCCTAATTTACCACCACAAAAATATCAATCTGAGAGGGGAACAACTCAAAGTTTTTGGCTAGAACAGAAAACAGTTGCTATTTGCACTCATTCTAAGCCATCAAAATCATAACAATGAGCCACAGAACCTTAGATACAGGAGAGCAATATGTTCTAAAACATTCTTTTTACCTCTGTTGACATCACTAACGCACTGCTAATCCCTTCAATTTTATATATGGTAAACTTGGAGCCTAGAGATTAAATGATTTGTCCAAGGTCACATAGCTAGTTAATGTCAAATGGAAATTGAAAACCTGGTCTTTTGACTCCAAAGGCAGCAATCTTTCTATAAAATCATCCTCCCAGTTGGTGTGAATGATGGATCCTTTGAAGTGGTCACTCTATTTAAATTTGTACTACCCAATTCCATTGGGTTGGAGTTAATTGCTATATTTTCATAATTATATCTTTCAATACTGTGGATTCTAATTCACAAGACCACTTCCTGGGATTAATTACTCACACTAATTGGGACTTAGTAGCATTTTAGAAGACTGATGATTTCATCACTGGGTTTGTTTTCTCTGATGATACAGAGCACAACCACTCCTTAGTTTAAGAGATGATTGTGTTAGATGCTATGATGAGAAAAAAAAATCACATCATGGTCAACTTTCTGGGGAAGAGGCTGTCCACACTTATCCAGCTTGTCTTCAGGCATAAGATGCATACTGAGTCAGTCTATCAGCAGACATATTGGAAAGCTTTCCAGCTGGGTTGGGCTTACTGTAGCTAGTGTTCCTTTAGTACGGGTGTTGAAAACTCAGGGTTAGCTTCATGTTGCAGAAAATAATAGAATATGGAAGAAAGCTAATGAAACTTAAGTCTGCATTTAAAAAGTCATGGTAACAACCAGTCTCTCTAATAAGGGTCTCATTTCTAAAATATATAGAGAATTAAGACAAATTTATAAGACTACAAGACATTCCCCAGTTGATAAATGGTCAAAGGATATGAACAGACAGTTCTCAGAGGAAGAAATTAAAGCCACCTACAGTCATATGAAAAAATGCTCTAAATCATTATGGATTAGAGAAATGCAAATCAAAACAACTCTGAGGTACCACATCACACCTATCAGATTGGCCAACATGAGAAAACAGGAAAATGATAAATGCTGGAGAAGATGTGGGAAAATTGGAACACTAAGGCATTGTTGGCGGAGTTGTGAAATGATCCAACTGTTTTGAAGAACAATTTGGAACTATGCCCAAAGAGCTATAGAAATGTGCATACCCTTTGACCCAGCAATAGCACTTCTAGGGCTATATCCCAAAGAGATCATACAAATGGGAAAAGGACCCACATGTACAAAAATATTCATAGCAGCTCTTTTTCTGGTGGCAAAGAATTGGAAATTGAGAGGGTGCCCATCAATTGGGGAATGGCTGAGCAAGTTGTGGGATATGAATGTAATGGAATACTATTGTGCTATAAGAAATGATAAACATGCTGACTTCAGAAAAACCTGGAAAGACTTGTATGGTCTGATGCTGAGTGAAGTGAGTAGAACCAAGAGAACTTTGTACACAATAACAGCCACGTTGTGCGATGACTAATATTGATAAACTTAACACTTCCCAGCAAAACAAGGATCGAAGACATCCCCAGAGGCCTCGTGATGAAAAATGCTATCCACATCCAAAGAAAGAACTATGGAAGTTGAATCGCTATCCTTTTTTTTTTCTCTTCTTTTGAGTTTTGTTTCCTCTTTCTAATGGTTCTTCCTATTGGTTTTAATTTTTACTTACAACTTCACTAATGTGAAAATGTGTTTAATAGGAATGCAAATGTATAGCCTATGTGAGATTGTGCGCAGTCTTGGGGAGTGTGGTGGGGAGGAAGGGGGAGAAAAATTTTAAAGTCAAAAGCATTTGGAAGTGATTGTTGATAAATCAAAATGAATTAATAATTTTTTTTTAAAAAGTCACAGTACCCAAACGAAGGAAATGACAATCTCAAATGTACTTTTCCCTGGCCGGATAGCATCTGAAGTGTGAAGTGATACAGTGGAGGAAGTGTCCAGAGGAGGACTACCATGCCATATGAAAATTGACTGAAGGAATGGGAGGAGAAAATGCTTAGGGAAATATAGTAACTGTCTTCCAATACATGAGAACGTGTTATTCCCTGCCTTGCCAGGGTCCAGGCCCTCTGTGCTGTTTTCCAGTCATCTCCAAACTACGACATTAAGCCCTCCCTTACTGCCACTTCTTTATATGTTATCTTCACCATTAGAATCTAAGGTTCTTGAAGCTATCATGCCTCCTCTTTTTTTTTTTTGGTGTCCCCAAAGCTTAGCATAAACCCTTACACATACTAAGCACTTATAAAAGGACCTGCACCTTCTCTAAGATGCTTTCAGATTAGGTTAAAGAGCTGTTAACAAACCACAAGGAGCCACCTCAGCTCAACCAAAGGAGGAATATCCTAACACAGAGACATTCAAACATGACATCAGCTGCCACAGAAAGTAGTGACTCCTCCGTTACTATATGTCTTCAACTAAAATTGGATGAAAAAGTGAGTTCTCCCAACTCTATTTATCCTTATCTGTTCTATTCTTGAATCAAATATCCAAAGGCACCTAGGGTTAGACTGGGAAATTTTAAAAGGATCCGTGTTTGTCTGCCTTTGTCTAGGACCCTACAGACTTCATCGCTCTCAGATTACTCTGAATGTGTGTGGCACATGCTGTTTATTTTCCCTAAGAAAAAAGTTGCTGTAGTCCTACCCTTGTTACATCTCTGCTGGGATCTATGAATGGGTTATTGTTGAGTCGTGTCCAACTATCCATGACCCCTTTTGGGGTTAGATACTGGAGTGAGTTGTCATTTCCTTCTCCATCTCATTTGATAAATGAGGAAACTAAGGCAAACAGGGCTAAGTGAGTTGCCCAGGGTCACACAGCTGTCAAGTGTCCAAGGCCAGATTTTAACTCAAGAAGAGGAGTCTTCCTAACTCTAGTTCCAGTGCTCTATCCAATGTACCACCTAGCTGGCCCTCTGTGAATAGCAGTGAGGCAGAAACATATGGCTCCTCATATCCTTTGTTGTTATTCTTTTGGTGAGTTTTCCACTGATGGATAATATCTGGCTACTAAACATAATATTTAGATTAGTGGTGGTTATAACTGTGCTCTCTTCCTTGACAATCCTGAACCAAGCTAATAATAACAATGATGATGATTAAGATGATTAATAATAATAACATTTGCACATTCGCAAGTATGTCATAATCTTCATGGATCTTCATAACAACCCTGGGAGGTAGGTGCTATTAATATCTCCATTTCAGATATGAAGAAACTGAGCAGACTTAGTTAAAATGACTTGCCAAGGGTCACACACTTAGTAAAGTATCTGAAGCACAATTTGTGAACCCACATCTTGCTGACTCCAAATGTAACACTATCCACTAACTACCATTACTATCGTCAAACAATTTCCGATCAACTAATTCTGCTTAATGAAACTGTGGCCAATCCATGCCCAGACTGGCTAATCAGATATCTGACACATATGTAGATGCCTTGGTCCCATGCACAAACCTGGATGTTACTTAGCCTATTGCAAAAGGAGATAAGTTGCTTTTTTTCCCTGCAGAAGCAACAGTTCTGCCCCAGACTTCAGAAAAACAGCAGTGCCCCACAAATGAACCTTTTAGAGGACCACGAGGAGAGCACGTTTTGCTGAAAGAGCAGGAACAGCAAGAAATCACTGGAGAAAAACCAAACGTTCCCATTTTATGATCACAGGGGGACAGACGCTGACTTTCTTTTGTTTCTGCCTGTGCTCCAAACATCCTTGAATGCTGAAATGCAATTTTTCTCTTGTTAACAAAGAGGGCCAGTAATTGTTCTTCCTTTAAGGTCTTTGCTGTTGCAAAACAATTGCACTTACCGCCCCAGAGAGAAAAATACATGCCCCCGGTGTGGTCTCATCTTGGATTTTTTTAATTTCTTTTTTTTTTAATCTGCTAAGCTGATAATTGAGTTTCAAGGTCAGAGAGTTGTCCCAAACCCCTCAATTCCTAGGCAGTCTTGTCCATTACAATATTATCATTTTCATGGTAGTCCTTTTCTAATGACTTAGCAAATAAAATTTTATTCTCCGTTTCCCATTTAAAAGTAATCTTCATCCCATTTTTCCATCAAAGAGTTATGTTCTTTGAAACTGACAATATGTTTTTGGAGAGACTGAACTCTGAATCTTTTTTAATTCAGATTTTGCTTATAGTATATATTGCAGTGGGGCTTGGGAATGGGGGAGGTATACCTATAATTTCCTAATGAAGAGAGGAATGAAAACTTATACAAACGCCCTCTGACAGAACCCTGAAAAAGAATTTTTTAATAGGAAAAAAAATTTAAATAAAAAAAAATGGACTTTGAAGATATGCTCTGGGAAACATATCCAAATGAACTCAAGATGCTTTGTCTTTAAAGTTGGGGTTCTTAACCTTTTGTGTGCATGTCAAGGGATCCATTTGGCAGTCTGGTGAAGGCTATGAACTTTCTCAAAATAAAGTTTTTCAATAAAATAAAATGCATAAAATTACAAAGAAAAGCAATTATATTTATGTGCATATGTGTATGTACATATGTTTATCTATACAGAGGCTTATACCCATACTTCGCATTAGAACATAGAATACTGGAGCTCAAAGGATGTTTAGAGACCATTTATCTACTGTAATACTTTCTTAGAATCTCCAAGGAGCAGAGTGGATAGAGCACTGGACTAGAAGTCAGAAGACACAAGTTCAAATTCTGTCTCAGACACTAGCTGTGTGCCTTTGGGCAAAGGAATTAGCCTCAATGTGACTCAGTTTCCTTCTCTGTAAAATGGGATTAATAGCATCTATCTCCAAGATTGTTATGAGAAAAAATGACAATATATGTTTTATACACACACGTGTGTGTGTGTGTGTATGTGTGTGTACAATAAAATATATTAAGCAACTAGGTGGGGCAGGGTATAGAGTGATGGAACTGGAGTCAGGAATACCTGAGTTCAAATCCAGCATCAGTCACTTATTAGCTGTATGATCCTGGGCAAGTCACTTGACTTCTCTCTCTCTCAGTTTCTTCATCTGTAAAAATGGGTATAATAATAAGAACATCATCCTTCTAGGGCTGTTTTGAGGATAAAATGAAATATTTATAAAGTGCTTTTCAAATCCTTATGTTACTGTGCAGTTGTTTCATTTATGTATGACTCTTCATAACCCCATTTGGGGTTTTCTTGGCAAAGATACTAGACTTATTTGCTATTTCCTTCTCCAGTTCATTTTATAAATAAGGAAACTAAGGCAACAGGGCTAAGCGACCACCTGGGGTCACACAGCTATTAAGAGTCTGAGGCTAGATTTGAACTCAGGAAGAGTTTTCTTGATTCCAAGACCAGTGTTCTATGCACTATACCACCTAGCTGCCTCACTACAGAGTTTATAGATTACTAACAAAAAGCATGTGTGTATACACATATACATATATAGATATGTGGACATATGGATATATATGGATATATATATATATGTGTGTGTGTGTGTGTGTGTGTGTGTGTGTAGTATATATATTCACACGTTCAAAGGTATGTATTTTCAGTTTCTCCAGTTGTATGCATGTATGTGTACATATGCATATGTAGTATGTATATGCATTTATATGTGTGTATATTTTATATACATATATATTATATATATTGAATATACACACATCTCTATACACATACACATACAAACACATACACAAGGTTACAACTGGGGGAACCAGCCACGGCCTCTTGAAGAAGATGATACTTGAGATGAACCTTGAGTCAATGAACATAAAGAGAAATGTCCCTGATCAGTCAAAATCAGCTGACTTTGAGGGTCTAGGTCAGAGATAAATACAAGCTAGAAGCAGCAGACAGGGAGGAGAGATATGAGTAGGCAGATGAAGTTAAGCCAGCCAGGTTTGACAGAAATCCCAGCAAAGGGGTGCAGGCACCAACAAGCTTAGTGACAGGGTCAGAGTCCAGACTCCTAGTTCATAGGAGGCAGGAACCCAAGTGCACGATGGTCTAAGAGTTCAGCACAAATAGGAAGGGAATGGGATTTTCAACAGGAATAGCACCCGAAAAGGGGATGCCACCTCCTGGTCTTGGGGCAGAGGAAGTATGGCTAGTGACAAACATAAAAGTACTATCATCCCAGTAAAGAGAAACAGATTTCCAGATTCTGGTGTCTGACCTGTTTTTTTGTGTAATGAGTCATTAAGCATTTATTAAACATCTCCCATGTGTAAAATTTGCTAGGCAATAGAGACACTAAAACAAAAGTACAACTGCCCTTGTCCTCAAGGGGTTTACTTGTTAATTGGGAATCTGCATAATGTGGCTGGATGATGGTTCTGAGCTATTGCCCAAAGTCCACAGGGGCTGACTGCTTTTTCTTATAGTAAAAACTGAAAGCTAATCTTTCCAGGAAGATCTAGGACCTCCCTTCTTTCCTCCAGTCACTCTCCATTCTGAAATATTTTAACTTCTGTGACGAGCCAACAGAAAACCCATCTTGTCCTTAGACTTTATTAATAGCATCCTTCCTATAACCATATATAACCCCTTTTGTCTTGTCATCAAAAGTGGAAATGTTGTAGTTCTGACTCAACAAGTCCTATTTAAAATAGCTTTCTGAATGTCTTTGTACAAACACATTTTCCCATGGGAACAGAAAAAAAAATCCTTACAGTGCTATTGATGGGAGTGACCCAAGAAAAGGCAAAGCGTGACTTTTTGAACTCCTTAGGAATCCTGGTTGGAGGAGATTACAGGGGGACTTAAGCACCCAGAAACTGCCTCCTCTACCATTTCCTCTCTGCCTTAAAATATAGCCAGAGTATTAAGAAGGCACCAGTTTTAGGAAGACCTGGATATCAGGAGGCATTTATTAAACCTCCAAGCATTTATTATCTGCTTATTACATGCCAGGGACTGTGCTAAGTGCTGGGCATACAAATCTAAGCTATGTGGTAGCCATTTGTTTTTAGGCATCTGAATAAATGTTTTATTCTCCGCCCCAATCTAGCAGAATGTAAGCTTCTGGAGGAGAGGAATTGCTTTGGTCTGTCATTTGACTCCCAACCATTCCCTTTCCCATTGGAGTGCCTGACACAGAGCAGATGTGTAATTCATACTTGTTGGATGAAAGTACAAGACAGAGAATGTTCTATCTGGAAGAGACCTCAGAGCTGCAGGGGCCACAGGATGATGGAAGGATGACAGATTTAGAGCTGGAAGGACACTAAGAAGCCAGCTAATCCAATCCCTTCATTTGACAGAGGAGGAAACAAATCCAGAGTCAGGGATTGATATGTCCAAGGTAATGGTGCTGTGGAGTAGGAGAGAAGAGCCTAGGATTCTGGTCTCTTCTCTCTTAATCCTGTTCTTCCCAGTAAGAAACACAAGCTCACTAGATATTAGAAAACAGGGAAGCTAGGTGGCACACTGGATGGAGCACTGGGCTTGGAATCAGGAAGACTCACCTTCATGAATCTGGCCTCAGACTCTTACTAGCTGTGAGACCCCGAGCAAGTCCTTAACCCTATTTGCCTCAGTTCCTCATCTATAAAATGAGCTGGAGAAGTAAATGGCAAACCACTCCAGTATCTCTGTCAAGAAAACCCCAAAATGGGACTACAAAGAATTGGACGTGATTAAACCATAACAACAACAGGAATTAGGAAGACCTCAGTTTTAATTCTGTCTCTTAATATCCTGTGCAACCTTAGGAAAGCCATTAGGCTCTTTCAGTCTCAGCTTCCTCATATATAAAAAAGGCCTAACAATAGCTCCTACCATACATACTGCATAGGTCTACATACACCCACTTCCAAAGGTCCAGGTTAGGATTTGTACTTCATTTTATGATTTCCTTCTTCATGTCAGGGTTGATGATAAAAACCAACAGCCGAGCTAGAATTCTGAAGGCTGTTTCCAATTCTTTTCCTATCATCAGTGAAGCACCTATCAGCCTACTTCCATATTGCTAACCTAGACAATGATTAAGTCACAGTTAAATCGAAATCCAATCTTCTTGACACCTGAGACTTGCCCTCCATTCTCTTGATCATGCTGGCTCTTATATGTAATTATGGAAGGATATAAAAAGTAGAGAGAACCATTGAATATGGTCTGAAGTCAGCCAGATTTGGGAACAAGTTCAGTCACTCCTTTGACATGTAGAATATGGAGATTTTACTTCAATTTACCTAATGGAACAAAAGAAAAAAAACTTCCTGTTCTGGTAAGACTGAATTTAAGTTTTGCCACTGACACATAATAGTTGTATGAACCTGGCCAAGTCCCTTAATCTTTTAATGACCCAGACAACTATTTAAGGCTAGGATGCCTATGAAGCTACAGAAGATTTAGGGATGGGATTTACATTGCTGTAGGGAGTTCCCACACTCTGAGTGTTCCTAATGTCAATGAAATCATAGGTCCAAATTCTTCCCATGTACCACAAAAAAATCTCCTCTCTCTCCCTCTCTCTCTCTCTCTCTCTCTCTCTCTCTCTCTCTCTCTCTCTCTGTCTGTCTCCTCCCCAATACATTAAATAAATGAATAATATATAACATATGTAGCAGATTTTGTATAACATTATACATAAAACATCATGCATTATACAAACATGTTACCTATAAAATCATTATATGTAACATTATTATATATAGATACAAAAGATACAGATATAAATATAGATTTGTGGTATATATATGTATATATATTTGTGTGTGTGTGTATGTATGTATTTCTTTTAAAGAGAACTTATTTAAGGAATGCAGCTTGTACGTGGACAGTTTACTATATGAAATTTCTGTCTCATTTGGCTATCCTTGGAATTTAGCTCTTTCCAGGCAATACTCCATGTCCAAATGTCTTCAAAAACTGTAAAAATGCTATCCAAAATATATTCAGATTTTTGTGGATGATAAGTTCCACTTATGGTATCATTGAATGCTACAGCTGGAAGCAAACTTAGAGATACTAAAGTCATTATAATCATCATGGCTGCTCATTTGTTATAGGTTAATGGTACCCACCTATGTGCAGGACTACTGTCTACATGTTGTTTCTCTTCCTACAATGGCCTGCTAATCTGATAATGTTTACCTCTTGCAAATTGCAAGTAGCTTAAAGTAAGCATTAAGACTAAAGGAATGAATGAGTGAGTGGACAAATGGAACATACCTCAAATGTAAAACCACGAGGCCTTGGTAGCTTTAAGATGCAAAAGAGGACAAGGTGATTCCGAAGATCTGAAGCTGGGACTTTTGGGTAGCCATAATTCTTAGAAGGACAAACTACTCATTTCCCTCCTCTGTGCCTTAGTATCTTCAACCTCTTCTAGTCTGCCTGCCCCCTGGTTTTTGGCAGGGGCTCATTTCCACAATATTCCAGCTCCATTAAGCTTGTGCTATGCAAGGCGGGTGTACTTGAGAGAACAATGCTGTCAATGAGATTCATTTAGTGAGGAAATTGTCTCCAAACTACTGTGGCTTGTATAATGTAGCAGCACTGATCTGGAACAAAGAGATTTATAGCTCGCCTGCCAACCCAAAGATACAGCACATGGAGCATTCAAAACATGATTCTATCCCTGGCAACATTCTCTTCATTTGGAAGAGTCTCAGACAAACAATGGAGCCAGGATCATTCACATTTGTCAACACTGAAACTCTTGTGCTTCTTTTCCAAAAAATCCTCTGCACCCAGAAAAGCATTCTGCCATTCCTACCAGAGGGCATCTGGGGACATGGCACCTGACCTCCCCACCAAGGTCGAAAGAGAACTTGTCAGCACTTTTTTAATACTAAAGAATCAGAAATCCAGTGGGTGTTCAGGCATTGAGGAGAATCTGAAGAAACTGAGGTATATGAATACACCTCATATTGGAAGAAATAATGAACTGAGAGAAACATAAGAAGACTAGTAGGAACTGATGAAGTGTGAAGAAGCATCACCAAGAGAAAAATATACATGATGCCAATAATAAGGTCAATGAAGTAATACCAAGAGGCAGCCAAATTAAGATGAATTGCAATGACTAATTCTGGACCAGGAGCAGAGAGGACAAAATGCACTTGCCTCCTTCCGTAAGAAAAGTGGCAAACCACGACTAAAACATATTATATATAATGCCTGTGTGGTTGGGATTTTTTGTCGCTTTTAGTTTACTGTTTTTCCAAGTTACAAAGCAGAAATATGGATGTGTATATTTTTTCTACTATAGCAAAAAAAAAGGCATCAATAAAATTTTTAGAAGAGAAAAGACAGAGGAGAAGGGCAAGTCAGTGCAGAGGAGAGGAAGAGAAAAGAGAAATGGATGAATTGTTTTCACAAGGCAGAGACAGAGGGGAAAGGATACCAAGATCTTAATTCTGTAACATGATTCACATTTCTCCCCATTTTCCTACCTAGCCAATATTCTCTTCCTCTCTCTTCTCAAATGTCTTTTGCAAGTATTAAACGTAGAGCAATAGTTTCTGAATTTCTGAAGAGACCCTGAGGACACTCAGCTCATGGCTTTCAGCTTAGGATGACCAGATTGCGACTCACTCTGCTTTCTGGAAGCATCCTTTTTCTCATGAACCAAGAGGATCAGCACTGGTAGTATAAGTCAGCCCAAGGCAATGGATAGACCCACTGTTACCTAATACCTCCATCTAGATTTTATTAGCCAAAATTTCCTATATCTCTCTGGCCTCCCAGCAAGTCCCTTTAAACAATCCCATTATAATGCTTCTGCTTTGTTTTTCAGTCATTTAACAAATTCCTTTTTATTTCCTAAGCTTACCTGCTCTAAATTTTACTTCTAATTTTCTTAGACTGTTCCTTCTATTTCAAGGATTCACCATTTTGTAGTCTGGGGCACCCCTTCCATTGAAGGTAGATGGCCAGTTCTCCCCATATCTGTAGATGAGCAGCTTTGACCTCTGACCTTGAATACCCAGTGTCCAACCCTCTGGAGATGAGCCTCTTCACACTTAGCTAGATTGCTTCTTGAAAGGCAGACACATAGACCAGGCCCTTACTTGAAGTCTTCTCAGACTGACTAAAACCTGCCAGTTCTTGGACTCTGTTTGTATAACCCTTACTTTCTAATTTTTTTTTTAAACAACATTAATGATGACTTTTGTTTTCCTTATCACATATTTTTAGATACCCTGCCTCAACCAGAGAGAATTTTCTTATAACAAAGGGAAATAACTCAACAAAGCAGCAACTACATCTAACAGCATGTACACTCTTCTGCACCAATAGGCAGATGCCCACATCTCCACCGAGACATCAGAAGAGGGCTTTAGTTGTTCAGTTGTTTTGCAGTTGCATTTGACTCTTTGTGACCCCATTTGGAGTTTGCTTGGCAAAGATACTGGAGTGATTTTCCATTTCATTCTTCTGCTCATTTTACAGATGAGAAAACTGAGGCAAACAGGCTTAAGTTACTTGCCTAGAGTGACACAGCTAGTAAGTGTCTGAAGCCAGATTTGAATTCAGGAAGAGGAGACTTCCTGACTTCTATACACTGCACTACTTAGCTGCCCCATCTCTAGATTACTAAAGGGTAGACCAATCAATCAGTTTCAGGAAATTGCAAAGAACAGGGGAATTATTCACGACTTCATAGAACTGTAGGAGCTAGAAAGAATTTTTTATGATCATCTAGAAGGGTTTTCTTGATCTTGGGTATGAGTATTTGCAATTTTTTTGGAGGCAATCTGGGTTAAGTGACTTGCCCACAATCATACAACTAGTAAATGTCTGAGGTCATATTTGAACTTAGGTCTTCCTGACTCCAGGCCATTGCTCTATTCGCTGTGCCCCCTAGCTGCCCCATCTGCATTTTTTAATATTTGATAACTATATTTCAATATAATTAGTTTCCTGTTGTAATCTTATGTATTTATTTTTTATGTGTTTAAAAATATTATTCTAAAGAGTCCATAGACTTTACCAGACCGCCAACATCATTCGTAACTCAACAAAGGTTACAAACCCCCACTTTAGACCAACCTCTATATTTTCTAAATGAGGATACCACCATCAATAGGGGAAATTGATACACCAATCATGCTTACCCAGGAAGCATAGGTAATATCCGACCCAAGGACGTCTCACCTCAAATCCAGGGCTCTCTGTTCCTATAGAGATAAGCAACTCCTCAAGGCTTTGCCTCAACATATAATGTGACAGAGGAGAAATATGTGAGGAGCCACACCAAAAATATGTCCATGACCAGGCAGAATAGAAAGTAAATTGGTAACTTTACCCAGCAACAATTCACGTAACCGGGATGGGATTTTGCTATTGCTGAATGATGAACATAAATTCCTGGGTTTGACTTTTGAGAGGAAAGGAAAATGGTAAAAGAAAGTGAAGTGATTCTTTGCCATAAATGTTTCATACCCTCTTAGCTTCTGGAATCTGTTTTAGAACTTTCGACAAAAAAAAAAAAAACAAAAAAAAACAGGAGCCCAAGGAGGTCTGTGAAATGGCTTTTTGAATTGAAAAGTGAAAAAAAGAGAAATCAGAAATTCAGAGAGATGCTCTTTTATGGATGTAATTCCCACAACATTTATTGGGAAATGTAAGAGTCTCTTAACATGAAATTTCTACCCAAGGCAATACACTGGTGAGCGGAATCACATAACAAAGGCATCATTAATGATGATGTGGCCTGTACAAAAGAAGGAGGGAACATTTGGAGTCTGGCTTGGATGAGGTCTTTTATCAACTATGATGTGACAGAAAGAAAACTAATTGGATCTGGGTGGCATTAATAATAGCAATACATTAATATTTTGCTATTGTTCAGTCATTTTGGGTCATGTCTGACTCTTCATGACCCCATTTGTGGTTTTCTTGGCAAAGACACTGAAATGATTTTACCATTTCCTTTTCCAGAACATTTTACAAATGAGGAAATTGAGGCAAACACGGGTAAGTAACTTGCCCAGGGTCACATACCTCGCAGTTGTCAGAGGTAGGTTATTATGGCGTCATGTCCAGACTGAAGAAAGGCCCTGATCTGACCATGCCTAGAATATTCCTTCCACTCTCAAGTGTTACCTTTACAGGACCCTGATAAAGATACCTAGGATGACAGGAGCTTCAGTAGAAGGGACAACTCCAAACTATGGCATCTAAGGCAGTCGGTGGCACAGTGCTGGGTCGGGGTCAGGAAGACCTGAGTTCAAATGTGGCATCAGACACTTACTAGCTGTGTGGCTCTGGGTAAGTCACTCACCACTGTCTGCCTCAGTCTTTTCAACTGTAAAATGGGGGTAACAGCAGCCCCTGCTTTATAAGGTTGTTGTGAGGATCAACAATAATAGACATTATATAAATGATTATCCATTTCCCTCTGAAAATGTATCAGAGGAGTTGGCCGCATTTAGGTTGTAGCAGAAACAACAAGGAATGACAATAGAAGAGATAGATATTTGAACTGCTGTCATGGACAGAAGCAATAGATTCTTTGTTTTTATTTGTTACTATGAGCCATGGAGAGGGATAGGGGGAGAAGTAGGACTATGGAGTGGGAATAACATAGAGGCAGATATTGACTCTGTCTGAGAAAGTTAGTCCTAGTTAAAATTATTCCAAAACAGAACTTTCTGCCTTAGGAGTAAGTGAGCGCCCCATCAATGGAAACAGCTGCTAGATGGCATATTAGACAAAGTGCTAGACCTAGAGTCAGCCAGTCCTGAGTTCAAATTCTGCTATAGATGTTAACTAGCTGTGTGAGTCTGGGGAAATCACTTAAACTCTTAACATAACAACACCACCACCTAACACATAGTGATTTTTAAGGTGTGCAAAGGGTTTTACTGATCACATTTAATGTGATCCTTACAACAACCTTTTGAGGTGGGGGCTGCTATTATCCCCATTTTACAGATGAGGAAACCAAGGTTGACAAAACCTAAGTGACTTGCCCGGGATCACAGAGCTGGTAAATGTTTGAGGCAGGAAGCAAACTTAGATCTTCCTGACTCTAAGTCCTGTGCTCAGCCCTCTTGAGATTAGTCTCTCTTCCCCCAAGTTCATCTTTAGATGAATCTGCCTTCCTTGAGAGGCCTATCAATACTTAGCTTCATAGGATCCAAACGTTAGAGCTAGAAGCAGTCTCAGCAGCCATCCGATTCAATTCCCATATGAGTAAACTGAGGCTATGGAAGCTAAATGACTTGTTCAAGGTCACATAGAGAGTGTTAGAGGCAGCATTTGAACCCAGGTCGTATTCATTCCAAGCCTGGCATCCTATCTCCTGTGTCACCTAGCTGTCCCATTATGCGCATATATATATATATATATATATATACACATATGGCTATGAACATTACTCCCTTTAAATCTGCTTTTAAATCACTGGGGTTTTTTGGGGGGCCTATCTTAGCCTTTATCTACAAATAAATACATTCACCAGAAAACAGATGCAATTTAAAAAAGGAGGATTTCTGCTCACATTTCAGGTTTGAACAAAGCAAAAAGGTATATTTCAGAGTGATGGAGTCCTCACCTTAGGTTTAGCTTTAAAAAATGTTATTTATAAAATTTGGAAACGCATGAGAAAAAAAATCTTTAAAAAGAAAACAGAGTTAAAGAACAGAGGGATTTGATGAACCTGAGAATAAACATTCATTTTCAAAACAATACTGGATCATGGATTGCATCCAGGGACAAAGAGTAGGAAGATGCCCTGTCAAAGTACTTTGGGGCTTCACCAATGGCTTCCGGCAAAGGTGGGCTGACATCGACAGATCTTGCAATTCCACTTGAAGTTTTAAAAGTATTACATTCAGTTAGAATTAGTATGAAATTTACTTGACATTGATTCCATTAATATTTGACACTGTGTTGTGCAGTGTGACCATTTAATCATAAAATGTCAGCCTTGAGATCTGTTCAAACTCTACCCTGAAGAAAATATACTTTTAGTTAAAGGGAAAGATCTTTCTACTTCTATCTTTTTGTCTTGTCCCTTGTCTTCCCCCTATATCTCACTCTCCCTTCTTTCCCCTTCCCATTTCTTCTTTTTTATTCCTCCCCCTCCAATTCTCCCCTCCAAATTCTTCACCCTTCTGGTATAATTTCTGAAAGGTAGAGGAAACTCAATTCAATGGCAAGCTCTTTTTTCTTCTGAGAGTTTTCAGGTGAGTCAGTGTCCCCATCAAATTGGTGTCACATTAAAGACTTACCTTCAATGACTCAAAAACAGTCCCAGCCCCAGGTCCTATTATGAGGGTGATTAGAGTAAGTCTAGTAGATTAGAAAACTTTTTTTCCCCCTTCTGGCCACTCCCAGGCCTCTCACCACTTGTAGTTCAGATGTTTATTCAGTCACGTCCAAGTCTTTGTGGCCCCATTTGGAGTTTTCTTGGCAAAGATACTGGAGTGGTTTGCCATTTCCTTCTCTAGCTCATTTTACAGATGAAAAAATTGAGGCAAAGAGGTTAAAGTGACTTGCCCAGGGTCACACAACTAGTAAGTGTCTAAGGCTGGATTTGAACTCAGGAAGATGAGTCTTCCTGACTTCAGACCTGATACTTTATCCACCGATCAACTTAGCCACCTTCTCACCACTCGTAGGTGATTCTAATCCAATGTTCCCCCATGCTCTACCCAGCTCTGGCACCACTGAATTTATTTGTTTGCTTTTTAAATATATCTACAATATATTTACATTACAGTCATACCTACAGTAGAATTGGCAAACAAATATTGTGCTTCTTTTTATTTTTGTGATGATGGGGCTTGGGGAGGGTTTAATGAGGCTGCTCCTATGACTGGACCCTCATTGACCAATATCATCATTATATCTTTTTTCTCTCCCAATATAACACTTTACTATTGTGCAGCACATTCCTCCTTATCTCTGCTTCATAGAGTTGTCTTTCCTTAAGACACAGCTTAAGAACTATCTTTTATGTAAGGACTTTCCTACCCAACTGCCATGTTTTGCCCAGTTTGCTGCCTTAGAATGTTTAATTCTGAAATTCATGTGATCTCTTTGATCTTGGGTCTAATGAGGCTTCCAGGTGATCACTCCTGTCTCCTATCCATTCTTGATCCCTAACACCCATATCTCATCTCCCCTTGCTAAGAACTTTCTTGAGGTTGATTAATCTAACACTTAGGTGTTTTTTTAATTCATTTTATTTTTTTTTAATTTATGGAATAAAATAAGTATTTCCCTAACATAGCATAATAAAAAAAAGATGATTGCACACAAAACTGAAAATCTAGTATGTACAACTTCCTATTCCTTTTAAATATATTATCAAGTTATCATGTAAATGTCTTTTTTTCTTCCCTCCCCACAGATGGTGATCATTAAATACAGAAAAGTTTGTATATATAAAATTATTCATACATATTTCTACTTGTCAGTTCTTTCTGCTGCAGATAGGGCTTTTCTTCATATGTCCTTCACAGTAAATTTGGGTATTTATAATAGTATAAAAGACTTATTCACTCAAAGTTGTTCTTAAAACAATATTTCTATTACTGTATTGCAATGTTCTCTTGGTTTTATCAGGTACTGCTTATATGACATCTTTGTTGCAATTTTGTGTAATAATATCAACAGACATTTAAATGCTTTTTATAAGCAAGGTACCATATTTGACAGAGGGAAGTACAAACATGAAAACCAGTAGCATCCAATCTCATCTAGGGTACACTTCTAATTTCAGAGGATGATAAGACACAAGTCAATACGGATTTCTATTTCCATGATAATGGAATGCTTTCTATAGTATCTAAGAGAGTGGCCTGAAGCTTAAAGAGATTAAGTAATTTACTCGGTATAACAGGAAGAATAAACTTCTGAGGAAGGATGTGAACTCAGATAGTCCTCACTCCAAGCCCAGACTTTTACCCACTATGATACTCAAGATAATGACGAATTCCAGAGAGACACTCTTACTGGCTTTCACCTACATATGGTACTTAGAATGTCATAACTTGAAGGAGCTCTACAGATTTCTAGTATAAACCACACTTATACCAAACTTTCCTCTATATTGTCCTCTCGAGGTGATTTCCACACTATGCATAAAGATCTGAGGTGATGAGGAGCTCACTACTTCTGGATATACTTCATGGCATTTTTGCATAACTGCATTTGCTTTTTTTTAAATAATAATTTTATTTATTTATTTGTAGTTTTCAACATTCAATTCCTTAAGATTTTGAATTCCAAATTTTCTCCCCATCTCTCCCTCCACCCCAAGACAACGTGTAAATTGATATGCTCAACATATACATTCATATTAAACTTATTTTTACATTAGTCATGCTGTAAAGAAGAATTAGAACCAATGGGAGAAATCACAAGAAAGAAGAAACAAACAGATAAAAAAACCAAAGAAAGCAAATAATATGCTTCAACCTGCATTCAGACTCCATAGTTATTTTTCTGGATGTGGACAGCATTTTTAATCATAAGTCTTTTGGAGTTGTCTTAGATCCTTGCATTGCTAAGAAAAGATAAGTCTATTGAAGTTAGTCATCACACAATGTGGCTGTTACTGTGTACAATGTTCTCCTGATTCTGCTCACTTCAGTCAGCATCAGTTCATATAAGTCTTTCCAGGTTTTTCTGAAGTCTGCCTGATCATTATTTCTTATAGTATTCCCTTACATTTATATATCACAACTTGTTCAGCCATTTTCCGATTGATGGGCATCCCCTCAATTTCCAATTCTTTGCCATGACAATAAGAGCTGCTATAAATATTTTTAAACATGTGGATCCTTTCCACATTTGGGATATAGCCCTAGAAGTGGAATTGTTGGGTCAAAGGGTATGTATGCACATTTTCATAGCCCTTTGGGCATAGCTCCAAATTACTCTCCAAAATGGTTGGATCAGTTCATAACTCCACCAACAATGCATTAATGTTCTAATTTTCCCACCTTTTCTTCAACATTTATCATTTTCCTGTTTTGTCATGTTGGCCAATCTGATAGGTGTGATGTGGTACCTCAGAGTTGTTTTGATTTGTGTTGCTCTAATCAATAGTGATTTACAGAACTTTTATATGACTATATATATATATATCTATATCTCTATATCTATATCTAGATATAGATATAGATATATAGATATAGATATATAGATATACATACACACACATATATACAATACATTTATATTTATATGACATATATGTGTGTATGTGTATTTTATATATATGTGTGTATATATATATACATATATATATGTATATATATATGTATATATATATATACACACACACACACACACACACACATATAGCTTTAATTTCTTCATCTGAAAACTGCCTGTTCATATCCTTTGACCATTTATTAATTGGGGAATTACTCGTATTCTTATAAATTTGACTTAGTTCTCTATATATTTTAGAAATGAGGCCCTTATCAAAGATACTGGATGCAAAAATTCTTTCCCAGTTTTCTGCTTCCCTCCTCATCTTGGTTGCATTGGCTTTGTCTGTGCAAAAACTCTTCAATTTAATGCAATCAAAATTATCCATTTTGTATTTCATAAGGTTCTCTATCTCTTATTTGGTCATAAATTCTGTTCTCCATAAATCTGAAAAGTAAACTATTCCTTGCTTTCCCAGTTTGCTTATAGTATCAGCCTTTATATCTAAAATGTGTACCCATTTTTACTTTATTTTGGTATGTGGTATAAGATTTTGGTCTATGCCTAGTTTCTGCCACACTTTTTTACAGTTTTCCCAGCAGTTTTTGTCAAATAGTGAATTCTTATCCCAGAAGCTTGGGTCTTTGAGTTTATCAAACAGCAGATTACTATAACCATTGAGTATTATGCCTTGTGTAGCTAACCTATTTTACTGATCCATCACTCTATTTCTTAGCCAGTACCAACTAGTTTTGATAATTGCTGTTTTATAATACAATTTAAGATCTGCTATGGCTAAGCCAGACAGCTGCATTTGTAATGAAGTTTCTTTTGTACAAATGTACAAAATTCTTTCTCTGACATCTTCCGTTAGTGTTCTTATGCAGAAGCTTTTTTCGGTTCTAGCAAAACAAGACTAAACCATCTTTCACATGGCATAACATACTCTTAACCTTTACCTTACCCTATAAACACCTTAGCAGAATGTGTTAAAATTGCATCTTGTTCTGCTCCCCCTGACTAGTCTCCCCCTTGTAGGCAGTTTAGTAAGTTTATAAGTAGCTATTACAAGGTGGCAATAGCAGGAAGATTGCAAAGGGGAACCGATAAGTCATGTACAAATTGTCTCAAAGATCAAAGGAACACAATTTGCAAACTAGATCATATATTAAACAAAGTTCACATCCTTAGACTATGTGCTAAAACAGGGAGTCTAAGCCTTGCTGTTAGAGCCTTTTGGTCCTATGATACGTAAACCTCAGAAAAGCTCTAAACATCTACATTAAGAGCAGCAGAACACCAAAAGGTGCTGATAATTTTGAGATGACATGGACATATTAACTTTAAAGTTTTACTGACAACTTTGAGATGATTTGGATAGTTAATGAATGAACCTCAAAATACAACAGATAAGAGTTAACATGTCCCTCCAAAAACCCCCCGATAAAATAAGACCTCAAAGTTATGCTTTCCAAGCCTTCTTTCATCTCTATCTGGTCGAGGCTGCCCAGTGCTCCTAACTCTAATCCAAGGTTACTCTGTGCTTCTCCCCTTCTCCATCATCTTCCCCATCTTTACCTTCCCTCCCCCTATCCCTGACTCCATGCCATCTTCCTCCACCCCCATTTTTGTGGTTTATCTCTATACTTTCTGTGCTGTTTGCCTCTGTGATTTCTAAGTCTTATTAAAGTATGACTGCAGCCTCTGCCATTACGTTCTTTTCCAGACAGTACCTAAAGAAACAAGTGTTTCTGACATTTCATAGTTGGGGAATAGCTATTCACAGACCCTCTCCAAGAATTTGTTTTTGTTTTGGCAAAAAAAAGATAATCTACCATAGATGCCCAAACTTCTCAAATAAACCATTTTGTACTGAGCTAGATTGTATTAAAGAGACAGATACCCAGTCTATAGTCACATGCAAAATCCTGTCAGCTTAGTAGTGTCTGCCTAACTTTGTACTCTGATGATATAACCTTCAAAAACCCAGGACCAACTGTAGCTCATGATGGTGTCAGAGGACTTTGGTGGAGGTTTGCTAAATACCTTTTGAATGGCTTTTGTGTCGAAATATATCACTGCATCCTCATCCTCATCCTCTTCTTTTTCTTTTTCATTTTCTTTTTCTGTTTCTTTCTTCTTCTTTCTTCTTCTTTTCTTCTTCTTCTTCTTCTTCTTCTTTTCTTCTTCTTCTTCTTCTCTTCTTCTTCTTCTTCTTCTTCTTCTCCTCCTCCTCCTCCTCCTTCTTATTCTCTTTCTCTCTCTCAATACTTTTTGAGTCCAACCATCTATCTAGTTTCAATTCAATTCAATTCAATCAGTCAATTATTAATCCTGTTAGTAAATGAAATATGTTTAGTTCAGCATGATATTCTTTGTCAATTGATAATCTTCTTAGGCCTCAGTATATCCATCCACAAAATTTAGTGGTTGGACAATATGCCTCTGAAGTCTCTTTCAGCTCTAGAACTACAGAACTATGGTCTGGGTGATGCTATACTTTGCCTTTTGCTATTACTGCTTTTTTTTCTATATATTTGCAAACCATCCATTAAACTGTATATTAAAATTTCACAACAATCCTGGTAGGTAGCTAGTGCAGGTGTTAATATCCTCATTTTGCTGAATAAGTCAAGTAGCATAGCCAAGACTTCACTAGCTAACAAGGATTAGAGGTGAGTTTAGAACTCAAGGGCCCTGACTCCAAATTCATTATTCTTGCTATTAAACCAAATCGTCTTTTTCTCCTCATACGTGCTTATCCAATTGACTTTGTTCTTCTACCACAACCACTATCCCTTTCTTTAGGAGTCCACAGAATTAGAAAAGACCACCAGCCTTATAATTTTTGCCTTCCTTGATATTTCTAGTTGCTCTGTTTTTCAGTCAGATATTCCAATATCTTGCCACAAGGTGGTAGAATTCTGCAAGAAAACAGAGGAAAGCCAGCAAATCACAAATAGCTAAGAAGTAGATGCTTTAAGGAAATGTGGCACCCTGGTTGGGCCAAATGACAGATGGCTATGACTGACAGTAGCATTTATTGTCCTATGTGAAGGCCCAGATGCTGACTTTTAGTTACTAGAGAATTTGCAGGAAGTACACAAATCTAATTCAGCACAAAGGCTTAGCTGTCTTTAACAATTTGATATTTCAGAAATGATCTGCACTGTGGTGGCAAGGTCTATCCTGGGAATTGGGGGGAAGGGCTGGGTTTAAGTACCAGCTCTGCCACTGTGTAAGCTTGGGTATATTATACCTTTTCCTTTCCTTCCCCTTGGAGACTCTCTTTGCTCCCATATAAAATGAATTGCATGTCTCTAAGATTCATTTTGACTTTAAAATCCTGCAACTTGGAAGTCTCTATTGGGTTTCTTATTTAAAAAGTAACACATTTGTTACCTTCAAGAAGTATTTTATTGAATGACCTCTGCTAAATAGGTGACAAGTCAGATAATCAAGAAATATTTATTCAATTCAGATAAAGAATAAAGTTGTCCTTTGTAAGCTATAGATACTGAATGAATAATTAGAGAGATTAAATGGAAGATTTTAAAGAGTAATATAATAGATGTTTGACCTATGCTCATATGATCTAAGATGGATGAATCCATGTGGGAGATTCCAGGATTTATCTGTTCTAGGAGGCATAAGGGCACAAACTTGGAAACTTTGTGCTGGCCTACAATGTGGTTGAGAGCAACCTCATTCTATTGATTAGAGTTGCTTGTATCTTCAAATCTATTTGACAGAGCCATACCCTCTTTCTTTCCAGAGGCAATCCAGACTCATGCACTTACTGAATGGCAGTATTTAGTATCTGGGAAAGGATCACAAAACCACCTCCCCCCTTCACATAGGTCACGTGGCTTTTTTCATTTGTCCTTTTTAGTTCTAGTTACAGAGAATGGAATCCTTGACCTTCAAGTTCAAGTCACAAGGATCTTAGAGTCCAGTATTCCAGGCATCACCTTGCAGACAGATCAATGGGAAAGACCTGAAGAACCAAGGTCCTAGGAAGGTACTTCAAAAGGATCTTTGGACTTGGAAGTGGGGGGGGTAACTAATAATAATTATTAAATCGTGGGTACATCCTTACCCCTCAAATATCAACTTCTCTCTTTGTGGATTGCATACCTAGAAAAGTGGACAAAGCTTTGTGCCTAGCCCCTTCTCCAGAGACAAAACTGATAAAGACAGAGTATGTGCCCTCTAGGTGTGGGAGAGAAATGTTTGTTTATTTGCTCTGATTATACTTTTAAAGTAAATACTTATTTGTACAAGCTAATTTGACTAAGTGATTAAGTAGAATGGAGGCTCCTAGACCATTAAAATTAGAGGAATACAATCAGTAAGGGCTTAAACTAATGCCAGAGACAAGAGATCCCTCAACACATAAAGGTACTGTAAAACCCTGGGTTAGATGTGAAATGCAACACCTCTCACTTTCAGGTAGTGGGGGCCAGAGACTCTTGAATAATAAATATGGATGAAAGGAAGGCATGGAGGAAATAATTGCAGCTCAGAGGTAATCATAGACTCATCAAATTTGAGAGCTGAAATCATAAGTCAGTATCTAGACCAAGCCATATGGAAGAGGAATTCCTTCTGATCACATCCCTCTTACTCATTTACCTCACTTAAGTCCAATTTCAGGAAGGAGTGAGTCAAGACACCACCCTATGATGTCACTGGTCCTCTTCTAAAACAACATCTCATCTAACCCTTGCTTGAAGACCTCTAGAGTCAAGACATCATTCTATGATGTCACTGGTCGTCTTCTAAAACAACAACTCATCTAACCCTTGCTTGAAGACCTCTAGAAGGTGGGGGATATCACGTCTCAAGGCAGTCTGTTCCATGTCTGGATAGTTCTACTTTGTAGGAAGATTTTCCTAACATTAAGCCTTTGTACCATCCACCCATTGCTTATGATTCTGCCCTCCTGGGCCAACCAGAACAACACATTTAATTCCACATCCATATGAAAGTCCTTCATATGTTTGAAGACTGTGATTATATTCCCCTTAAGTCTTCACTTTTCCATACTAAACTTCCTCAGTTTCTTCAAATGTTCCTCATTACATAGACTCAAGGCCATTCAACCATCATGATTGCCCTTCCAATGGATCTTCTCCAGCTTAACAACATCCTTATTAAACTGTGGTGCTCAGAACAGATTACTATACTACATATGTAGCCCAATGAGGGCAGAATAAAGGGGAACTTTAATTTCATTCCTGTATGATGTGCCCCTTTGCATGTAGCCTAAGACCATGCTGGCTTTTTATGACTGCCACATTATACTACTGATTAATCGTGAGCCTGCAGTCCCCTAAAACCCACAGATCTTTTGTGTTTTCAGACAAATTGCTGATTATCCTCTATTTATGGAGTTGGGTTTTTTTAACCCATGTAAGAATCTATATTTGCCCATATTAAAAATTTATCTTCTTGAATTCAACCCAGTGCCCTACTGTGTCAAGATCTGCTTGGCATCTGACTCTGTCATTCAGTATACAAGTTATCACTCCTAGCTTTATGTCATCTACAAATGTGATGAATCTTCATCTTTACCAAGTCAGTGATAAAAATGTTAAACACCAAAGGATAAGGCACAGATGCCAGGGATACTAAACTGGAAACCTCTTGCCAAATTGGCATTGAATATTCCATTATGCTACCCTTTGAGTCCAATCATTCAACCCATTCTAAATCTATTTAATGGGATTGTTATCTAAGCTTTAACTTAATTTTGCATAGTCATAACATCAAATTTGATAGCTAGGTGTCGCAGTGAATAAAGTGCTAAGCCTGAACTAGGAAGCTGTTCAGTTTTTTTCAGTTGTGTCTGATTCTTTGTGACCCCATTTGGGGTTTTCTTGGCAGAGATACTGGGGTGGTTTGCCATTTCCTTCTCCAGGTCATTTTACAGATAAGGAAACTGAGACAAACAGGGCAAAGTGAGTTGCCTAGGGTCATACAGCTAGTAAATGTCTGAGGCCAGATTTGAACTTATCTCCTCAACTTCAGGCCCAGCCCTCTGTCTATTGTGCCACTTAGATGCCCATAGACTAGGAAGAATTGAGTTCAAATGAAGTCTCAGGCACTTGTTAGATGGTAACCTTTGGCAAATCATTTAACATCTGTCAGACTCAGTTTCCTCATCTATAAAAAATTGGCATGATAAGTGCATCTACCTCCCAAGGTTGCTGTGAGGATAAGATGAAATTTAAGGACACATTTTGCAAACCTTAATGTTCTATATAAGTGCTTACTGTTTTTAGCCATTATCCAATTAATAAAGGTTTAGAGCTGGAAAATGATCCTTAAGAATCATTTAGTTCAACTCTCATTTTCCAGATGAAACAGTGGCCCGCAGGAGGTAAATGACTTACCCAGCATTGCAAAGGGCATCTGGAGCACAGCTAAGATCAGGGCTGAGCTCCTCAGTCTGCAAATGCATTGTCCTTTCCTCTACACTGAGTTTTCTTGGTGCCAACCCTGAGTCCAACCCTCTCCATTCCTTTAGGGGTTCAAATTCAGTACCCAAAATAAAACAATGTCAATGGTGTGAACTGCACATTCAATATGAATTGGTCTTATCCCCCAAGTGCCAACTTCTTTCTTTTTTTATTTTATTTTTAGTTTCTTTTTTTTTTTTTTTTGCTTTTTTTCCAACTTCTTTCTACATGGGTTACATTTATTTTTGCTTTTTATTGTCAACAGTTGCTGCTGTTCAGTCATTTTCAGTCCTCTTTGTGACCCAGTTTGGAGTTTTCTTGGCAAAAATACTGGAGTGGCTTGCCATTTCCTTCTCTAGCTCATTTTACAGATGAGGGAACCAAGGCAAACAATATTAAGTGACTTGCCCAGGGTCACACATCTAGTAACATTGTTGTGATTCAATCATAATTCTTCATGACTCCTTTTGGGGTTTTCTTGGTAGATATGGGAGAGGTTTGCCATTTCCTTCTCTACCTCATTTTAGATATGAGGAAACTGAGGCAAACAGGGTTAAGTGACTTGCTCTGGGTTATACAGCTAGTAAGTGTCTGAGGTCAGATTTGAGCTCACAAAGATGAAACTTCCTGACTTCAGGACCAGCACTTTCCACTCAGACCACAATTTAGATCACTGCCACTCAATCTCTATATATCCTTGGACATTTCTGAACCTTAGTTTCCTCGTTTATAAAAAGTAAGTTAGAATCACCTACCTCCCAACCACATCTTCAATATCCTCTTTCAACCTCTTGAAACTTAGCATCTACTTTTTTTCTCTCTCTATGGAAATAGTTCTATCAAAATCAATGATTCTCCTAGCTGTCAGATGTAGCTAAACACATAGCTACACAACCCAGTGGATAGAGTGCTGAGCCTGGAGTCAAGAAGACTCATCTTTGTGAGTTCAAATCTGGCTTCAGACTCTGGCAAACCACTCCAGTATCTTTGCCAAGAAAATCCCAAATGGGGTCACAAAGAGTTGGACATGACTGAAAACAACTGAACAACAACAACAAATACACAACCCAGCAACAACATGGTGAACATGAGAAGGCTCGTTAGCAGTGTTATTTACTATTTTTATCAATGCCTTGATAAAGTCATAGATGGCATGTTTAAAAATCTGTAGATGTCACAAAGTTAAGGATAGCTCATATACTAGATGGCAGGAAGAAGCCCAAAAGATCTTGACACAGCAAAGTACTAGATTAAAGTGGAGAAGATAAATTATTCCTAGGAGTAAATATAAAGTTTTATGCTGGGATAAAACAAACAAACAAACAAACAATTGTATAAGTATAGGCTGAACCAGTACTTCTTAAACTGTGGATTGCAACCCACAGTTTAAGAAGTGTTGAAAGGATCATGAGTGGAAAAGGTTTAAGAAGGGCTACAATAGTAGACATTACCTCATCTCCCATCACCATGTTTTTACACGGATATCCAATACATTCAATGAACTCCTTTCTCATTTCTATCTCATCAAATCCTCAGCATCCTTTAAACCTTAGCTCAAATGCCAACTCCAACAGGAGGTTTTGCCATACTTCATCAATTGCTATTGCTCTCTCACTGGAAATTTCTTACATATAGCGTGCTTATACTTTCCCTTGTATACGTTGTTGCTACCCTCCTTTTCCTCTAAACAAAATGAAAGCTCTTCCAGGGCAATCATTCTTTTATCTTATAGAACAAATAGAACAAATCTCATCCCTCTTCTACATGACAATTCTCCAGATGCTTAATGAAAGCTATCTCATCCTGCCTGAGTATTCTCTTCCGGAAGTTAAAACACTCATCCATTCCCCCTTCCCCATAATTCTCATCTTTCTTGACTTCTCCCAGCATTCCCATGACGTGTTTTTCTCCTACCTCTCTGGCTTATTATTGTGCCTTCCTTTCCTTCACCCAGCCCCAGAACACGGCTGCTTACAAAGATCAGTTCTCCGGCCTTTACTTTTCTCTCACTTCATCTTTCTCTCTCAGGGACGTCCTTCACAGTCAAGGCTTCAACTTATCTTTATGTGATGATTCCCACATTGGCATCTGTAGGTGTGACTCCTCACCCAAGTTTCAGTCCCACATGTTCAACTAGCTGCTTAACATTTCCACTTAAATGTCATGTTGTCACCTCAAACTTGGAATGTTTAAAATAGAATGCCTTTAATTCCCCCTCAAACCACTTCTTCCTCCTAAATTCCCTATTCCTGTTAATGGCATAAATATTCTCTCAGTCATATGGATTTGAAACTTTTATTCATCTTTTGCATCTCTCTTTTCCATGTTCCCCACATCCATCAGGATTCTTCCTTCCCAATGGCTCTCAAACTTTTCCTTTATTTCCCATTGCCACTGTATAGGGTTAATTCCTTATTGCCTTATTTCTGGATTGCTGCTATAGCCTCCAAGTTGGTGTTCCTATTTCTAGTTTCTCCCCTCCAATATAGTCTTCTCTTAAAACTTACATTCATTGTATCACTCCCCAGTTTAGAACATTCAGCACTTTCCTATTGTTTATTCAATAAAGTTCAAACTCTTCTATGTGCATTCAAGAACCCCTACAATGTGATCCCAAACTACGTTCTAGCCTTAACTCCCATTACCTCCTGCATGTATAGACATCCCACTAGGTTCCTATTTCCTTCTCCTTAACATTCTAGGTAAAAACTTTCCCTTCCTCTTTGGAAATTCTATACCTCTCATTTGCTATACCACTTCTAGCAAACATCACATATTGATTTCCACTGTTCTTATAGCCTCATAAATATAAGTCTTATCTACAGGCTAAAAACTTCAAAGGCCAGGGCCCATGTTTCACAAAATTTTGGCATCCCCAAAAAACTTAGCACATAGCAAGAATTCAGGATTCTTGTTATTATTATCTTTGAAAGACAACATGGAAAACCATGAGCCAGCTACTGGGATTGTTTTTGTTCTAAGAGAGAGATAGCCAAATGACCATCCTTTTATTAACAAATGAGCTGGCATTAATAATAAAATGGGAAGTGGAGCCAAGATGATGGTGTGAAAGCAGTGACTTGCTTGAGCTCTCCCCCAAACCCCTCCAAATACCCATAAAAAAATGGCTCTAAACAATTCCTAAAGCAGCAGAACCCACAAAAAGACAGAGTGTAACAAATTTCCAAGCCTGGATGGTTGACTGGAAAGGCGATATCGCGCGGGGCAGGAAGAAGAGCACACTTTGGCATGGGTGCACAGGCTGCAGCGAACCTGGAGCAGGCCTTAGAGGAATGAATCACAGGCAGCTGTGGCAGTTTCCAGACTCCTCAATCCACAAACGCCGAAGACAACTTAGAAGGTCAGTGGGAAAAGTCTGCTTTTGAGATGAGAGAGGAGCTAGGTCAGAGCCAGTTCCAGAGCACAGAGTGTGGGCAACTGGGTGGTGGCTGCGTCCTGAGCTTAAGGCCCACAGACTAAGGGGGAATCAAGTGGCTGATCAGAGCGGGGCTGATCAGAGGTGGACTCTTTGCTGATGCTGAGGCAGGAATCTCTTGCTTTGCCCATGCTTGGATCTGAGTCACAGTTCCGGGTGGCAGTCCTGGGGTGAGGAGGAGCATTGGCGTGGTGGAGCCTGTAGTGGTGGTGGAGAGAAAACCCTCCTCAAAGTTCCAAGAGAGAAAAGACTGCTTCTGGCTGGTCACTCAAAGACCAGAGCACAGGCCAGGAAAACAGTAAACACCTCTACCCTTATCATACCACCTTTGAAGAACTGAAAATTTACAGGTCCCTAGAAGTATCTCTGAAAACAGCTATACAAACCCCCAAAGCTTGGGACAGTACATTCTTTCACATTGGAAGCAGACTTTTATCTTAACAAACAGTTTAAAACTCAAGTAGTTGGCTGGGAACATGAGCAAACCTCACAAAAAGAGTCAGAGTATATTATCTTACTTTGGTGAAAAAGAAGATCAAAACATACAACCAGAAGAAGACAACAAAGTCAAAGCTCCCACATCCAAAGCCTCCAAGAAAAATATGAATCTGTTCCAGGCCTTGGAAGAGCTCAAAAGGGATTCTGACAAGCAAGTGTAAGAGAAGTAGAGAAAAAACTGGGAAGAGAAATGAAAGTGCTGCAAGAAAATCATGAAAAACCAGTCAACAGCTGGCTAAAGGAGACCCAAAAAAATACTGAAGAAAATAACACCTTAAAAAATAGCCTAACCCAAATGGCAAAAGCGGTCCAAAAAGCCAATGAGAAGAATGCCCTAAAAAGAAAAATTGGCCAAATGGAAAAGGAAGTCCAAAAGCTTACTGAAGAAAATACTTCCTTAAAAATTGGAATAGAGCAATTGGAAGCTAGTGACTTTATGAGAAATCAAGACACTGTCAAACAAATCCAAAAGAATGGAAAATTAGAAAACAATGTGAAATATCTCATTGGAAAAACAACTAACCTGGAAAATAGATCCAGGAGAGAGAATTTAAAAATTATTGGACTATCTGAAAGCCATGATCAAAAAAAGAGCCTAGACATCATCTTTCAAGAAATTATCAAGGAAAACTGCCCTGATATTTTAGAACCAGAGGGCAAAATAGACATTGAAAGAATCCACAGATCCCCTCCTGAAAGAGATCCCCAAAGGAAAACTCCTAGGAATATTGTAGCCAAATTCCAGAGTTCCCAGGTCAAGGAGAAAATATTACAAGCTGCCAGAAAGAAACAATTCAAGTACTGTGGAAACACAATCAGGATAACACAAGATTTAGCAGCTTGTACATTAAAGGACCGCAGGGCATGGAATATAATATTCCAGAGAGCAAAGGAGAGAGGATCACAACCAAGAATCACCAACACAGCAAAACTGAGTATAATCCTTCAGGTGAAAAATGGTCAAGCATTCTTGATGAAAAGACCAGAGCTGAATAGAAAATTTGACTTTCAAATACAAGACTCAAGTACAACAAGAAGAGGTAAACAGGAAAGAGAAATCATAAGAGACTTATTAAGGCTGAACTGTTTACATTCCTGCATGGAAAGATGATATTTATAACTCATGAGACCTTTGTCAGTATTAGGGTAGTGGGAGGGGAAAAAAATTATATGTATGTATGGATAGATAGATAGATAGATAGATAGATAGATAGATAGATAGATAGACGGAACAGGGTGAGTAGAAGATGAAGGGGTGAAATCTGAAGAATAAAAGTAAGGGGTGAGGGAGGATTATACTAGGAGAAGGAGAAAGGGAGAGGTAGAATGGGGTACATTATCTCACACAAAACAGACAAGAAAGTAGAGGGGAAACAGGGAAAGGTTAGAGAAAATGAGGGAATCTTATCCTTATAGTATTTGGCTTAAGGAGGGAATAACATACACACTCAATTGGGTATGGAAATCTGTCTTACCCTACAGGAATATAGGGGAGGAAGGGGACAAGAGAGCAGCGGGATGATAGACAGAAGGGCAGATTGGGAAAGGGGTAATCAGAAGGAAGTATTTCTGAGGAGGGACAGGGTCCAAAGAAAGAACAGAATAAATGGCAGGATAGGATTAAGGGAAATAGAGTTAGTTTGTCACAACATGTCTATTATGGAAGTGTTTTGCATAACTGCACATGTATGGCTTGTATTGACTTCCTTGCCTTTTCAATTAGGGTGGGTGGGGTGGGAGGAAGGGAGAAAATTTGGAACCCAAAGTCTTAAAAACACATGTTTAAAAAAATGTTTCCACATGCAACTGGGAAATAAGAAATACAGGAAATGAGGTACAGAAATCTATCCTGCCCTACAGGAAAATAGAAGGGGAAGGGGATAAGAGAAGGGGCAGGGGAGAGATAGGAGGGAGGGCAGACCAGGGGAAGGGGTATTCAGAATGCATGCCATCTTAGGGTGGGGGGAGGGGCAACATAGGGTGAAAATTTGGAATTCAAAATCTTGTGGAAGTAAATGTTGAAAACTAAAAATAAATAAATTTATATATAAAAAAAAGATAACATGAAGAAGAGAGGGGATGGGAAGGGAATAAACATTTATATGGCTCCTACTATGTGCCAGGTACTGTGCTAAGCATTTAAAAAATATTATGTCATTTGATCCTCATAACAATCCTGGAAGTTAGGTGCTATCGTCATCATCATCATCATCATCATCATCATCATCATTATTATTATTGTTAAAATAATGAAAATAATGACAACTATCTCCTATGGATGTTGTGACAATTAAAAGAGATAATAATTATAAAGTGCTTAGCACAATACCTGGCACATTGTAAGCACAATATAAATGTTAGCTATTATTATGTATTTTATATCATCATCATCATCATCATCATCATCACCATCATCATCATTATCATTTTTATCCCCATTTTATAGTTGAGAAAACTGAAGCAAACAGAGGTTGAGTGATGTATCAAGGGTGACACAGCTATTAAGGGTCTGCTGCTAGATTTGAACTCAGGTCTTCTTGCCTCCAAGTTTCCCTTCCCCTCTCACTCTAAACTCTAGGCAAATTGGACAGCTTACCATTCCTTTAATGCTCTCTATGTCTCCTACCTGGGCTTCTCACCTTCCCAGTATGTCCCTCCGCCCCAATCTCTTACCCATCTCCACCTGCTGACATTTAATCATCCTTAAAATGCCTCTAGCTCATCTGGGAGGAGATTTAACTCTTATTTCACCTCACTGCATTTAATATACTCTTCTCGTGTTTTGATCATGCATTTTTTGGTGTACTGTTGAAGTTTCTCTACCAATTATGCCTACCCCAGGAAGGCAATGTGGCATCCTAGCTATGCTTTGTATCTTCCCAGCCAGTAAGAATAATCTTCTGCATAGCAGGGGCCTAATAAATGCTTTTTTAATTGCATTCCATCTTATGGATAATTGGCAGGACCTATCTCAATGACAGAAAGTGACTAGAGGATCATTTATTCTCTATCAGCTCATATTTCACATTTTAAAAAATTAAAAATAATAATAGCTGGCATTTACATAACTCATTAAGGTTGGTAAAGTTATTTTTTTTACAAGTATTCTCTTTTTTAATCCTCAGGACAACCTTGGGAGGTGGGTGCTATTATTGTCCCATTTTGCCTATGAGGAAACTAAGGCAAAGATAGTTTAAGCATATTGCTATCTTTAGTGTCACAATCACACAACTAATGTGTGAGGCTGGATTAGAACTCTGGCCTTCCTGACTCCAGGTTCAGTTCTCTATCCACTGTTCCTTGTAGCTGCTGTTAGACTTTGGGTTGGGAGATCATAGAACTACAGCTTTAAGTGACCTTAGAAGCCACTGATTCCAACCTAACCATTTTAAAGATGAGGAAACTGAGGCCTACAAAGCTTAAGTGACTCACCCACAATCAGAAGTACTAAGTGTCAGAAGTAGGATTTGAGCAGAAGTCTCCCAATTACAATTTCACAGGGATGTGGACTTCAGTCGTATCTTTGCCACTAGCTTACTTTATGACTTTTGTCAATCTACTTCATCTACTGGGGCCATAGTCTCCTCCTTGCTAAAACAAGGGATTTTTTGCTCAGTGATGTCTACAGGGATGGTGGTAGTAGCACAGCGGATAGAGTACTAGACCTCCAGTCAGGAAGACCTGGGTTCAGGTAATGCCTCCCATACTGACTGGATATGTCATTCAGGGCTTTTGGTTTTCATTTGCTTCATTTTCTACTTCCCAGGATTTTTGAGCGGACAAAACGAGGTGACATCTGTAAAGTGCTTATATAAATGCTAGCTGTCATTATCATTACATAGAGTTCTCTGAGCTCTAAGAATCAATAAGCTTGTGATTCCTGTTGGGAGGAAAAAAAAGTTTCCAGACTAGTAAAAAAGAAATGAGCTTCCTCTGAGAGAGATGGCTATCTACCCTCCTTCTCTCTGTGATAGCGTGGCCAGGTCAAAGGAACTTAGAAGAATACCTCCAGGCCAATTTCCTAACTACAGTGGGAGAACAAAGCCTTTGATTACACTTCACAGGCAGTCTTCATATGCTACATTGGAAATTAAAAGGCAACCTTTGAAAGTTTACATGGCTGGGTAACATTTATTGTTATTTTATGACTATGGGGAGATTAAAATCATTTCACAAATGAACATTGAGAGAAGCCTCCCACTGATTTCACTTGAATCAGTGAGATGATATATTGATAGCCTAGGACAATAGATTCTAATCTAGCAGATATTAGGTGGGATAATTTTCCTTCCTCCTGTTCAGCCAGGTGTTGTTTTCTTAACAGCTGGGAGAGAGTTTGATTCACAATAACATATTCTACCTGTCCACTGCCTATGAGTTAAAGTCCATATTCCCTGAATAAGAATTCAAAACCTCTTGCAACATGGTTGCAGTCCGTGTCTTTTGTATTATTTAACATGATTAGACCATATACTTAATCATCCCAGGGTGAATGAGTCCATCCCCATTTCAGCCCTCTATATTTCATATTCTCAAATCATATTTCATCTCAGCTAGCCATCTAGCAGGATACCATGACCTTGCCAGTATAGGCACGTTACCATCTATACTGCTGTATCCCCTCCCCTTCTTGCTCACTCCACTCCAGTTCATGTCTCTTGCTTAGAAAAAAAGAAATAAGTCAAATAAGAAATAAGTCAAATCAATATGCCTTGGCTACAGGAAAAAGGATTTAACGGTCTTATATGGCTCCACTCATAATCAATGTAATTGCCTGAATAAATGCACCCTTCTTTGGCCACCACTCTCCAGTCAATGTTCTATTGTCCTAGTAAAATGGAAGCCACTTACTTTGTATTTGCATCCCTAGGACTTGGTACAGTGCCTCGTACATAACAGGTGTTTAATAAATGCATGGTGATGGATTTGTTTATTTTAAAGAGATTCCACATCAATTCTCTCATCTGATCTTCACAAATATTCTGTGAGATAGGTTCATATTTTATAGCTGAGGAAGTAAGTTCCAAAGAGGTTAAGGCCCAGGCCACACAGGTAGTAACTTTCTAAGCTAGGTCCTGAAGTCATGTTTTCTAGCTCTTAAATATAATTGTAAGCATCAAACTTGGCTCTAGAGATAATAATTTAAGAAAATATTGCCTTCTCATCTTTGCAGAGATAAGGGACTATGGGTGAGGAATATTTCATATATATATATGTGTGTGTGTGTGTGTGTGTGTGTGTGTGTGTGTGTGTGTGTGTACTATCAGACGCAGTTGATGTGTTGAATAGTACATATGATTACGGTATACTGAATCATACAATATTAAAATCATACAATATTAAAACTGGAGGAGATTTAGAGGTCATTTAGTCAAGACATTTAAATTTCAGGTAAGGAAACTGAGACCTAAATAAGTCTCATCCTAGCTGGTAAGTGGTAGAACTGGGATTTGGACACAGGTACTCTGATTCCAAAGAGTGGCTTCTTTCAATAGCTCTCTGCTGACAAGATTCTCTTGCTCCTATTTCCATGGGAGGGGATGGGGTTTGGAGGAAGAAGAGAACAGAGAAGGAGAACAAAATTTTAATTGCTTAATGGCTGCTTGATCTCCATGTCTGTTTAGATTTTTTCTAAATAAGATAAATCTCCTTTCATAACCCTTCTCTTTCTCCCCGCAAATCCACTGTTCACAAAGAGAATGACTGTTTTTCTAAGTGGCAGCATCCATGCATTCCAAAATTTCCCCAGAAATAAATGTTTTGCTGTTTCATCCTCTGAACTGTAGAAAAAGGATTTTAGGCCAATGGTGCAAAGCCAAGTGTCATGATTGAAAACTGACACTGGTTCATGTTTCCCATCACCCTTTTCCCAAAGTGATCCCTAACAAGTCAGAGAATGAAAAGTTAGAGACTAAGGGATTGAAGGTTATGGACAAATAGTCTCAAAAGAAGAAATGAAAACTACTAATAATCACATGAAAGACTGCTCCAAGTCATTAAATATTCTTTTTTAAAATCCAAATCAAAACAACACTGAGATATCATCTCACACCCAGTAAGTTGGCAAGGATGAGAGAAGTCAGGCATATTCAGTAATGGAGAGCACAACAGGCACATTAATACACTGTTTACAGAGCTACAGAGTGTTGTACTGGTCTCAACATTCTGATAAGTTGGAAGTAGACTACAAAAATGATAATGAATTCCATGTTTTTTGACATGGAGATCCTACTCCTAGATTGTTCTTAGTGTAGAGTCTACAGACCCCTACCAGCTTTGTAGATAGGTTTCAGGGTGGGATGGTTCATTAAATTGAGTGAGAAAATATGTCTTTATTTTCTATAACCACTAAAATTTCTATTTCCTTTAATTATGAATGTAGGCAACAAATATCATTTTTAGAAGTGGTCCATAGGCTTCACCAGACTGCCAAAGGAATTTATGGCAGATACAAATGATTAAGAATGAGGGTATAGGTCAAGGCAAAGACAGAAAGAAAACTCTCATGTACACCAGTATGTCCTGAGCACTATATTTTTTTTATAAGTGTAAAGAAATAGGGGGGAAAAGAGATAGATGCTCATTAATAGAGGAACAGCCAAACAACTTGTGTTATGTGAATGTAATGCATTATTATGTCATCGTAAGAAATATTAAATGGGATAAAGTCATAGAAATGTGGGAAGAAATATTAATTCATGAAGAATGAAGTGAGCAGAACAAAAAGTATACATCATTCTAACAAGGTAAGTGGAGAAAATAATAAAATTGAATGCAGTATAATTATAATGACCAAACTTGGCCCAGAGAAGATTTGAGAAAACATACTTCTCTATCTTCTTTACAGAAGTGAAGGATTATGAGTGCAGAATATTATATATACTGCCAGGCTTGGTCAATGTTATGTTAATATGATTTTCTTCCTCGCTCTTTTAATTTTTTTTTTTTTTTTGGTTACAAGGGATAACTTTTGGATGGGGGAAGAAGCAGGGATTCAAGAACGAACATAATTATCCTCTGTGTCTAATTGCAGCCATTCCTGAAGTGAGGTAGAGGGAGGGAAGAAAAAAAGGGGGGAGAAAGGAAATTTACATGATAATTTTGTTGTGAATTTAAAAGGAATAGCAAATTGTATATAGTGAATGTGCAGTTTCACGTGCAATCATCTTTTTTGTTGTACTATGTCATGGAAATGCTTGTTTTATTCCATAAATTAAAAAAAATAGATTTAAATTAAAAAAGAAATGAAGGTAATAAAAGCAATGATTATCTATAAGCATGTATGTAAAACAATACACATAAACATATAAACACATGTATATATATATATGTATATATATATATATATATATATATGTATATATGAATACTTATACACCTATATAAAGCCAGATTCAAACTATTTACAGATTCACAAACATGTCGCCCAGCTCATTGCTGCACAAGAAAAACATGTAATCAATATTCTTGAAATCACCATGCAGTCCAGCTGGGAAATGGCTCACTCTAAGAGAATGAATTGTTTTCTGGAAGTTGAAGATAGAAAGCTTCAGTGAAAGACCACAGTGTTCTTCACAAGGCAGGCTCTCTGAGAGCAGTTATGGCAGTCAAGCAGTCTCTTGATCCCATCACTAAATGTAACAAGTATCAGCAGGTGGACACTGCTTATTTTATTTTGTTTTTCTAAGACCTGTCAGAAATGTCATGCATGGAAACAGGAATTAGGGCCCTGTGGACTGCTCCCTGGATTTTCATTTGACTTGAACTCTGTAGGAAAAATGAAAGGAAGGAGGTAAACTATAGGCTGTAGGCTGGTGAGCTCAGTGTTGATTTCTGGCTAAATACTAGGACCAATTCAGAAAAGGAAAGCTTATGCAAACAAAGAGTTCCGTGGATCAATAGAATGTCACAAAGAACTTAGAACGGATGCTTAGCACACTGCCTAGTACGTAGTAGGAATTTAATAAATGTTTACTGATTCAATGCCTAACTAATTAAATGAGACTTACCAGGGAGAAGTAGAGGGGCAGCTAGGCGGTGCCACAGTTTACAGAGCACCAGGCCTAGAGTCAGGAAGATTCATCTTTCTGAGTTTGAATATGACCTCAGACACACACTAGCTGCATGATACTGAGCAGGTCACTTAACCCTTTCTATCTCAGTTTCTTCATCCGTAAAATGAGCTGGAGAAGGAAACGGCAAACTACTTCCGTATCTTTCCCAAGAAAAACCCAAACAGAGTCACAAAGAGTTGGACACAACTGAAAATGACTGAACAACAACAGTAAAAGCAACAACAAGGGATAAGTGTGGCATACTGCCTTTAGGTCAGATAAATCAATGGTGTGAATGTGCGAGTGAGAAGATAAGTCTTTACGGTAGTTTGTGTTACAAAGATTGTGGTGTTTCAGCAGTCTACAAATTCAACTAGAGTGATGTAAGTATCAAAGAACTATCATATAATTCATAGATGCAAAATAGACAGAAATAGGGAGATCCTATTCCCACTTGACTTTGACTGGACAATTCTAACCTGTCAAGGATCAGGGAACTATTATATGTCTGAGATGCAATCTGAGCTCTAGTCTGCCAAACTCCAAAGTCAGTGATCAACTCTCTACATTAAATTCCGTCTGCAAGAAGAGAAATAAGAAGGAGGTAGTTAAATAGTAATATAAATGCAATCAAGATAGATTCATGCTAAGAACTTCAGAAAACAGAGAGGGAACCATGGTGGACAGCTTTTGGGTATTGGTTCATTGAGAGAGAAACAAATTATACAAATGTTAGTTATTGTGATTGTCACACTTTACTTCCTTTAGTTGTCTCAGATGTTACAGAGAGGTGATGACCTGGGTCCAGAATGAAAAGGGATCAGAGTCAACAGGATAAATGGTAGAAAAGTCTTCTTTGCTTTCACCAATCCTAAATGACTGATATGGAGACCCATCTTTTCGACAACAATATTCTCCAATGACGTTGTAGGACTGCAAATCATGAAAGCCCCATATCTGAGTTTCACATTGTTTGGAACAGAGGACAGCATTGATCAACAGTCAAGAAGCAATCAACCAGCCATGCTATTGGGTTTATAGTACATGCCACGTGCTATACATCACAATAAAGGCTCTTAGAGACAGGAACCACATGGGAATAATACTACCAACAAAGGAAAAACAATATTAGCTAAAAAATTCGCTCACAGAACAATTTGGAACTATGCCCAAAGGGCTACAAAAATGTGCATACCCTTTGATCCAGCAATAGCACTTCTAGGGCTATATCCCAAAACGATCAAACAAATGGGAAAAGGACCCACATGTACAAAAATATTCATAGCAGCTGTTTTTGTGGTGGCAAAGAATTGGAAATTGAGAGGATGTCCATCCATTGGGGAATGGCTGAGCAAGTTGTGGGATATGAATGTAATGGAATACTATTGTGCTATAAGAAATGATGAACAGGCTGACTTCAGAAAACCTGGAAAGACTTGTATGGTCTGATGCTGAGTGAAGTGAGCAGAACCAAGAGGACTTTGTACACAATAACAGCCACGTTAGGCGATGACTAATATTGTGAAACTGAACCCTTCTCAGCATTACAAGTATCTAAGACATCTCCAGAGGCCTCGGGATGGAAAATGCTGTCCATATCCAAAGAAAGAACTATGGAAGTCAAATTGCTATCACTTATTTTTACCTTCTGTTGAGTTTTGTTTCGTCTTTATGATGGTTCCTCCCATTGGTTTTAATTTTTTACTTACAATATCACTAATGTGAAAATACGTTTAATAGGAATGTAAATGTAAAACTTATAATAGATTGTGTGCCATCTTGGGGAGGGTGGGGGGGAGGAAGGGGGAGAAAAATTTTCAACTCAAAAGCATATGGAAGTGATTGTTGATAAATCAATAAATTAATAAAATTGGGGAAAAATTTGGCTCACATATACAAGACAGAACAAGGTACATATTGCATTTATTGCAGCCTTGAACCTAAATTCAATAAACATTTACCAATCACTTGGAATCTGTCACTTTATTGAGTGCTAGGGATGAAAAGACGAAAAACAAAAATGTGACTGTCCCTGTCCTCAATGAGCTCACATTCTATTAAGGTAAGGTAGGTAAGTACATCAGTCAGTATTATTCTCACTTTGCAGATGAGCACGTTGAGGCTTGCATTGTTCACTGACGCACCCTGGGTCATAATGCTAATCAGTGCTATAGCTCTGTCTCAAATCAGTTCTTTGGATCTGTACCTTCCTCCTTATGCTGTGCTAAAGGGCAATGCAGAAAGAGGCAAGAAACACTAGTCTTGTCACAGTGTGTCTGAAACCATATCAAACAAAGGCCAGGCCCCAATTTTATGAGCATTCTTGAGAGCTGGCAGTTGACAGTGCAGAGTTAAACAGACAAGTATAAATCCTAATAGCATCGCTCCAAGATGTTACTCATACTTTAGAGAGGATGGGGCTGGGGGTGAGTGTGAAGACTGCATGACCAGGGACATCAATACAACTTGCAAATAACCTATCAAGAAAGTGGAAGGATGACAAATATTGCTTCCATGCCCTACTTCAACCCAGCCTTTCAAGTCACTGGCCTGATAAGAAACATGCACAGTACCCAGATGATTTGGCGACATGGTTAAGTTATAGTTAGCAGATAGCTCAGTTTTACTGAGGAGAACAAAAAATGAAGCAGGAAATCAACTGAAAAAAGGAAAATAGAAGCCCAGTAGCAGTAGGAGGATGTTTCTGAATGTTGCTGACTTTGGCCATGTCTAAAAAGGCAAACATTTTCCCAAGCAGTCAGTCAATAATTAAATTTAAATTCAGTGAACATTTATTAAATGCTTTCTTTTCCAGGAGCTGTGCTAAGCTCTGAGGATGAAAATTAGAAAAAGAAGAAGTTTATGCCCTCAAGGAGCTTATACTCTAATGGGAGAAAACAACACACAAAAGGAAGCTGAACAGAGTGTGATCAGGTGATATTCAGCATGGGAACATTCTGTGGAGTCAAAGCCAAGCAGAGCATCTGATGGAAAATGGAGTTACTAGGAAGGTGGTAAGCTCTCTATAAAGGAAGACTTCGGGAGAAATTTAGTGCTCTGACCTCAAGAGAGGAAAAGAAACTAAGGATGAGTTGAGAAAGTATAGAGTATCACCAGGGATTTACTCAACATTTCTTAAGTGCCAGGTCCTATGCTAAGCACTGAACATTCACAGAAATTCAAAAAGATGATCCCTGACCACAAGTATATCACATGCTAATGGGGAATTCAATATACAAATAACTACATACAGACAAGCAAGATTTACTTATTTACTTACTCATTCACTAATTCATTTATTTATTGATCCATTTGTTTGTTCACTTGTTTATTTATTTGCATAGAAGGTCCACTAAGAGGTTAGATACTATCAATGGGAGAGAGCCAGAAAGGCATCCTGCAGGTGAGATTTGAGTAGAAGTAAGCCAAAAGGCAGAGGTGAGGAAAGACAGACTGGCCAGCATGCTAGAGGTGAGATGGAGTGCCATGTTCAGGAAACAGCAATAAGGCCTGTCTCCCTGGATCTTAGAGTTACAGAAGGGACTTAAGTATAAGAAAGCTAGAAATGTTAAGAAGGGGCCAGGTTGTGAAAGGCTTTAAATGCTAAAGAGGATTTTATATTTGATACTGGAATTAACAGGGTACCATTGGAATTTATTAAGAAGGGTGAGATATGGTGACATGGTCAGATCTGAGCTTTCAGGAAGATATTTTTGGCAGCTGAGTCTAATAAAAAGACTAACTTGAGTGGAGAAAGGCTTGAGGAAGGGAGGGCCCAAAGCACCCAAAGCATTCATCACTTACACATCCTGATCCACAAGGCCTAGGTGAATGTCATCTCATCAAGCTTCATTTCTGTCAAATGTGTCCACTGTTACTTATTTTGCTGTTCCTCAATACCAATGTCACACGAGTGAGACAGCAGGGTACAGCGGAAGACACTGCATTTGGAGTTCGAGACTCTAGGTTCAAAACCTGCTTTACAACTTAGCTCCCTGGGTGACCCTAGGCAAGTTATTATTGTCCTATTGTTTTCTCATCTGTAAAATCACAGGATCATAGATATAAAACTGCAAAGGACCTCAGAAGTCACCAAGAAGACTGATTCCTTCATTTTATATATGATGTAAATGAGGCTGAGAGAGACAAGTGGCTTATCCAGGATTTCACAGTTAGTGCGTGTCTGAGGCAAGATTTGAATTCAGGTCTTCTGAATTCCAAGCCCAGCATTCTAGTCATTGTGCCACCCAGGCTGCATCCAAGGGAGTCTGGACTAGATGAGTCAGCTGACAAACATGTATTAATTTTATTTACAAGTATTAAAATACTAATATTTAAACAAATGATAAATAAATATTTAAATATTAACTTTTATGAAGCTAGTATATGCCAGGGACTTTGCTAGGTGCTAAAGAAAATGCAGACACCCAAGTGACCAACAAGGTCCCTTCCAGTCCAATTTCATGATCTTAGGAAAAATTTAAAAGATTTATACAACATTTCCATCTGAGTACGCTTCTGAATTAGGAAGTACAACTTTTAACCCCATTCTAGAAACGTGCAAACTGACACTGAGAGAATGAAATGAGTTTTCCATGATCTAGTGTCAATAAGTTCTTCAGACTCCCAATCTAATGTCCTATACATTATGATTCTATCTTTTGAATACAAAGGACATGATACAATCCTAGAATCTTAAAGGGAAAGGGACTTCTAGACTAGTCCAACTTTTACTGAACCAGAATCCTCTCAGTGCATCCTTGACAAGTGGTCATTCAGCCCATCTGAGATCTTGCATTTTAGATAGCTTCTGAAAACCAATTAGAAAGCACTGGTGTGTGACTCAATAGTCCCCTAATGAATGTCAGCCTGAAATGCAGTTCTTAACCACTCCTAATTTACACTTTGGAAATTTGCTTAATCAAGTAGAAGGAAATCTAGCTGGAATCTGGACAGATCTCACTAGGGGAGTAGATGAATCTCATTGACTGGATAAATGCTGTGTGTGTCTATGTAAAGTGTTTGTTTGTCTATTTAACCCTATGCACAAATGAATACTCACAAGCATGGAGCCATAATCAAGAGAATGAAAGAGACGATTAAGCTGTTTAATCTGGCAAAATATTTAGTGTGATTTCCCTGATTGTGATTTGATTTTCTGAAAGGAAAGCATTGAAAACCTTTTGGGGCATAATTCATGTGTCTGCCCCATAGAGAATGGAATCAGTGATCTTTAGGAGTGAAAGAATCTCAGAAGCTCAGATTTAGCAGAATCCTCAGAGATCATCTAGTTAGCAGTTCTCAAATAGGGTCTGGGGAATGTGGCAGGTCCCTGAGACCCTTTCAGGGCATTCACAAGGTCAAAACTATTTTTACAATATGCTAACATTTTAATTTCTATCATTGTAAATAGTAATGACATAACCCACATAAATAAAAATTCTCAGGTGAAAGGGATCCTCAATAATTTTGAGTATAAATGGATCTTGAGACCAAAGAATTTGAGGAATTTGATCTAGCTCAACCCATCCTTATATAGGAATCCCTTCAATAATGTCTCTAATGAGTGGTCCACCAAGATCTACTTGGAGCCATCTAGGCAGGGTAAACCTGCTTCCTCTATAAGCAGCCTATTTCACTTTTGGATAGATCTAGCTGTTGGGAATTATTATCTTGTATCAAGTCAGCATCTACAATTGTTATCTGTTGCTCCAAGTTCTATCCTCTAGGCTAGAGAAAAACATATTTCTTCTTTCCACTGTTGTACCACAGCCCCTCAAACATTATCACATTATTCCTGGGTCTCAAAGCTGGATCCAACAATATATGTATGGCTAATAAGCTGGATGACTCTGGCATGGGGGAAGACTACTGCCTCTTGTGACAATGCATTCCTCCTTAGGAAAGCTCCAATTGTTTCCTGACATTTAGCCTAAATATACCTCTACAATTTCCATGAACTACTCCTAGTTCTTCCCTCTGGGGCAAAATAACTTGGAAGGTTTCACTCCTCTATGCTAAACATTATAGTTTCCTTTAACCAATTCTCATATGTCATGTTGTCAAATCACCTTATTATCCTTGTGGCCCCTCTCTGGAGAGTCTATAAATGACCATTATTCTTTTTTTTAAAAAAATTTTCCACTTAATAATATTTTATTTTTTTCAATTACATGTAAAATAATTTCAATGTTCATTTTTATAAGATTTTGAGTTCCACATTTTTTCCCTCCTTCCTTTTCTCCCCTCCTTCCCAAGATGGCAAGAAATCTGATATAGATTACACATGTATAAGCATATTAAACGTATTTCCACATTAGTCATGTTTTGAAAGAAGAATCAGAGCAAAAGGGAAAAAAAAACATGAGAAAGAAAAAACAAAAAAAGTGAAAATAGTATATTCTTTGATCTGCATTCAGACTCCATAGTTCTTTCTGTGGATGTGGATATCATTTTCTATCATGAGTCTCTCGGAATTGTCTAAGATCATTGTATTGCTGAGAACAGGCAAGTCTCTCAAAATTGATCAAAGCACAATGTTGCTGTTACTGTGTTCAATGTTCTCCTGGTTCTGCTCTTTTCACTCAGTTCACGTAAGTCTTTCCAGGTTCTTCTGAAATCTACCTGCTCATCATTTCTTATAGCAAAATAGTATTCTATGATATTCATGTATTACAATTTGTTCATCCATTCCCCAATTGATGGACATCCCCTCAATTTCCAATTCTTTGCCACAACATAAAGAGCTGCTATAAATATTTTTGTACATGTGGGTCCTTTTCCCTTTTTTATGACAGATGACCATCATCCTTTAAAAACTGTAGTTCCCAGATCTGAACACAAGGTTTCTCAAAGAAAGACAGCATGCTGCAGAAAAAAGAAACAGAGGCTTAGAGTCCAACGGCATGGGTTGGAATTCTGGCTTTACAATTTACCTGTGTGACCTTTGACAAGTCCCTTCACTTCTCTATGTCTCAATTCCCATAAATCTTTTGAAATTAATTCTATATAACTACTGTAAAAGTGGGAGTTGGATTTTAGCAAGGGTTGTTAACCTGGGTCCATAAGCTTGTTTTAAAAATTATTTTGATTCAAGATTTAGTAACCACCACCATAAAAATAACAGAGTTTTGAATGATATTCTAGATGGCAAAATATCTAAGCTTACAACCAAAAATAACCTGTCCAGAAAAGCTGAACATAATTCTACTGGTGAAAAATGGACCTTTACTGAAACAGAGAACTTTCAAGCATTCTGAATGATAATACCAGAGCTGAGCAGAAAACCTGATGTACAAACAGGAGTAAAGAAAAGAATGAAAAGGCAAAATGAGCATGCAATCACAAGGGACTAAACAGGTAAAAACTTTTTACATTCTTATACAAGGAGATGATAAATGTAATCCTACAGAACTCTATCATCATCAGGGTTCACAGAGGAAATTTGATTTGACAGAAGGCTTGGGATAAATGTTATAGATTGATGACCTTAAAAGAAGAACGAATACAGTGAGGAAGAGAAATACACTGTGAGAAAATGGAAGAGAGAGGTAGATGGGGGAAATTATCTTATGTAAATGGGATGTGCAAGTAGAAGTTTATACAATGAGGAAGTGAAAGGGTGAAGTGAGTGACATTTGAACCTCACTCTCCTCCAAATGGTCAAAGGAGAGAAGAATATACATATATGCTCATAGTTCAAAGTCCATTTCATTCAACAGGGAAAGAGGAAAGAAAGGGATTAAGAAAAAGTGAATAAAAGGGAAAGTAGATTAAGGATCAGTCAAAAGCAAAACAATTTCTTAAAGAGAGGGTGGGGAAAAAAGAGAAGGATAAAAACATTTTTATCTTATATTTTGCTAGCATTGAAACTACATTTCAGTATAATTGGTTTCCTTCAAAATCCTATGTATTTTATTTTATGCTTTTCAAAACATCACTCTGAGGAAGATCTATAGGCTAAACCAGATTGATCAAGTGGTCCATGATGCAATTAAAAAACATATTTCAGAAGGCCTGTTCTAAAGTATATCTAATGTCTCTTCCAGGATTTATTCAATAAACAACTGAGTTAGTTGGGCTACACTAAAAAGGGTGTTAGATTTCTGAGTCAGAGAACTTGGGTTTGATTCCTCGCTATTACTGAGTTCCAAGACTAGATGATCCTCAAAATTCCAGATCCAGCATTCTGCAATTCTTGATCCTCACTTTCCTCATTTTTAATATGGGAAGGTTGGATCAAATGATCTCTAAGTCCCCTTCCATATGTATATCTATGATTCTGTGACCTCATGTGATCTGACAAGTGAAGAACACCATGGTATCCTGACCTCACTAGTCTTCAGTACTATTCTTCCTTTAAGCAGTTAACAATCATCCCTTTTTTAATTTTTTTTTATTCTTTTAGATGAGGCAATTGGGGTTAAGTGACTTGCTCAGGGTCACATAGTTAGTAAGTGTCAAGTGTCTGAGGCCGAATTTAAACTCAAGTCCTCTGCATCTTTTTTTATCGTACGATGTTATGGAAATGCTTGTTTTATTCCATAAATTAAAAGTAAAAAAACCATCTAACAATCTCATAGTTTTTTTTTTGTTTTTGGTGCCATGTACCATCCTTGACTCTTATTGGCCTTTAAGTTCAGTAAAATTCTCAGATCTTTTTCATGTAATCTGTGGTCTAGCTATGCCTTCCCTATCTTCTAGTCCTGTAGTTTATCTTTTGAATAAAGTGTTAGGACTTTCCATTTGTCCCTGATAACTTTTATCTGATTGGATCCCCTCATTGTTTTAGCTTCATTACTTTCTTTACCCAGAATCTGCTGAAATAACTATCCAGAGAGTGAGAGAAACAGTGTCTGCAAGCCTTGAGAATCCCAGTTATGTATGTTTGGGTTAACATGGAATTGTATCCAAAATAACTTTTCTCATGACATTTTTGTATATTTAACCACCATAACTGGTTTGAATTGTTAACTATAAAGGCATGTGGATATTGAGAATCCTTAATAAACACGAGCTGACTTTGGGGACTCTTTCCAAGCCAAGGATAATCCTGAATCCCATTTGTTTCTCCTTAAAAATAAAACACTTTGTACTCTGAACGGAAGGCCTATTGAATCCTCTAAGCATGTCAACTCTCATTTTGTATATTACTGCAGGAACACTTTAAAGAGAAGCAATATTGGGAAACAGAAGGCATATGTTTGGATTCTACATTTGTTCCTGAATAACTGTGTGACCTTGGGCAAGTCACTTCCATTCTTTGGGCCTTAATTATCCCATCTGTAAAATGATGAAGTTGGAATATACCAGTGGTTCTTAACCTTATTTATGTCATGGTCCCTTTTGGCAGTTTTGTGAAGATCATGGACCCATTCTGGGATTTTAAAAAATTGGTAATTGAAGAGAATGTGAAATTTCAATTATAAGTTAGGGGAAATAAAGAAGTATTTTTCCTCACCCAAATCTATAGACACTCAAAAATCTATTTATGCACCCCTTAGAGTTCTGTAGATCACAGGTTAAGAACCCCTAGAGGTTTTCTAAGGTGCTCAAAGGGTTTATATTCTATGACCTGAGAGAGTTCAGTGAGTGAAAAAAGCTCATCAGAATTTGGAGTTAGGGGTTTGGGTTTGACTTCTAAATAATCCCCAAGGTGCCTTAGAGGCAGTGATGTGGCAGAGCTGAATAAAGTATAAAGCCTGGAGTCAGGAAGAAATGAGTTCATTTCTGATGCTTCCTAGCTGTATGACCATGGGCAAGTCACTTAACTTATGTGTGCTTTTGATTCCTCAATTATAAAATGAGGATAATAATAGCACTCAGCTCCCAAGGTGGTTGCAAGAATAAAATGAGATAATACTTGTTAAGGTGTTATTACAGTGCCTTGTTCCTATTAGCTAATTAATAATTCCTTCCTAGTCTCCTTCTTTACTCTCTCCCTCTCCCCTTCCCCTCCATCCTTCCTGCCTTCCTTTTCTATGCTCTCTTCACATATCTTAAAATTTCTCTCTGATTAGATCATAATGTCCCAGAAGGAAAGCATTATTTCCTAAGCTTCTTCTCTATTCCATCTACCATCCAGCACAGAGATGGCCACACACTAAATGTCCAATAAATATTTATTAATGGATGAAAAAATGAAACATTTTGGGATTCTTTAATGCTGACATCTGACCTTAGAAGAAGCCTTCAAGAAAACAGGTAGAAAGCTCAGCACTAGACCCTAAAGAAAATAATGGTTCCTTGAGAAATTCTCCAGATACACCAACATTTGAGGAGGATGTATTAGCAAGAGGATCTTAATTCATCATACATAGAAATGTACATTGGAATGTGAAAAAAAAGTTTTTTTTGATTCTCAAACAAAAAAGTTTGGGTCATGGCACATATTTTTATAGATTTAGGCCATAATCATTTTGCTCATAGTTGAAAAGGTTAATGTCTAAGAACTCGACATTTAGAATTCTTAGAATTTTCAGCAATGTGCCCGTTTGACAAAAAAAAAAAAGTATTCAGTTCACTCCTTTGAACAACGAGATAATTAATTTTCTTCTTTAGCCAATGGGGGATTGCTGCCTTCAAGGATATTATCCCCACTGCAAATTTCAGTGTGTTTTAAATCCATCCATCTCTCCATTCACTTAACAAAAAACATTTCCTAACCAGTATCCCAGAGAGATCATACAAATGGGAAAAGGACTTACATGTACAAAAATATTTATAGCAGCTCTTTTTGTGGCGGCAAAGAATTGGAAATTGAGAGGATGCCCATCAATTGGAGAATGTCTGAACAAGTTGCAGTATATGAATGTAATGGAATACTATTGTGCTATAAAGAAATGATGATCAGGCTGACTTCAGAAATACCTGGAAAGACTTGTATGGTTTGATGCTAAGTGAAATGAGCAGAGCCAGGAGAACGCTGTACACAGTAACAGTCACATTGTGTGATGACTAATATTGATAGACTTAATCCTTCTCAGCAATACAAGGATCTAAGACATCTCCAAAGGACTCATGATGGAAAATGCTATCCACATCCAAAGAATGAACTATGGAGTTTGAATGCAGATCGAAGAATATTATTTGCTATTTTTTTCTTCTGTTGTATTTTGTTTCCTCTTTCTAGTGGTTCCTCCTAGTGGTTCTAATTCTTACCTACAACATCACTAATGTGAAAATATGTTTAATAGGAATATATATGTATAACATATCAGATTGCGTGCCATCTTGGGGAGGGAGGTGGGGAGGGAGACGCATAAAAATGTAAAACTCAAAAGCTTATGGGAGTGATTGTTGATAAAATAAATTAATTTAAAAAAAAAACCATTTCCTAAGCATCAAGTTCTATAGAGGAGGAACAAAATAATGTTACTTGCTGCCTGTCAGGAGCTAACATTCTAAAATGTGTAACTAAGCTATATATACAAATAATAGGGACCTATTTGGAGATGCTTAAAATATGAAAAGCACAAATGTTCTAGCTCCCAAACTGCAAATGACTAGTATTTTTGATAGGGGGAAAATAGCCAGTGAAGCATAAAGTGAGCCAGATTTAGATGGAGAATTTGAAGGTTCAATGACCTGTACTACATCAGTCAAACCCACAACTATTTGGCCCCAGTCACTAACTAGTCCAAATAAACCCTCAAGTTTTCTCTTTAAGGTTAAACACTCACTTTCTCAATTGACCCTTCTATTGTATAGCCTCAAGTCCCATTACCATTCTGAGTACCTTCCTTTGGATATACACAACTTTGAACATATTATTAAATATGACACCCTAACGCTCATCAATTGGGGAATGGCTGAACAAGTTGCGTGTGACGTAACTGTGATGGAATAATATTGTGCCATATGAAATGATGAGCAAAATGGTTTCAGAAAAACCTGGGAAGTCTTTTATGAACTGATGCAAAGTGAAATGAGCAGAACCAGAACACTGAACATAATAACAGCAATATTATAATTATGATCAGTTGTAAAAGACTCAGCTACACTGATGAAGACAAGTTCCAAGGGACCCATTATGAAAAATGCTATCCACCTCGAGAGAGATAACTGAACTTGATTTACAGATCAAAAATACATTTTTTATTGTCTTTCTTTTTCTTTTTTTCTTTTTAAACGTGGCTAATAAGGAAACATGCTTTGTATGATTTCACATATGCCATCAATATCATATTGCTTGCATTCTAAAAGGTTAGGGTAAGCATGGGAGAGAGAAAGAGAATTTGGAACTCAAAATTTTAAAAAAGAATATTCATTTAAAAATATAATTAGGAAATATTTAATAAAAATATATTTGAAGAGCATAAATAAATGTGGCACCCTAAACTAAACAGAGTACTCCAACTATGCCTTTATTAGGGCCAAGTAGAAGAGACTATTGCAAGCCTTCAGCCTACATACTATCCTTCAATAAATGTAGCACAAGACAGCATATGGCCTATTTTTTTTTAAAGTCAGCCTCTCCTAGATACTTAGAGCTGAATTTTGGAACTTAAGTCTAAATTTTTATATTTACCCATTAAATATTATATGTTCATTTGGGTCCACTAGTAAAAAAAAAAATGGGAATTAGTATGAATTAAAACTAACCAAAAGGTTATTTCAATTAATTGTGATTTCAGAATATGCTATAAGTTTTGTTCTACTATTAATTTTAGAAGGATATTTTACCATGGGAAGACTGGAAAATCCAGATTGTCTTCCCTTTTCATCATTTCTAAGAAACATGTTTGACACAATTTTTATGCTTGTTTCTATGAATTTCCCAGATATCATTCAAATAAACAAACATCAAAGGCACTGAATCAAAGCAAATATTATCAAAGGCTCCAATAATGTAGTTCTCACTTGAGAAAAGAAGATAAGTAACTTGTAAGAGAGCAAAGTAGAATATATAAGACTTTAAATACTGCCTTTTAAATTCTACTTTTGCTCTATCTAATTTAAACATCTGAGCATTTCTAAAATCCTCCCCTCTCACCAAAATAGTCAGAGAATGAAGACAGGAATGGTAATTGAATAAGGTTCTAACACTAATTAAGTTGAATCAAAGCAACTCTTTTTACAAATGCCATTTCCTTTTCTTCCTTCAGTCATTGGTTAGATGATTGACGCCATACAAAATGGAGCATACATTTCCAATCATCTCTGACTAAAAGGAAACACCGATTCTCTCTAATAAAAAAACTCTCAGAATGGGTTTTCAATCCCTTATTCCTGTTCTTCCATAATTTTCCTTTTTATGGCACCGAACACAAGCCTAAGCAGCTTAGGTGATATAATTCTAATCACATGTCAATTTTGAAGAACCTATCACAGTGGCTTCTATGAAATATCGAAATCAACAAGAGGTCAATTTTCAATTACACTCTCCATCAGTTAGTATATTTTCAGTCCAAAATCCCTAAGGGAAGATGTATTTGTATTAGACCATCACTATGGTTTAGTGGAAATAGCACTAAAGTTGGGAGACTCGAGTTCTGGCTCTGTTGTTTTGGCTTGGGCAAGATGAAAAAATCACAGAATGGCAGAGCCATAAAGAAGACCAGATATTCCTACATCTCACAGCCTTATATTACAGATGAGGAAACTGAAGGCCTGAGAGGTTACTTAGCTTGCCTAGCATCACATAGCTATAGGATACAGTGATGAAAGGGTTTGATTGAAAAAAGGTAACTGAGTAATTCTGAGTTTGAATACTACATCTGACACTTAACTCTTGGACTCTGGGCAATTCAATTAGCCTCTCTCGTTATCAAGTTCCTTTAGATTGCGAGCTCATCCATTAGTCACTAAGCTCCTTGAAGGCAGGGACTATTTTTGCCTTTCTTTGTATCCTCAGCACTGTGGTGCCTGGCACATGCTAAGCACTATATAAATTATAATCATCAGTATTATTATCATCATTCCTTATCTCTGCCCTAATTGTTTAGCATAACATCCATGTCTTCTGTTCACCTCATGATCATCAGAGGAATACTGGCAGAGTCAAATAAGCCTACAGATGTTTGTAACTTGGTAACTATAGGAACCTCCCAAAATATCCAACGTTATCTGGATGAGACTTGAAGGGGCCATTTAGCACAACCCTTCATTTTAAAGATGAAGAAAGTGAGGGCTTAAGAGGTCATAACAGTAGGAAGTGAAAAAATCATATTACGAGATTTAAAGCCAGGTCTTCTGACTGTATGCAAAGCTCTTTCTTACCAAGGTGACTCTGTTATTATAAATAAAACAGTCATAGACTTAGAGCTTAGAAGTTTTCTAGTCTAATACTCTCATTTACACAAAGGGAAACTGAGGCCCATAGCAGTGGCATAGTGGATAGAGGGTTGCACTTCAGATTAGGAAACACTAGGTTTGAATCCACTATCTGGTACTTACCAGATGTGTGACCTTGAGTAGGTCACTTCAATTCCCTCATCCTAAGTTTGTTCATATATAAGGTAGTGACAATATTTAGGAAAATTAAAAGAGATAAGATTTGTATACCTCTTTGTAAACCTCAAAATGCTAAGGAGGTGTTGGTGATGGGCCATTTTAGTTCTTTTGTTGTTTATATGATCATATATTTAGATTTAGAAGGTGGCATGTGTTGGAGGTAGCTTGAACCATGTCACAAGAGTAACTTGTTAACTTTTCAGTGTGAGCATTTATACCTCGAATTAGGAAAATGCTAAAAATCAGGGCTTGATTTATTGTTTTACTGATTGTCTAGACTTAAGAAAGTGATGGAAAATGTTAATTATTCAGATGCAGATAAATTTAAACCTATGACATACGTGCATTTTTTTTTCTTCTGGAGAGCCAGTTGTTACAACGCTATCAGCATAACCCTGCTGAGAAAGAAACCTAGAGTTTGCCCAGTCCAAATCCCAGTATTTTAAAAATAAAGAAACTGAGGCTTGAAGAGCTTGCCCAGGGTAACCTGTACTTAATGTTTCTTGACTCCCAGTGTAACACTGTTTACCAGGCTGCCTGTCAGAGGATATTATGGTAACTCTTCATTTCTCGTGGGTTTTCTTAGTTGCAACTTGTTGGGCAGAGATCGAATTCAAACCCAGGTTTTCTGACTGCAAATACAGTATTCATTATACCATAACACAGCATCTTCCATCAGTGACATATTACAAAACTTTAAATATAAATGTATTTTTATTTACAAAATATGTTATATCCAATGACATTAACAATCAACGATCTAATTTTACATATTTGATAAATCTACCTACCAGAACTGCTTTTCTCTTGGCACCTTTCTCCACACTCCCCTACCTCTTTGAAAGTGGCTTTCTTTCATAACTCAAAATCTTATAAAAGTCAATGCTGAAAACTAAAAACAAATAAAAAAATGAAAAAGAGAAAAAAGTGAAAAAAATTAAAAAGTGGCTTCTCCCAGGAGATGCCTCCACTTCGAAGGCCCTCTTCTCTGATTGATGAGTCCCTCAGTGGGATCACCATTTCATAAAATGCCTAGGCTATCCATGTTTCCTTCTGAGTTCCACTCTAAACTCTCTCAATTTTTGCACCTACTCCCTAGCAACCTTGCCCCCACTAACTTTCAGCTCCTTTTTGCCTGCAATGGAATGTAAGCTCCATGAGGTTAGATGCTACCTTTTTGGCTTTTAATTGTGTTCTTAGTACTTAACACAGTGACTGGAACATAGTAAGCATTTAATAAATGCTTATGCAGCTTATATATATGTGTGTGTATATATATATGTCTATGACTTTGGGCTAGTCAGTTAACTCTCTTTGCCTCACTTTTGCCATCTGTAAAATGAGCTGGAGAAGGAAATAGCAAATAACTTCAGTATCTTGCCAAGAAAACCCCAAAAAGGGGTCACAGAGAGTCAGATATGGCTGCAAATGATTAAACAACAAATTATATACGTATATATCTATCATATATCAATTAGTCCATTCATCAATCCATTACCTTGAAACCACCCCCACGAACTCTCCTCAACTTTTCTATTATCATGAAATTGCAGGTAACTGTTTTCCTGGCCATTCGTTCATTCATTCAAGCAACAAATGTTTATTAACCTTTGAGCAGATGACCCTATTTTGGGTGCTGAGTGCAAGGTTTATGGCAAAACTTCTCCTTCATATAGGTGGCCTATAGGTGCCCCCACATATTTCCTTTAGGTATACTCTCCAATCAGTTTCTCTCTCTATCTACACCTTTACTCTTGAGTTTTAAAAAATGTCATTCTTTTACTGGAGAAAGCAACTTTGACAAGGCCACACATGAAGAAGTAAGGGGATGTCTGTCCAACTAACCATGTCACCTAAATTAAGCCCAGTAATCCAATGGGCTGACATATCAGAGAATTAAAGAATTTGACAGTTGGAAAGGGCCTCACTAGCCATATATTCCAAGCCATATATGAAAAGAATACTTACTATAAGATCCATGGCAAAGGGCCACCCAGGGAAGACCTCCAGGGATGTGGACCCCACCACCTCTCTTGGTAGCTCATTACACTTTTGGTTAACTTTAATCATTAGGATGTTTTTCTTGGCCTCAAGCCTAGATTGTCTCTTTTGTAACAACCAGACATTGCTCTTTTCTCTCTCATCTAGAGCAAAGCAGAACAGATCATTGATCAGAATCAACTCTTCTCATAGTTGTGGCTCTTCCACATGGGGTTTAAAAGGTCATCTCCTTGGTCTAGCTAGTTCACCAACTAAATACTCTCTCGCCCCCTTAAAACAATAACTGAACTTGACTAACATTAAGGTTATACCTTATCAGATTACTTATAGATAAAATATAGATACCATAGACATTACATAAGTTTTTGATCTGCCTTTTTTGGGGGAAAAGGGTAGGGACACCTAGATTTTTTATTCCATTGGTCTAGAATCTCTAAATCTCTCAACCTTCTAGGCCCTGCTGATCAGCCATTGTACAACAAATCTGAGTTCCAGAGAGTTGCCTGGGCATTGAGAGATCACACAGCTTGCTCAAAGCCTTGGGTCTCAGACAAGACCTGATTGCTATGTACTCTCCATCCACTTCACCATCCACTTCACCATGGTACCACCCTATTTGTCAGTAATGAATAAATATTTAAAAACAATAAGGGACATTCTCTGAAACTGGGCAAATTCCAATTCCGCTAATGATGTTTTATTGATAAGATAATTAAGATTTAGACTCAAATATCCTTGTTACCTCATCATGCCTATGACTGTAGGGTCTTGTCTGATTCTGCCCACAAAAGTAATGGGCAAACGGGAGATTAACACTTAAGATTTACGGTTGAATGTGCAGAGGGATTTTGATGTTCTAGGAGTAACTGTGATATATGAAAAATTCTTTGTGATCTGTTAGAGATTCAAAGCATCTCAACACTTTCTCTAGATACAGTTCCATATGACATTCCCCAGGGCTATGCCAGTAAAAAAGTAGGAGAGGGGAGGGAAATATTTTCATCTATAATCCACAAAGATAGTCAGTCAGTCAATAAACATTTATTAAGCACCTACTGTGTACTAGACACTGTGCGAAATGCTGAGGATACAAAGAAGTGCCCTCAATTAGGTCACTGTCTAATGGGGAAGACAACACACCAAAAGGAAGCTGAAAAGTAAGGTGGGGACAAGGGGGCAGAAGAGTAATGACAGAGAAGTCCAAGAATGTGACCAAGATGAAAATTATGAGATGGCTCCCCGGATATCGCCTTTAAAGGGAAGATCTGGGGGGAGCTCTCTCTCCAATTAGGAGGGAGATAATCTTTCATTTTCCTTTTGTTTCCATCTCTGTCTAAGTCATGTTCTTGACACTGCTTATTCTCGTAGGTAAACCATAATTGAATATCATGGCAGATACAGTCATAAACCTATGGAATTCCAGAGCAGAGACATAGCTGAGCAATTACAATGGTTAGTCCTTTCCTTTAACAGAAAAAGCTGCAACTGAAGTCTTGTCTGGCAGCTAGGCAGCATAGTGGGTGGGTAGTTAGGTGGCACAGTGGATAAAGTGAATAAAGTGTGGGGCCTGAAGTTAGGAAGACTCATCTTCCTGAGTTCAAATCTGGCCTCAGATACTTACTAGCTGTGTAACCCTGGGCACGTCGCTTAACCCTGTTTGTCTCAGTTTCCTCATCTGTACAATGAGCTGGAAAAGGAAATGGCAAACCACTTCCAAGAAAACCCCGAATGGGGTAGCAAAAAGAGTTGGGCATGACTGAACACAGGCAACACAGTAGATAGAGTACTAAGTTGGAAGCGAGGAAAGCTTATGTTTTCATTCTGCTTCAGACACTTAGTAGGTGTGTAACACTGGAGTTCCCTCTGAGATTATCTCTCATTGATTAGATTTTAAGCTCCTTAGGAAGTCTGTTTGTCTTTTTAAATTTTTATATACTTAATATGATACCTAGTAGATAGTAGGTGCTTAATAAAGGTTTGACTTAATAAAGAATTGACTTCAGACAAGTTACAACTTTTAACATTAGTTTCCTTATCTGTAACATAGGGATAAGAAGAGCACCTACGTCACAAGGTTGCTTAAAAATAATAGCTATTAATAATATCATCACTGTTATTATTATTTTCTTCCCTCATATTCTTTTAACCATGAACAAGAAAATATTCCCCTTTCCAATAGTGAACAACCTTAGTTTTCAAACAATGGTGTAAAGTAAAGAGTGCTGGATTGAGCATCAGCAGACAGGAGTTCAAATTCTGGCTTTGTCTTTTATTAACTGGATGACCTTGGGCACATCACTCAATCAATGTAGGTTAGTTTTCTCTTCTGTGGAAAGAAAGGATTGGCCTAGATAACCTTTAAAGTTCCTTCTACCTTTAAATTCAAGATCCTTTATGTTCTGTTAGAACAAGATACTGTGTTTCAAGTGCCAAACATAGCTTAGTAAAATTATATACTCTTCCCCAAATGAATGATTTCCTAGAATTTGTAATTTTTAAAATAAACACATCCAGCTATAGTTGCAAAATGTCATTTCCTGGCAAATACTCAACTACCCTTTGGACATGCCTCAGTACAACACAGAGCAGAGAGCACCGGTTCTGGAGTCAGAGGCCCTGAGTTCAAATTCCACTTCTAATAATTACTCATATGCAACAACAGACAAATCTCCAGATCTTTCTGGGTCTCATTTTCCCCATCCGTTAAAAGAGGAGATTGGATGAGATGGCCTCTGATGTCCCTTCCAGTTCTAGATCTATAATTTTATGACCTAGGATATACAAAGGAAGCCATGAGACTGCAGAGCCAGGAACATTTATACAAAAGAATGGATGATCTCTTAAGTTTTCAAAGTCCTAGCATCTCCCAGAAGAGAAATGTATGAGAAAGTCCTAACCCTGTGAAGTCCTAACTCATTAATCTGTTTTCCCTGAAGATCTTGGAGAACTCTCAATCCAGGATTGAACTCTGGGTTGTCAGGAAAACAACAAAAAATAACAAGAATCACAATGAGTCTTTGAATTAGGTTATAAAATAAAAAGGAGGTGAATGTTTCTTAAAATTCACAAGTCATTGGAGTGTTAAACCTGTTTTTTTTAAGAATATATATATATATATATGTGTGTATGTATATATGTATATATGTATATATACTCTATGCCTCTCCCAAGCCTTTTTTTAAAATGTTAAGATAAAAGTTAGCCAAAGGAAATTCCTAGAAAATGCATGACAGGACCTTATAACCCAATGTCGGGATAACTGTGGGGAAAGGGTTGAAAGAATGACTGCTATACCTATCAGAAATAAGACAAAGGAAGAACATAGCGATCTATCTCCTGGCTATCATTGCTCCTAAAACAAATATTGTTCAACAGGTGACATTTAATGTTTTGAAATGTACAATGTCTTTTACACAATTAATTAGAATCTTGAAAAATCCTGTTAAACAGATGCTGCAGTTATACAATAGTATAAAATAAAAATATATATAAATACAATAAAAAATACAATAGTACCTATTTGACAAGTAAGGAAACTGAGGCTCAGGAGTGCTAAGTGACCTGCTCAGTTACACAGCGAATACATGTCAAATATAGGATCTGAAGCCAGGTATCCCTTACTCTAAATCTAGCACTATTAGGCTATACGTATTCCCATTTGCTAAAATACATATATTTCCCAAACAATGTTGACAGCCTCTTCAGCACATGATTATTCTATTCAATCCTCTCACACAGAGCCTTCTAGAATCAATGATCTCAAAAGAAGGAATTATTTTGACATGGTGAAATTTCAGAATTGGAGCAGCAATATATATTCATATATATATTTTTTATTCCTCAGTCTCACCATCTACTCATTTCATTTATTCAAGAAAAAAATTACTGAAATCCTACAATATACAATACACTCTACTAGGTGTATGAAAAGCTATAAATGCCCACCACTGCTGCAGATCAACAGTTCCTTTGTAATGTATGGTCTTAGGGAGCTGTCTAATTATGGAGACATTAAGTGACATGACCATTGTCACACAGCTAGCATATAGCAGTAACGGGATTTATCTCTAGTAATTCCTGACTCCAAGGCCAAATGTCTATCACAAAGAGTCACAGAGCACACCATATACACTATATCTACAGCATCTATACTGACATGTACTTACCTATACGTACCTTTTCATATATGTGTACATAATATGCATCTGTATATCTGTATATATTATCTATCTTTACACACTGTATCTCTGGGTGTATACATACATACATATATAATATATCTAATACTTATATGTCTATATATATATATATATCATCTATGTATCTCATATTGACACAGATAGATAGATGAAGATTGATAGTTCAAAATTACGTTCCCAAATCAATTGCTTCAAACTCAGCCATCTCAGCCTGGTACTCTGAAGACCACTTATGGGATCCCAGTCCTCTACACACTAACCATTTCTTTTTTATAGTTCCTGATCAACAACATAACGAAGTTGTGCCACATGTCTTCTTGAGACTTCTCCGTTCTGTGATGGAATTTTGTTTGAACTCCATCTGATGAAAGAACCTGATACAGAGTACTTATACCCGAGGGAACACATGCAAAGCATACTGGCATCTAGAGACACTCTGATTTTGTACATACATGCACTTCTACTTCAATATTACCTTTTGATGAATGCCTGGGACACCTGGAACATTTCATTACCATCATAACATTATGTATACATTAAATCTGATGTATGTTGTTTATACAGAATGCAAAAAACCTTATTCATAAAGCATTTGGGGCAAATAGAGAGCACAAATTGCATTTCAAGTGGGTAGTTTAGCAAGCCCTCATTTTGACATTTCATGGATCTTGGTGTCCATTTCAACAGGAAAAAAATACACCTAGGACATATTTCATGATATACAGAAATAAGAAAGAAGATTTATGCTGGAGCAAGAGATGACTTTAAATGAATTGTGTTTATCGAAATCATCCTCCCTGAACAGATTTGAATTTGGATATTTTTATTAACTACATTTGATAAAGTTCAGGCTCTTTAGCCTGGCATTCAAAGCCCTACTTGGTTACAGCCAAATCCTTTCCTTCTGGCCCATCTCAAACTATTCCCCTTGATGCATCCTGTGATTTTCCAAAGAAAAATCCCTTGTGCCCTGAATAAATATCATGATTGCTTTTTTTTTTCTTTTCAGGTTTAATCCTTTCTCTTATATAGTTGCCTCTTCATGAAATGAAGTACTTTGTCAAATAAGGTGCAGGAGTAAGATCCTTCTTTATCTTACATTGCTATGGGATGAACCCTTCTACCCTAAGTAGAAGGAAGCTAGATGTTGGTGTTTCAGGGTTTCTACTCCAATGAAATGTTTCCTGGCCACCCCCTTGTCAACTGAAGATATATTTTGTGTCACTCACTTTGGGTGCAAACATTTCCAGTCACAGCTCAGGCTTTTACCCCCTAGCGCTGACATGATTCTCGGTTTAGCTCTGCCAGTTTCCCAGTTCTCTTACCTTAGGCAAGCCACTCATTTTCTGTAACTGTGTGTTTTCATCTGCAATTGATGTGGTTGGGAAACTAGTCTTGGCAGATCTTTCTAGTTTAAATATTTTTATAATTCTAAACCTTTTCTGGTTCCCACAGCCAAAAGCACTATCTTCCTTCTCTTGGTGTTGATTAGCTGAAGGAAATGAAGGTTAGCCTGAAAAGGAGTAAACTTAAGGTGGTAGTCAGGAAAGCTATTTTTAAAAATAGATTTAATTTGTTTTTAATTTATGGAATGAAACAAATACTTCCCTAACATAGTATAATTTTAAAAGATGATTGCACATGAAACTGCAAATTTATTATGAACAATTTGCCATTCCTTTTAAGTATATAATAAAGTTATCATGTAAATTTATTTTGTGATAGCTATTGAAGAATAATTTTAGGAGACAGAATGGTAGGTAATGGATAAAAATTGCAAAATAGGATTTTTTTCTTGATGTCAAGGGGAAAAAAAAGCTTTTTAACAATTACAATTATACAAAAGCAGAGGAGCTGCCTTGGGATATAGTGCATTCTCTCCTCACTAGAGTTTTTCAAAAGAAGCCAGAAAGATCACTTGCCAGATTTGTTGTAGACATAAGACTTATTCATGTCTTATTAGAATTAGAAGTCCTAGGGGCAGCTCAGTGGCACAGTGGATAGAGCACTGGCCCTGACGTCAGGAGAACCTGAGTTCAAATCCAGCTTCATACCAAATACTTGACACACTTACTAGCTGTGTGACCCTGGGCAAGTCACTTAACCCCAATTACCTCAAAAAAAAAAAAGAATTAGAAGTCCTCTGAGGGAGCTTCCAGTGGTATCATTCTATGGATGTTGATAGCTCTTTAGTTATACCTCTCTTATAGCACATGACATAACTCTCCGTGGTGCTTGAGGATTTTGTTTAAGCTTCCTATAGACAGTGACTGTGTTTTAATCTTCCTATAGCACCTCCCACAGAGCTTTTCCTGCCAAAGACACCACTCACTTATTCATTCATTCATTCATTCATTCATTCATTCATTCATTTGGTTGTTTATTTTTAATTATTCATTCAATTATTTATCTATTCATTCATTCATCCATCCATCCATTTATTTATCTATCTATTTATTTATTTGATGGATAAATAAACAAATGTGTCACCCATTTAATTCTATGGACAATGCCTTTACCACTACTAGCAATGATGCTTGCTTTCCTACCAGGGTTCTACGACTAGCAATTTAAAAAAAAAATTTGGCTCTGCTAAAGAAGATTGGGGGAGTTCTTTCAACCACATCTTACAAATAAATGTAGTCCATAATGTACTCATTATATTTGCGCTTGTCATCTCTTTCTTAGCAGATCTAGGCACAGGGCTATGAATTATATTTACTGTATAAATCCATTTCATTGACTATTATGCCAGAGAGTAAAATGTATTACTTATGTCAGGCTAGGCATTTAAACATGGTGGAAAAGTGGAGCCAAAATGAACCATGAACAAAATTGTTTAACTATGTTTAACTAGTTCTACTAGAACTAGAAGTTTAACTTAAAAGTCATCCATAAAGAGGGTATCCCCACTTACCCAAGGAACATTTGCCCACAGCCCAAATCAAGTTAATTTAAAACATTTTTATGTGAACAGTGAAGAAAATTTTAAGTAGGAAATTTCAAAATGAATAAGGGTATCTCCTGAGTGTTTTTACAGTTGATGAATTAACAGTAGAGAAAATGTAGATGTTAAGCCCATTTTACAGATGAGGAAAATGCAGACCAGAAAGATGTAATAACATGGTCAGGGTCACACAGTATGAGAATCAGAATTTGAACTTGACTCCAAGTTCAATGATTTTCCGATACAACATGAATGAAAAGTCAGACTTGAAGCAATGAGGTAACATGGTAGAAATGGCACTAAACTTAGAGCCAGGAAGATCTGAGTTCCAATCCTGTCTCAGATATTTACTGGCTTGTCACCCCGAGCAAGACTCTTAAGCCCTATCTGCCTAAGTTTTCTCATCTGTAAAATGAGAGCAATAATATCACCTTCTTCCCAGGGTTGTTGTGGGAATCAAATAAAATTGTATTTGTAGAGTATTTTTCAAACCTTAAAATCTATATAAATGGTGGTTCTTTCTACTAAAACATGGTGACTATTCTATACTTTTAGTTTAGTTGTATTGTACTCATTTGAAGACTACAGCTGTTTTATCATTGGCTTTATCAGTAGTTCTTAACTCAGGGTGTAGCACACAGCAGGGGCATAATAAATGATTGTGGTTTTGAACAGAATGGATAACAGAACAAAGTTTTTCTCTGCATTGATTTATTCAATCAATCAATCACTAGGCATTTATTAAGTGCTTTCTAAGTTAAATGTCAATATCAAACCCTGGGGATAATAAGAAAAATCAAAAGTAGCCCCTATCTTCAAACATCTCATATTTCAAATACCACCAAACTTCCTCTTTGTCAAAAGTGTTTCATCTTCTGATCAATTAAGATAATCACCAAAAATGAGAAATCCCATAATTACCTTGTGCAAACTGATTAAGTGGAATACTTAGAATCAGAAAACACTGATCTATACCATTTTTCCCCTCCTAAATGCTAAGCTATTTTTACCATTTCACAAATGACAATGTCTTGAGACAGAGACTTTAAGAAACCATTCCTGTTTCTACTTCTGTTCTCCCATATTATACGCTAATGCTAACATTCTTAGTTAATCTAAGACAATTTATAAAGAATCTGCAACTTGTGAAAGGATAGCACTAGGTGCTGGTGAGATACCAAGAGGAATTATATGTATTCTCTATAATCAAGGAGTTTCTAGCTCAGTGCAGGAAAAGACTTGTATAAAAATAAATATGATTAGACAATGAGACATCATTGCATGTACACTAGAGACAAACACATGTGAGAATTTGAATGCAGGAAATGCTGCTCAAGCTTGGGAATGAGACAAAGTAGCTTTCAGAAGGAGCTTCACAGGGGAGTTATCATTTGAAGTTTGATGTTTAAAAATGGACAGAATCTCATCAGAATCACCCAATGGAGGGTGAATGGTATTCACAATGGCACAGAGACTAAAAAAGATAGATTTGTGGCAGCCTATAGAAATTTTTGAATGTCAGAAGAAAATATTTGGGCTCAATTTGGTAAGCAGCAGGAGATCATTGAAGGTTTTTAAGCAAGCAAGTCAGACAAGCAGAGCTTTGTACTATAAAGATGACTGCTATGGTAGGATGGGGTAGATTAGAGAAGAAAGAGGGCAGAGGCAAGAAAACTAGCTGAGGTGCTATTGGAAAGATAATAAAATAACAAATTAGACTTTTCGTACCAGAAATGGAAAACTAGGCATAGATTCAAGATACAATGCAGTTAGAATTGATAGCACTTGGAAGTGGATGGAATGGGGTAGGCAAGGAGGAAACAGAAGATTTGAAAGTTTCAATTCCTGGTGCATAAGAGAATCATGGGATCATTGATGCAGATTTGGTAGTGGAGAGAAATGACAAACTTCAGGGAATATTAATAAGTACAGTTTTGAACCCAGGAGAAGATGCTGAACATGCAGGTAAAAAGGAGGGAGTTGAGAGAAATTGTTATTTCTCTCTCATATTAATATTATTAAATTAATTATATTAATTAAATTGACATTATTATATAATTATTAAATATATATTATTTATATTAAATACATATCAAATTAATATTATTAAATTATTAAAATTGAGGAACCCCAAGCTTTTTCCCCTTGTCCTATTTCCTTGTCCATTCTTTTCAGGACAGGGCTAATGGAAGATAGGATTAATATTCTCTTCTTCTAGGTATTACTACTCCATCCAACTAGACCAGACTTCTAATCTAAGGTGGAACTCCCTTTGGCTCAGATTTGGTTGAGGGATAAATTCTTTGAATAGATTGCCCAAGCCTAGGGGTAAATTAGGAGTAAATGACATAATCTAAGTTCATTAGAATAAATTCAGCCCCTCATTGTAATATTCATTCAATTATTGTTAACCAGTCAGAGCTGATGGACCCCCCTGGGAGCACCCCTCTTCCAAAGGCATATAAACTGTGAGCTTTTCTCCATGATTATCTTTGGCATTTGAGAGTGCCACAGACCTGCTTTTATTAAGATGCTGGCATTATTAATAAAATGAGTAATTATCCAGAAATTATGTCTCTTAAAATTTTTTAAATGCCACAGACTGAAACTGAGAAGCAAGCTCAAGGCTGTAACTATAGATTTAGGAGCCGGTATCAGAGAAGTGAAGATGAATGTAGGGATGACAGAAAGGATTACATTGAAAAGAGAGAATATAAGAGGTATTCAAGTAGGGAGTAAGGATTCAGCTCGGTATGTATATTTAAGCTACTATGTAGGCATAATAGTAAAAATGGTAACAACACCTCAATATTTCAATTAATTTGTCAACTTATCAATATAGGCACTCTAGAAACACACAATCACAATAATGAACAAAGGAACAAAAGATTAAGAGATTCCCACCCTGGAAAGCAACCTTCCTAGTTTGCCTGAGCAAGTAATGACATATGTTCAAATTCTGGGCCTAAGAAAAACTTTTCAGAAAGGGACTCCTTTATGTTAATTGCAAAATCCAGTTATCTTAATCCCTGACTCATAAAATGGCAGAATTGCTACCAGTAAGCTTGATTCCCACAAAAGTAAGTTTACTGCTTGTGGTTTTAGCTTCTGAGGCCCAGAGCAGCAGGAACCTCAGGGAATATGTGATGCAATCCTGTTAAGAAGTACAGATTCCCTTTCCAAAATTCCCCTGGTAAATGGAAGCTCCCCAATGCAAAATCTGTTTTGTTTTCTAGCATAACATTTGGAACATAGCAGACACGTGGTAAAAGCTTGTTGAATTATATATTCCAAACAAGTGACCATCTAGTCTTTGCCCATAAACTCCCCAGTGATGGGGAGCACATTACCACACAAGTTAACAAGAATCGATTATGTGCCTTCTATGTTCTAGGCACTAAATTAAGCACTGTGGATGCAAATGAAAGCAAAAAGAAAGACAATTCTTGCCCTCAGTGAGTTTACATTCTAAAAGGAGAAGAAAATACATAAAAGGGAGTTAAAAGGAATGGAGGAGAAGATTCCATTCTATTTATGGTTATAATTGTGTGGGTGTTCTTCCTCAGAGTCAGTTAAAACGTCATTTCCTCTAATTTCAAGCACTGGTCCTGATACTGACCTCTGGAGTCAACAAGTATAAATTCCCTCATTCTTCTCCATTCCTCTCCCTTCAGTCATTTGAAGAAAACCATCACGATTTCTAAGTTTTCTCTTCTTCAGGCTAAAACATCTTCTCATCACATCATGTCCATCTTACCTATGGGAATTCAGACTTGAACAAGTAATTTCTCTTGCATGTCTGATGGGACTCACTAAATTCTGAACTCGCTAAGTTTTTTTGTGTTTCTTACGTACCTCCCCCCCACACACCCACACACCCACACACAACAGCTACTACAATCTGTAATGGGAGAAGATTAGGAGAAGCAGCATATTATTTTACTAAGAAATGTTCTGAACTGTTTAAGGTTTGGAAATCTTTCGTTTATAAGGTTGATACACAGTTTATTCAGTAGACTGTGTAAACCCTTCATTGTATCTGTTTTGTTTTGTTTTGTTTTTCCTCCCAGAACCATACACAGAGAAATTACTGTTTATTTTATGAGCAGAGACAGTTTGTTTTTTTTTGCTAGATGGTAACATTCAACATTCTTTTAAATATAACAATAATAAAGGGGCAGCTAGGTGGCTCAGGGGATAGAGCACCAGCCCTGAAGTTAGGAGGACCTGAGTTCAAATCCGCCTCTGACCAAACACTTGACACTTACTAGCTATGTGACCCTGGGCAAGTCACTTAACCCCAATTGCCTCACAACAACAACAACAACAACAACTTTAAAATACTAAATGGCTAAAAGATACTGTGAAAGTCCCTTAACCTGTCAGTGCCCTGGGCATCTCCAAAAGTCTATAGCTTACAGAGGGTGTTTCTGCATGTTGAGCCTTCTCCATCCAAGAAATAATAGGCATTTACCCCCTTTCCCCAATGCATAGAACCATCCTAATAATATAGTACAATAGACCAAACATGGGGTTTCACATCAAAGGACGGGTTTTGATCCCAGTTTTTCCTTCAATACTGCTATGAAATAACTGTTGCTTCATTCAGGGCACTCCAAAAGTCTTAATGTAGTTTTAAATTTTAAATAAAATACAACTGCCCTAAGATTTTTGAACAGCCTTTATATTTTACAAAGCATTTTACATAGGCTACCCCCATTTTATACTCACAAAAACCCTTTGCACAGATAAGTTATTATTAATATATCTAAGTCTTCACTGGTATTGATATTTCATTTTCTCTTTTTTGACTTAGCCGAAAGTTCTAGCCTATGGAGAAATTTTTGAATCCTTCCTCACTATCCAGTATACTTGTGTCTTCTACAAGTGGGAGATATTGTACTATCTATACACCTACTTTTATCCAAGTCACTGATGACAGTGTTAAGCAGTACCAAGTCAAACACAGATCTCTAGCATTCTCAGACGAAAGGTAGAACTAAACTACCTCTATTGGCACAGTCTTCTAACATGGCACACCGATTGGCTATATGTTATAGAGTAGAGGCTATTCCTGCAAGGAGTGGAATTTATATCAGTCGCTTCAAAGGTCAAAGCACTACGGGTTTATAATTTCACAGCAAGAATCTTTGCCTTTTTAAAGCATTTTTCTGTTGATATCTTTTGCTTTTACATTGCCTTTCATGCCCCCCCACCCGAGAGGTATCCCATACAACAAAGGTTTTTTTTAAAGAAAAGTAAAAGAAGAAAAATAAAACAAGAAAACTGATCCATACATTGAAAAACCTTCTGCAAATAATTGCCAAGTTCCATTAATTGTGGACTGCCCACTTTTGCAATGGAGTAAGAGAAAATATATTCTCATACTGCTTTTCTCTTCTTTAGATTCATATTTTTGAAAAAAAAATGCAAAATTAACTTTTAATTTTTTATGGCTACTGTTTTTTTTCATTTACATTATTATAGCCATATATATATTGCTGTCTTGGCTCTGCTTACTTCCCTTTGCTTGAGTTCATGTAAGTCAGTCCATTCTTCTCTGAATTCATATTCATCATTTCTTATAGAGAAATAGTATTCCGTTACATTCATGTACCATAATTTTGTCTGGTTATTACCTAATTGACAGGTACATCCTTTGTTTTCAATTCTTACCTACCACAAAAAGTGATGCTATAATTTTTTGTATGTGGGGACTTTCTTCTTATTAAAGATGTCTTTAGAGCATATACCTAGTAGTGGGATCTCTGGGTCAAAGGTTATGAATACTTTAGTCACTTTATTTGCATAACTGCATATTATTTTCCTAAAGGTTGTGCTGATTGACAGCTTCACAAAAATACACTAGTGTGCCTAGCTTTCCAGAACCCTGAAATATTGATTACTACCATTATGGGGAGCATTGCTAATTTCCTGGGTATTTGGCAAAATCTCAAGGTTGTTCTGATTTGCACTTCTATTATTATTAATGATTAGGAGCATCCTTTCATATGGTTATCAATACTTTACAATTCTGTTCGTATCTTTTGACACCTTATTTACTGGGAATGACTTCTGGTCATATGTATATCATTTGTCTATTATTTGTTTACATATCTTAATTGTCAAAATCTTTTGTGAAAAAATTCTATTTTAGACAATGTTTCCTTTATTTATCTACTCTCCTTAATTTTTTTTTATATGGAAGCTTTACAATTTCCATATGATAAAAAATATGTATCTTTTCTGAGGAACATAAGCAGCATAGAAAATAGAGTACCAGGACTGGAATCAGGAAGACCCTACTTCAAATCTGGCTTCTGACATTCACTAGCTATGTGACCCTGGGCAAATCATTTAATCTTGTTTGCCTCAGTTTCCTCATTTCTATAATGAGATAGAGGAGGAAATGACAAACCACTCCAGTATCTCTGCCATGAAAACCCCAACAAAAAGCAAGTTTATCTTTAGTAGTTGCCTCTATCCTTTGTTCGGTTAATATATCTCCCACTTATAGCTTTGAAAGGTATATGATCTGCTTCTCTTCTATTTTTATGGCAGGGTCTTTAATATTAAGTTCAGGTATCCATTTTGAATTTATTTATCAATAAAGCATAAAATGTTAGTGTAATTTCTGTTGTACTACCTTCTAGTACTCCCAGCATTTGAAAAAAAAATCAAATAGAGGGTTTTTTTCCTCTATCAATTGATGTTCTGGGTTTATCAAAACAGTAAGTTCCACTGCTTTTGCTTCCCCATTGCCCAGTCTTCTTTATGATCTACTCTCGATTTTTAATCAATATCAAACACTTTTATGACTACTACTTTATAACACAGTGTGAAATCTGCAAGGGGCCCAACAACGATAATCAGTGACTAAAGGGCACCTCTTGAAAATGATGATGACGTTCTCAATGGATTTCAGTAATGAATATTTTCTTGGGGCTTTTCTCTTATGAGTCAATATGATGTCATGGGAATACCAGTGACTTTGGAACCAGAACTTTTGAAAACAAATCTTGCCTCTGCCACTCCCTTAGGTCGAGCCATTTAATCTCAATGGACCTCTGTTTCCTTTTCTATAAAACAAAGAGATTACACTTGATGGTCTTTTCTAGATCTCTGATCTTCATTCTCAAAGTGAAGGTGGAGAATAGGAGATGAGCAGGAAAAACATTGAAATCATTCATTGAGAATGCCTACTGGCTGGGGGCTCATTCTTTTCATTTTTAATGCATCACAGAACCATAGTGTTAGAAGTAACTTTTTGTTATTGTTGCTGTTCAGTCATTTCAGTTGTGTCCAATTCGTGAGCCCATTTGGATTTTTCTCAGCAGACATACTGGAGTGGTTTACCATTTCCTTCTCCAGTTCATAATACAGTTGAGGAAACTGAGGCAAACAGGGTTAAGTGACTTGCCTAGGGTCACACAACTAGTAAGTGCCTGAGGCCACACTTGAACTCAGGTCTTCCTGACTCTAGGCGTAGTGCTCTATCCACTGTGCCATCTAGATGCCCCCAGAAATGACTTTGAAGGACATTTAATATGTGAATACTGTTTTTTTCCTAAATAGAATAGGTGAGGGTCTATTTAATTTTTTCTTTGTAAAATACTGCCTAGCATAGAGTCTGTATTATAATAAGCACTTAATGTTGAATGGATGAATGAGTTATGTCATTTGTTAAAGGTCACACAGAAAGTAAGTGGAAAAGCTGAGATTTGAACACAAGTTCTTGCACTAGGCTCTTCTCAGTCCACCATGCTGCTTCTAGAGCTTCATATATATTGCATTGTGTGAGCCTTACAAAAGCCTTGTGATGGAATCAATGCAAGTATTATTTCCTCCATTTAACAGATGAGACAATGAAAGACTAGAGAGTGGCTAGTGCCTTTCCTAAGGTTCCAATGTATGAAGTGGCTGAGCTGAATGCAGTTCTTTTAAATTGCTCTTTTTAATCTACTATGATTTCCATAGCACCGCACTGACTTCACTAAGGAATTTTTTTTAAAGGAGGGCATCATGCAAAACCATTGATTTGTGTAGATATGGAAACTATTTTTTTTTTGTACCTGAAGGAAACCCTGAGCAAAGGTTACCAAGGGCTCACTCTGAATCTTCCAAATGCCAGAACTGTGTGAGGAGATTGGACCATATATTTCTCTAGGACTAAAACTAAATTGTTTAAATTCCAACTAGAAGAGAAGTTCTGTATTAACCAGACTCATAGACCTTGCTTGGCAAGTTTGATCCCCCATACTAAAGTCAAATATCAACTAAAAGCCAATCGGGCTTAACTGAAGCCCTATTTTCTTTCCTCCCTTGCAAGGCTGGATGCCACTCAACTTGCTAAACGTCAAAAGAGACCCTCCAAGATAAAATATTTTAGTTTAAGCACAGATTATCCCACTCCATTAAGATTCCAAAGAGGAATATGTGGTGGCATCATGGAAGTCAATGGAGCAGCAATTAGTACTTATACATTCTTTGTGCGTATACTTTATATCTTCTTTATAGATGAATAATTTTGTCACAAAAGTTTTAAGGCATTAAGGCATTGAGGAAGAGTTTTTAATGATTTACTAGTCTAACCTTTTCATCTTTCAGATAAAGATGTTGATTTGGGAATATGCCAAGATCAAACATTTAGCTAGTTAGTGGCCAACACTGGACCCCATCATGCGTGTTTGTGTTTGGAGAGGTTGGCTGAATACAAAGGAGGCGTGGCAACTACACAGGGAGAGACATGCAAGCATATGAAAACAATAAAAGACCAAAGCTTTGGGAAAATGGGTTGAGTTGGACAAATATTTGCCTCTGCTTTAATGGACATTTTGGCCACCTAATTCTACTGATTTCTTGGGCACTTCATTCTCTGATTAGTGACTGGTTTATTCCCTCATTTCAGAATGTTTAACCCCAGGACTGGGATGGACATCTTCTTCACTAGGCATTATTAACCTTTTTTTGAGTGTCACATCCCCTTTCAGCAGTCTAATGAAGCCTATGGTCCTATATTCATTATGTTTTTAAATGCATAAAATACACAAGATTACAAAGGGAAGCAAATATATTGAAACACAGTTATCAAAATAACATGTTTACAGATGACTGATTGAGAACTTTTGCCTTAACCAATCAAGTCTTGCTTTTCATCTTAACTAATTATTCATATTCTAAGTGTTCTTTAAAATGGAACCTTGGACCAGCCCCAACCTTTTCTCAAGCCCCCACTCTACCACCTCACAATATCTTCTCAATACTTTCTTCCTTTATGTTCTATTAATGTCTCAAACTTCAGAACTCTAAGTTTCATTATCTCTTCTATTCTTGACCACCCTAACATGAGATCCTCCTGTTGAGTTCCCTATTTGGAAGAAAGGGCATAGAACCTCCATCAGCTCCTCCCTTTACTCTCCCATATGTGATGTTTCACATAATACTGTCAATTGTTTCTTTGCACAGTTTCTAACCTTGACTATTTTACTTTAATTTCCACTGTTGCCAGCCTAATAGAGTGAGGCCCTTTTTACCTCATCCCCATTATGATGGTCACTTTCTTGACTAAAAACATGAAATGGCTCTCTATTGTCTACAGCAGAAAGTCTAAACACCCTTGGTTTTCCATTGAGAGCTCTACAGTCTATCCTTAACCTATTTTCTTTATTTTAAAATAAATCATCTACCATGTGCCAGGCTCTGTATTGATAGACGGAAAATGAAGACCAAAAAATAGTTAATTTCCTCAAAGTGCTATCATTCTATTGTATGAAAACTATATGTAGCCAAAAGTAAATGTGTGTGTGCATACATGCATACATTCACACACATATGTATATATATATATATTTGTATATGTTTATTTATATATAGTATAAATATGTGAATACACATTATAAATATATATATTATACATACATACACAGTAAATACAAGCTTGTTTTTTTTTAGGTAAACATGAGTTTCTAGAGAGAAAACAGGAAATGTCTCATGGAAGAAAAGTTAGAGCTGCCCCTCCTCTTCAGTTTTCCTTGTACTATGTTTTTGTGTAAATATATCAAAGTCTTCTTGTAAAGGATGTAAAAGGCTTCTTGTAGAAGTTAGGTTTTTAGCTAGTACTTGAAGGAGACCAGAGAAAGAAGGAAGAGATGAGTAAAGAATTACAGGCAGGGGAGATAGCCACACCAAAGTAAGGATTTGGACTGTCTTGTTCTAGGAACAGCATGGAAATCAGTGTCACTGTACTGCAGATTATGGGAAGGTATACTCTCTTGTAGAGTGACAGGAAGCAAGATATAAGAAGACTGGAAAGTGGGGGTGTGCACGTTATGAAAGACTTTGAATACCAAACAGAATTTTATATCTGATCCTAGAGGCAATATGGAGCCATTAAAGTTTACTGAATGGGTATGAGTGTGTGCCATGGAGAGACCTGCCATTTGGAAAGATTAATTTGAAGGTGAGTACAAGATGGGGGTGGGAGGGACTTGAAGTAGGGAAATCAAGCAGCAAGCTAATTCAAGAGATCAGAAATTAGGTGATGCGGGCCAGCATCAGGGTGGTAGCAATGTCAGAAGAAAGAAGGGAACATATATGAGAGAAGTTATGAAGGCAGAATCAATAGATCTTGGCAATAGACTGGTTATGGGGAGTGAGAAAAAGTGAAGAATTGAGGATGCTGCCTAGATTGAAAGCCTGGGTGTCTAGGAGGATGGTGGTGAACTGGATAGTAAAAAGGAAAGTTAGGAAGAGGGGACAGGAAAGCTTCTTCCTTTCAGATTACCTCCATTTTCCCTAGTATCTTTTATGATCCATGTTGTCCCCCCTATGGACTTGCAAGGTCCTTGAGAATTTGTTTTTGCCTCTCTTTGCGTCCTTGGTACTTAGCACAGTGCCTGGCCAGTAGAATTGTTAATTAAGAGCTTGTTGACTGAGTGTGCTGTTGGGTGAGAACTTGGGAGCCACTGGTCTAGGAACATTTAAGTGAATTGTAGGTGGAAACACCTGCCATTGGAAATCTGTTTCAGGTGGAGATTGCATGGGGAAGGGAGAAGGGAGCATGAAGAACATATCACTTATCTCTCCAAGGAGACTATAATGTCATGGAAGGCAGAGTCCATGTCCTCTTCTTCCTTGTCTCCTGTACAGAGCCAGGGATAGTATATCACATGTGACAAGGTTCTAGGAAATATGAACTGAGTGAATAAATGGATGCTTGATGGTTGACGGTATCAGATGTTCATCACTGTTAAAAAGCAGGTCCACATTGGATTTTTCTTTTATTTACTACTTTCTTTTATTGAATCCTGGCTTAAAGAAAGGGAGTACTGTCTCTTGAATATTTAAAAATATGTAAATATATGAAACATATTTCAAAGATGCTGATAGTAAACATGCGTTTCAGTCCTGACTTTGATCCACATTAACTGGACCACCAAGGGTTTTCATTAATCTTGCATTCAGAAGCCTTCTAGTCAGGCCTCCTTGGATCTCCCATTTTACAAAAGAGATTACTGAAATCCCTGGATGATTCCCAGATTCCATTTATATCACATAGCTGGTCAACAGCAAAGCACCAGTGTTCACTGCCCTATAGTCTCCCATCTGTGGCTTAGCCTCCTGAATATAATTTTCTTCAAGACTGTCAGTTGCAAACATAAAGGCAAATTAAATGATCAGTTATGATGGTTCAACTCTGACTCATTCCCACATCTGCTTTCTCTAATATCTTTCTCATAGAGCTTAAAACCGTGTGCAATCCAGTAGGGACTCTTCAAGTTCCCTTTTGTCAAGGTCCCTTGACAAAACATTAAGCCTCTTGTGGACCACTTCCTGTTTGTGTCTCCTTGAGTTAGTGTCTCTGCTTAAATGACCATTTTTTCCCATCACAACCAGCTCTTGAGAGGAGTACTAATAAGAACTCCATGTAACAGAGTTAGAAAAGTTTTATTTGCCAAATTGCTTTAATAATTAACATAATAAAAGCAACATCTTACTTCAGCCAAAAACAGCCACAATAGTAACCAAATATAGATAGCAAATTAACAAATACACCGAAGATTGGAGGCTCAAATAGGCCCCTGAGAAAATTTTGAAACATTTAGAGTTGATCTTGGCCATTGAATTTTAGGCTGGAAGATGGGACTACAGAGATCAACTAATCCAGACCCTTGATTTTTTTTTAAATTTTTTAAAATTTAAAAAAATAATTTCTTTCAGATCCTTGATTTTTAAAGATAGAAATTCAGAAGTAGAGTATCACTTGGACAAGGTGACACTATGTCTCATGAGCAGAGATGAAATTAGAATCTAAGTTTCTTGATTTCTAATACAAAATCCTTCCATGGCACTACTATTGCCATCTTTGGTAACAGTTCATTTTCTTTCATCTTAAACGTACACATTAGGCACCTTTTGTTTTCTTTTCACCTCAGTGGCCCAAAACTTTCTACCAAATGGTTCTATCGGGGACAAATAGTTTCCTCTGTTCAAAGTATTTCTTTTATCTCTCCATTAAAATTTCCCTAAGATTATAGGTTATGGGCACATCACCTATTTGCATCAATGGAGGGAGGGGTCACAAGGGAAGTTGTGTATAATAGCAAGGGAATGACACGTCTAGATCCCACTCACCTGCCACCACACCACCCAAATGAAAGGATGCTTCTATGCCTCATTCTGGGGATAGCTAATATTCTGTTAGAATATCCTTCTCCATCATTTCCTATCTGTGTGAACTTGGGACAGTCATTTCTTCCTGAATCTCAGATTCATCTTCTGGAAAGATGAGTTATTGTTCAGTCATTTAAGTCATCTGAGTGTACTCTCAGGTACCACCTCATACCTATCAGCTGGGCTAATATGACAAAAAAGGGAAACACTGGGTATTGGAGGGGATATGGGAAAACTGGGACATTAATGCACTGTTGGTGGAATTGTGAAGCCAACAATTCTGGAGGGCAATTTGGAATTATGCCCAAAGGGCTAAAAAATGGTGCACATCCTTTAGTCCAGCAATGCTACTATTAGGTCTATATCCCAAAGACATCCAAAAAAGGGAAAAGGACCTATTCATACAAAAAATATTTATAGCAGCTCTTTTTGTGGTGGCTAAGAATTGGAAATCAAAGAGATGTCCATCAATTAGGGAATGGCTAGACAAGCTGTGGTATATGACTGTGATGGAACATTACTGTGCTATAAGAAATAACAAGCAGGATGATTTCAGAAAATCCTGGAAAAAAACAGATATGAACTAATGCATAGTGAAGTGAACAGAACCAGGAGAGCACTGTACATAGTAACAACAATATTGTTCAATGAAGAATTGTGAATGAATTAGCTATTATCAGCAATACAATGATCCAAGACAATCCAAAGGACTAATGTTGAAGCATATTATCTACCTCCAGAGGGAAAAAAAATTGGTATTTGAATATAGACTGAAACATGCTATTTTTCACTTTTTTTTATTTGAGTCTTCTTGTACAAAATGAGTACTATGGAAATGTTTTACATAATTGCACATGTATAACCTATATCTGATTGCTTACCATGTCAGGGAGGGAGGAGGAAAGCAAAGGAGGGAGGGAGGTAAGAAAGGATAGAATTTAGTACTCAAAACTTTAAATAAAAATGTTAAAAGAAAAAGAAGAGGTTGGAGGCCACTTCCAGCTCTAAGTTCGTAATCCTATGTTCCAATATGGCCATTGAATTTTCTAAAAAGTATTCTAGTACCTTTAAAATAAAGATTATGAGTCTTTAAAAACAAGTTGTCTAAGTCTTCATGACCCCATTTTTGGTTTTTTTAGCAGAGATACTGGAGGGTTTTTCCATTTTCTTCTCCAGATCATTTTACAGATGGGGAACTAAGGCAAACAAGGTTAGGTGACTTGCCCAGGGTCACACAGCTAGTAGTGTCTGAGGCCAGATTTGAACTCAGGAAGATGAGTCTTCCTAACTTCATGCCTGGTACTCGAACCACTGAGCAACCTAGCTGCCCCCGAGGAAAAAAAGAGTAATTCAGTATTTTCACTACTTCAAAGGATTGTTACATAGAACAAATAGGATGATAGATTTTAAAGAATTTGTTACAGGAGTACACTGAATGTGTCAGCGCCCATAATCTCAGAAGCCTCAGTTGTCACAGGGAGATGGGAACAGTAAAGAATATCATTCTTCTCCAGGCTGCACTTCTGAGTCTCCTAGACTTTCTTTATGATGCCCCAGAAATCTCTTCACCCTGAAAGTTCACTCCAATCTTAGACTTTAAATATTGGCAGTACCCTCCACTCCACCCCTGTGGTGCCTCCCTCTGAACAGCCAGTTCCTTTCAGAACCTCTGTTTTAGGAAAGCCAGCTATGTCTTCATTGCTCTCCAGGTTCACTCTTGAACTTTCTGGAGCCCTGACAGTTCATCTCTTCCGCCTAAACCTTCCAGTTCTTTTTTGAATGCCATCCTCCTCCTTCAGGATATAAATTCCTTGAAGGCTGAGATTACCTTTCTTTCTGTTTATATTTGGGCAAAGTATCTGGCAAATGTTGAGTGCGTAATAAATGTTTGGTTCTGGAGGAAAAAAGTGAGGCTGGTGACCTTGCTGGTGACCTCCTTCACTTAAAGCCAATTCACATCATGGCATCGCCTCCCTGATGTCACATCCCCTTCGAGAAGGAAGGGCAAACAATAAGCTGACTTGACCTGACCCTTAGACTTCACAGAAGACTTTCCCCCCAGAGGCTTACCCAACTATATAGATGGAGCTGCAGTTTACCGTGTGGTGGAGACTGAAGCCAGAAAAATACAGCTCCAATTCAGTGGTTATACAAACACCTCTAGTAATTAGACATTCTTCATTAGATTCTCTGAAGATTTCTTTTCAAGTCACACCTAATTAACCCATCAGGCCTAAGAATATAAAACAACTAAGTGACTGCTAATTACTAGTTGGGTCGTAAACACCCTCAGGTTCAGCTGCCTTTTAAAATTGCAAGAAATCTAAGTAGGCAAGCTGCAAAGGCCAGCATGGAACATCTGGAGGGAAAGGGAAGGAGCATGGGGTAATGAGGGAAATGAAATAAGAGCTGAAGGAGGAGGTATCTGGACAAGTCACCTCCCCTCTCAGGACTTCAGTTTATCCATCTGCGAAATGAAGGATTAGACTAAGTGATCTCTATGGCCTTAGTCTGAAATCACTGATAAAGAATTGTCTGCATTGTCCTTATATCTAAGTGACATCACTCAGGGTATATAGCTCCTAATCAATCAATGACCTATTGTGTCACAATGACAAGAATGTTGGCTATGGTCAAAAGATGGGTTCAGATCCAGATTTTGATGACCTTGTTAAGGTCACAGCTTCTCAGGGCCTCAGTTAACTTTATTAGTAAAGTGAAGATTTTGGACCAATTGGCTTTTTTTTAAAGTCTTTCTGGCTCTAGATCTGATTCTAGTATGAGAGTTCAGATGAGAAAGAGATTGTATCCACTTAGAGTGATGGGATTTGAATGTGATCTTAAGGAAAGGATAAGGTTTCAATAGGAAGCCTAAAAATGGAAGACACTCCAAGTAGAAGACCTACTATGAGTCAATGGATAGAGGTAGGGAAGTACAGGCTGACAACCCTGGTTCAGAAAAAAAAGAGCTTGAGAAAGGAGAGATATGAAAGTCTATAATTACAGGATGCAAATAAAGAGAGGCTGAACTTTCCTGCTGAACACATCAGGGAGGATATTGGCCTATTTCAACCACAGACATTAAATCCTGATTGCTCTCTACTCTCTACAAATGAGTTTTATTTCACAGTACTTATGAAGCTAAACAGTGGTTTTAAAACCAGCCTGGAAAGACACTGAGGAAATACTAAATAATTTCCAGCAGGGGGCAGTATTACAGAAACAATGCCACTGCTACTTAGTCTTTGCTGATGAATCCTATACCCCAAAGATTCCAAAACCCAGGCAGACGTCTGATGAAAATCATTATGTTTCAAGAAATGAAAGGCAGAAAATGCATAAGGCTATAACATGATTTTCCAATAATATAAACTTTCAAGGGTTTTTTCCCCTTCTTTTCTGGATATGATGGAATTTATTAGAAATAGAGGCTTAGGGAGAAAGCATTCTCAGCAGGCACACTGAAATTTGGGAAGAAAATTCCTTTTTCAAAAGAAAATACAGAATACTATTTCTTTTGTCTTTTCGAGCAGGGATGCAAGTCCCATCAGTCATGGGATCCCAAGGAAAATCATATTGATGTTAGAATAAATCTGCACATTCAAAACAATAAACTGTGTTATTGGAGTTAAAGAACTTAGGTTTAAATATCAACTCAGCCACTTAAAAGATGAGAATATGAACAGAGGACCTTGGTCCCAATCTCTACTCTATTACTTGCAAGCTGGATGACACTGGGCACCTCACTTCACCAGTTTGGGTTTGTGTTTCCTCATCTGTAAGATGAGAAGGCTTCTAAGGTCCCTTCCATCTCTTAACTAACTATATGACATAATGGCATAATTGAAGTTTTGTAAATGGAAGAGAAGGCTGAGTGCGTTTACATGGAATCAAAGGAAGCATAGAATTGGAGCTGGACAGTGCCAGGGAGATCATCTAACTCGTGCCTTCATTTTACAGGTGAGGAAATGCAGGGCAAGAGAGGTGAAGTCACTTGCTCAAGGTCACACAGATAAGAAGCAGAATTTGAATCCAGGTTCTCTGATTGTTTTCTGTGTACAGTCAGCAAACTTTTTATTGTGCTGTGTTTAAAACATTACTTCTAGGAAAGGATCTGGGTGGTGATAGCTGGACAAGGGCTTTACATGACCACTTCCATTAAGTGTGAAGTTCTAGAATTCATACTGGTTTTAGTATGCTTAGACTAGGGTCAGAGGCCACTTAGCATGTGCTTAACCTGTGGTAAACTGGCATTTTTTTTAAGAAGGAGAAGAAAATAAAGTTCTACTTTCACAAGAAATCTTCCCTGAAATCGCTCATGGACATTTGCTCTTTAGACATTCATGGACAACCTTGGACATTCGTGGACAGTCATGCTTATTGAGAGTCATATATGATCTGCTAAAACTCTAGGAAAGGAATTAAAAATCATGACAGGATATTCACAGAAGACATTGGCACAATAGAAATGTTTAAGCACAGACTGGGTGACCATATATTGGATGGTGATTTTTGAAGATGAGATTCCTTCAGGTTGAACTACATGACCTTTGGATTGATATACCCCTTATGGTTGGTCATTTCTAACTCTAATATTCTATAAGTACCCCCCCACCCCATCAAAAATACCATTAAAATACTGGGCAAATTTTCACTATTTATAAGGAATGGTTTTGTATAAGAGTGGCCTACTCTTATACCAAAATGTGGGGACATCTCACCAGCAAGATACAATATGTTTCTAATTGCCAGGTAAGTATCAAGGGTCTGTAATTTCCTTGGGAAGTTCTTTCCATCAAGTTGGATTAAAGATGGTCTATAATTTATTGTCTTAGATAGTTGGCTAAGCCTCAGAGTATTTAAATGATTTGCCCAGAGTAATACAGTTATCACATATCAGAGATGGTATTTAAACTACAATGTTCCTGACTCCAAGTTCAGTGCTCTCTTCACTTCAGCATAAAACCCCTAGTCATCTCAAATCAAGAAATACATGAGGAAACTTGACAAAACTATGGAGAAAGGGACTCACAGCTAGGGGAAGGATATGGCTTTGATAATAGGATAAATTTTTAAAGTCCTCTTCAATCTGGAAAGATGAAGGGTAAGAAGGATTATGATCACACAGAATATGAAGAGGGTTAATAAATACAGATTTGCTTAGTAAATCCCAAAACAGTAGAATAAATGTACTGCCTTGTCATTGGAAGAAGGTTGTTTGAAAGTTAAACACACAGCAAGAAGTGAACTTGTAGAATCTAATACTTCATGAAAGTATCCTAGGCAAAACAAGGCATATCTAGGTAACTAGGGCTAACAGCTGTGCTCTGACAACCAAATCTCTGAGCTTGCCAAAAGATAAAATTGCTGATAAAACAGAGAGGAAAATGGCATAATTCTTAAGTAGCATAGAATTTAAAAACATAGGGAGATAGACAAGCTAAAGGAAAGAAAATGGCAGAGAAGGTAAATTGACGATCAGGGCAGAAAGACTCACTAAAAGTTTGCCGTACCCTTGTCTACAATCCACTAGCTATGAACAGGTTGGGAAGAATGGCCATGAGTACTGTAGTGTTTGGCCGAAGAATAGCTTGGGAGAGAGAATGAGTTGCTTTTGCCTGTAACAGAACTTTGAGCTGAAAAATGTTGGTACTGTGACCTGGTGCCTGCATTTTACCACTAACTTTCCCATGATCCTCCTGGAGACCATGGCTAGATTAGCATTTAGGAACAGTGTTTTATTACATAACCCCTATTTGGTCTTCCCCAGAAGGAATGGCCAATGGAACTGAGGGGTCTGGACTTGTTTCTAGAATTCCTGAGTTCCAAGTATGCCAATACATTAACTGCGGTCAGCCAGAGTGAGTATTTAAATGTATATCTTCCTTCCTTCCTTCCTTCCTTCCTTCCTTCCTTCCTTCCTTCCTTCCTTCCTTCCTTCCTTCCTTCCTTCCTTCCTTCCTTCCTTCCTTTCTTCCTTCCTTCCTTTCTATTCTATGCCTAAGACAAAAAAAAACACTAAATAGGGTTAAGCATATCTGTCAGTTTGCTTGTTCGGCAGATGTCACCATGGAGCGGTCATACGAGGAGACCTCAGTGAACTACAACAAATTTGAAGATGAGGCAGGATTTCCTAGTGGTACAGAGACTCTGAATGATTCTGATTGAGTAAATTCATACTCACTATATACCTCAAGCTAATAGCCTGTGTGTGGCCACTGAGAGAAATGCTATTGGAGGATAAGAGGTCTCTAGAACTTAGAAAAGGAGAGCTTGGTCCTTCCTTGAATTTCTCTTTGGTGTTAGGTAAAATGCAGAAGAGGCATGATGAGCTTAGTACTTGCCGCTCCCAAGCTCATAATGTTCTTTTGGTGACTAGGATCAGGTTGGTGGCTAGCACCTCCATCTGGTGGTTAAATTTTTTGTTTGTTTTTTGACAGTAATGAAAATAAGACGCAAAGTGAAACAAACACAATTATATATTTGCTATTCATGGTTCCATATGCACACTTACCCCTAGTGTAACATCTTTCTGAGCAGAAACTACTCACGTAGATACACACCCATTTATCAATAAATGGATCATAGAGTTCTATTGGGCTGAGAGTTTCTGCCTTAAATAAAATTATGGACTGGATTTAACATAGACTGGACCCATTATGGCACTTCAAATATCCTTATGACCTGCTGTAAAAATGAACCGCACAAATTTTAGTCATGCTTAGCTAAGCTGTAACAAGAAAATTTCTTGTAAGAAGTTAAATCTGCATGAAACTGATTTCTTATGCGTTTTATATAGTTTTTATAGGAAACTTTATGAAGAAAAGTTGTTTTCATATAATTATAAACTATGTGGCTAAAAGGTGTGAAACACCTAGCATGGGAGCCACAACCCTTCTGAGTTTGGCCTGAACCAGATTAAAATGTAAATGAGAAATATTTAACACAATAATTTTAAAAATACAATAAAATATATAATATTATATTTAAAAAACACTAAATCTATATGTTGCCAGCAGGAATACTTATGTATGGTTTCATGGCCATTCTTTCTACTTGAGTTTGACACCACTGATATAGGTCAGGGGTGGGAAATCTGTGGCCTTCTAGGTCCTTGGGTGTGACCTTTTGATTGAGTCCAAGTTTCACAAAACAAATCCTTCTATTAAGAGGACTTTTTTCTTTGAAGTTTAGATTCCATGAAAGGGCCACACTTGAGGACCTAGAGGGCCACACATGGCCTTGAAGTGGCAGGTTCCCCACCCCTGGTGTAGATGATCATCTACTCAAGCACTCTCATTTTGCAGATTAAAAAACAAACAAACAAACAAAAACAACAAAACTAACATTTAGAAAGTTGGAATAACTTGCCTGAGGCCACATAATTAGTTAGTGGCAGAACTGGGATTAGAACCAAGAACACCCAGATCTCATTATCTGATGAGGGAGGTCAACAAAAGTGAAGTAATTTGCCCCAAACCCACAAAGATTATTCCAGGAGAAGACAACATCTGGAAGGTTCTATTTAGAAGAGGAGAGGCTTTGAATATGTGTTCAACTGTGTACCTCTCATATGAGGAGAAGTTTCATCAAGTTTTAAAAAAATTTATTTTAGTTTTGATTTATGGAATAAAACAAAAATTTTCATAACATAGTATAATAAAAAAAGATGATTGCACAAGAAACTGCAAATCTACTAAGAACAACTTGCTATTCCTTTCAAATCTACAATGAAATTATCATATTTTTTTTTCTTCTCTCTCCCCTTACAGAGATGGCTACCGTTAGACACACACACACACACACACACACACACACACACACATACACACACTATAGATAGTGTGTGTGTGTGTGTATAAGAGTGTGTGTGTGTGTGTGTGTGTGTGTGTGTGTGTGTGAGAGAGAGAGAGAGAGAGTGTGTATAATTATAATTATTCTGTTACCTACTTCTATTTATCAGTTGTTTCTCTGGATACAGATACTGTCTTTCTTCATATGTCCTTTATAGTTAATTTGGGTATTTATAAAAGATAAAATAATATACACATACACACATATATGTATATATGTGTATATATACATATATGTCTATTTATGTGTATATATATATATATATATATATATATATATATATACACACATATAAGTTTCATCAAGTTTTAAGAGTTTTATAAGGAAGTGATTATACTTGTGGGCTGAGAATTCACTAGAAGTCTTTACTAAGGTATTAAAGGGGTTTCTGTCTGCATCCCGGGAAGAGCTTAACAAAATAAAGAATCTTACTTACAGCAATACTGAATGAATATTTATCCTGTTTACCACAGAGTAATTGAAAAGAAAATGTATGCAGATTATAGCATTATACCTTTCTAGTCTTCCTACACATTACATCTCCTCCCACACATACCTTTCAATCCAGTAACATTGGCCTCCTTGTTGTTCCTTGACTATGACCTTTAATCTCCCAATTCGGATAATTTCCACTGGCTGTCTCCATGCCCTGAACACTCTCCCTCTTCATCTCCTCTTTCTAGCCTCCCTGGCTTCTTTCAAGTCTCAGCTAAAGTTTCACCATCTTGTAAGAAGGCTTTCCTCTCCTTCAATACCACACAGACTTCTCTATTCAATTTATTCTGTATTTGTCTTGTTTCCTACATAGTAATTTGTATTTTGTCTCCACCATGAAATTATGAGCTCCTTGAGGTCAATGGCTATATTTAACCTTTCTTTGTATCACTTGTGTTTAACAAAATGTCTAACACACAGTAGATGTTTAAAAAGAACTAGTTAACTGAGTTCCTGATTGACAGACACTACATACATTTGAGTATCATCTGTAATTGATTCAAAATGAATAACTATATGATTTTGTCTATTTCAATAAGTATTGACATCCTCAAATCCACCTTCTTACAAGGTATCAAAAGATTAAAGTTTAAGCTAAAAATGATAGGACAAAAAGAGACAATTCTGGATGTCACTCAGTGCTCTCTTTCATTTTTATCTCAGTTGATCCACCCACAGAAATGGGTTTATTACTTTGCCTTCCTCAGACTATATTGTAGAACATGTTCATAAAAGCTGGGAGACCCTCAAGGGAAAGAGTTTCACTTGTCTTGTAATAATTCAAAGAAAACACAGTTTACTCCTGCATTGACACTTATTACAGATTTCTGCTAAAAAAACCCAAAAAACCAAAATCATCAACTTCTACAAGGATTGAATCAGTAGATTCAGACACCATAAGAACTTAAATTTAACTCTTTGAAGATGTGTCCAAACTTCAAAGTAAAGTCCATCTTAAAGCTTGCTCAACTTCCAAGCATCCTTTGCCCTTGAGCTCAAACCTTGGGCTAATTGAAAAAGAGTTATTATACAAATGGTCCAAATTGAGAAAGTAAAGGGTTGAGGTTTTTCAATTGAGCTGAATGGGTGGCTCACGGACCAGATACTCCACTCCATCATTAAATCAGTACGTGAAGAAACACAATGCAAAGCTACATGGTGTAGTAGAAAGAGCTTGAAGTCAGCAGATGTAGTTTCAATGTCCAGCCCCTATACAGTTTAGCTATGTGACCTTGGGCAAGTCATTTTATATCTGCATCTGTGACACAGTAATGAGACATCGGTACACATCTAACGATTTCTAGTTGTGTAGGGCAATGCAGGTACAATTGATAATGTCAGGAGTTGGTATTTGTGACCTCTCTTCAAGGTTAGATTTAACATTATGTTACTCAAGCAAGGCTAGAGGAGGTAGGACTATGTGAGGGTAAGAAAACATTTATCATTTTCACCACACCCATTTCCATACAACAACAACATGAAAAACACCATTACTCAGCTTATTACTTTGTCTGACTAAATGTACATTCATCTCCATAATGATACTAAATTTGGTTATGTTTCTAACCTGACATGTTTCTCTTTGCCAATTTAGGAGATGTGACACAGTAAATTGCAGACAAACTATGTTTACTTCCAACTCCCTACCACTGCCACAAAAATTTCATTCTAAATCAGTTTCCTGAACACACTTAGATCAAAATATCAATAGAGAAAGTAAACACAAAGTGCTTTTAATAGTTCTCTTGCATAGCTATTGGCAGAAATTAAGTAAATGGAAAGTTTGGGATTCATCATTTTAGAGAGGAGTCATATATGGAAGGGATCTTTGAGGTTATCTAATCTAATTTTATCCCTTTGTTTGGCAGTTGAGGAAACTGAGGCCCCAAAATGTTAAATTACTTGTTTGAGTCTAGGTCACATGACAAACAAGCTAGATTACTAGACATTTTCTCTGGCCTCATGACGTTTCAGACCTCTCAAAAATAGTAATTACATACTAAATATAAAGCAATTCCAGATGTTTCTATGATATAGGATACCAAAAACCCTAAGGAGGTACAATCCAAGAAACTAACCGAGGAGGAAGCTAATCCCCTAACTCCTAATTCAGCAACTCCTCCCCAAGAGCCAAACTTTCTCTGGCAAAACTGCACAATCCTAAACCCATGTACTTGCAGTGGAACTCAACTCCACCCCTGTATCATATTCCCTCCTTTCATTTCTATGGAAAATCAAAAAGGCAGAAGCTTGCTCAAGCTGGGGAAACAATATGATAGCACTCTGTCCTGTAACATTTCTTAATCAGAAAACTAAAGACCAAAAGATACTGAGGCAGGACAGCTTTGCATGGCACTCTGCTAAGCCTGAAAGAAAGAGCCCATCCTCCAATTGAGGCCAATTCTGTACCACAAGTGGGTTGGGACAGACCTTGAGGCTGATGACATTTAAATTGGCCAGCATGGGATGAAGTTGAGCTTTCAAGTCCATTCCCAAGGAAAACCATCACCAATAAGGAAGGAGTCAGAAAGTGATTAATAGGGATATATTTTAAAAAAGCTTACAAAAAGACCAAAGATATCAAAAGGAAGAAAATTCAAACATGAACATAATCAGATAAATCATCAGAGATGATATTAATAATAAATGGGAATATGGTCTCCAAATCAGCTTAAAGAGAACAGATATCTATGAATAAATACTTTAAAAATAAAGTCAAAATGGGTTCATGATTTAGATATAAAGGCTGATCCTATGAGCAAAATGGGAGAGTAAGAAACAGTTTACCTATCAAATCTATGGAGAAAAGAAGAATTCATGACCAAAAAAAAAGATAGAGAACATTATGAAAAGCAAAACGGATAATTTTGATTACATTAAATTGAAAAGGTTTTGCACAAACAAAGCCAATGCAACTAAAATTAGGAGGAAGGTAGAAAATTGGGAAAGAATTTTTAGAACCAGTCCCTCTGATAAGGGCCTCATTTTTAAATATATAGAGAATTAAGTCAAATTTATAAGAATATAAGCCATTCCCCATAATTGATAAATGGTCAAAGGATATGATCACACAGTTCTCAGATGAAGAAATTAAAGCCATCTATAGTCATATGAAAAAATGCTCTAAATCACTATTGATTAGAGAAATGCAAATCAAAACAACTCTGAGGTACCACATCACACCTATCAGATCAGCCAACATGACAAAACAGGAAAATGATAAATGTTGGAGAAGATGTGGGAAAATTGGAACACTAACCCATTCTTGGTGGAGTTGTGAAATGATCCAACCATTCTGGAGAGCAATTTGGAACTATGCCCAAAGAGCTATAAAAATGTGCATACCCTTTGACCCAGCAATAGCACTTCTAGGGCTATATCCCAAGGAGATCATACAAATGGGAAAAGGACCCACATGTACAAAAATATTCATAACAGTTCTTTCTGTGGTGGCAAAGAATTGGAAATTAAGAGGATGTCCATCAATTGGGGAATGGCTGAGCAAGTTGTGGTATATGAATATAATGGAATACTATTGTGCTATAAGAAATGATGAACAGGCTGACTTCACAAAAACCTGGAAAGACTTGTATGGTCTGATGCTGAGTGAAGTGAGCAGAAAGAACAAAGAGAACATTGCACACAATAACAGCCACATTGTGTGATGACTAATATTAATAAACTTAACCCTTCCCAGCAATATAAGGATCTAAGACATCTCCAGAGGCCTCGTGATGGAAAATGCTATCCACATCCAAAGAAAGAACTATGGAAGTTGAATTGCTGTCTTTTTTTTTTCTCTTCTGTTGAGTTTTGCTTCCTCTTTCTGATGGTTCATCCTATTGGTTTGAATTTTTATTTACAATATCACTAATGTGAAAATACATTTAATAGGAATGTAAATGTATAGCCTATATTAGATTGTGCACCATCTTGGGGAGGTTGGTGGGGAGGAAGGGGGATAAAAATTTTAAACTCAAAATCATATGGAAGTGATTGTTGATAAATCAAAATAAATTAATAAAAAATAGAAAAAAAGAAAAGTAATCTCTCCTTCAAACATTTAATATAGCTTTAAAAATAAAAAAAAATACTTTAAGACAAGAAAATAAATCAACATTTGATGAAGCAGAGGATCCTGTCCACTGCCAAGTTATCGTGGAACCGTAGCAGGTTGTCCCTGAATAGTTTAAAACAGAAATAAGAATGGTGAAAGTGGAATTTATGATCTGAATAGAAAAAATTGGAAGAAGAGAGAAACTAGAATCCATAGTAGTGAGTCTCACCAAAAAAACAGAAGAGCAAATAACTGATTTGGGAAGTAAACACAGAAATAAAGAACAATCTGGAAGAATAAAAGCAAAAAGCAATAGCATTACAAGAAAATATGATCTCTATATGGCAAATCTTGATCTTAAAGACTGGATGCATATAGAAAACTTAAGGATTAGAGGTGCCCTGGAAGAATACAAGTCAAAAAACCTGAATGCCATTATGCAAGAATCAATATACGTGATTTACCTATAGCAACAGAGATACTAAGTATTACCAGAATTTTACCTTAGTTTCTGTCAATCTAAATCTAAGACCATTTTGGATGTATCAGATTGTCCTTCAATTCATTGATAGGATTTTAAACCATAGCTATAAAAATACAACTACAGAATCATTTTGTTTTGTTTCATTTGTTGTTTAGCCTTCATTTTGAAGAGGACCAATGACATCATGGGGTGATGTCTTAACTCCTATGTAAATGGATTTAAGGGAGGCAGAGTTGCACAGTCATCAGCCTTACTCTCTCTTCCAGAGTCATCAAAGTTCAGTGGCAAGATAAAAGTCAAACCAGTGAGGGCCCAGATTGTGTGGATGACCTTGGTGTCTTTGAGGTCTTTCCAAGCTGTAAGCACTCCATAGCACCTGCTTCAGCCACCTTCATGGCCATTGGAACAAATTCTTCTCAACTACCCATTCGGCCAGGGGAAGTCTTCACATGCTTGGGTAAACCTCCTTCTAACTCACTGACAGGTTTGAGGCCTGTCACTTACCTTCAACCTGGTTTAGTTCATCTGCTGGGACAGTTTTACCAGATTGTGGCCACTGCACATGCTACAGCTTCTTGGAGCCACAGGCGAGAGTCGGTGACAGGTGTACCCCAAAGGTGGCTGAGCGTCACTGATGCATCTCATCACCAGAGGTACTAGTCCTTCCTGATCAACACATATGCCCATTTTAGAACTGACCAGAAGGCATTCCTTAGGCTCCTATTACATGCTGGGAATTCTAATATAAAAATTAGACTCCCTCTGCCCTCAAAAAGTTCATATTCCTTTGAGCAAGACAACATGAATATGAGAGAGCACATTTGCTAAAGCTGGAGACTTTGATGTTGAAGTTTCATTTTTTTTCTTTTAACAGATATCAACTTTACATTTAAAAGAAACCCTAAACAAGAATTAAAGACAGTCTGTGAAATTAGCATATGCCAAGCATATATTTTTGATTCCTTACCTTTCTTCAAAGTCCAGCTCAGATACTTGAGATTATATATGCATATCTGCATATATGTATGTATGTACACACATATGAACATATATATACATGCACAACCACACTATGTATATGTGTATATACATACACATATATACACATACAACTCATAGATAAAGTAGGTTGGATTTATCAATAAATATTTTTGTATCTCATGGTGACAGCCCCAAACGCAAATGAACTGTACAGAAGAAGCCTTGTCAACCTCATTGTCACCTTCCTTCTGACAATGATGAGTCATTTTGCTTTTTTTGGGGGTGATCTCCATAGTTCCTTTCAGTTCTAATATTCCTGGATTCTGTGTACCCTACATAAAGAAATATTGTTTTTTTAAAAAAAATATATATTTTTATTATTCATTAAAAATTGGTAAACATTTTAAAAATGGCTACTAAGTACAAATTATTGAGATTATGAAATGGGGATATCAGGTGCCATCCCACCATCTTTTTGACTCAAAGGCTTAAATTTTTAGTATGGTAATAGAGTGGGGTGGGAGAATCCTAAGAAAATGGGGTGGGAGGATCAGAAAAGAGCTGATGAATGTGAGTTGGAATCTGAAGAAAGTTAAGAAGTCAAAAATATACTGCTTGGTAAAAGCTAATTTCACAGACTGACCTTAGTTCATTTTTAGAGTAAGTTTTCTTTTAAATGTGAAGTTGCTATCTTCTAAAAGAAAAATAAAACTTCAATGGCAAAGTCTCCAGCTTTAGCAAATGTGCTCTCTCATCCCTATTCTAAGTCACTTGCCTTAGGGGAGGTATTGGGCTCACTTTCTGTGTGGTAGGTTCATAAAACACTAAGGCTTCATTCTGTAGTTTTTTTTTTTTCCCTACATGCTCATGTCTCAGTAGCTCAGGGCTTTAAAAATGACAAACATTGATTTCAGAGTTTTTGAGGTGGCTGACAGAAATCATCCTCAATTTCATTATGGGAGCATTTAGAAATATGGGTAAAGTAGATATAAGACAAAGTGGTAGAGAAGAGTGACTACTACTTTGGAAATCAGGAGACCTGGGCTCTCCTAATTCTGGCTCCTTTACTGTGTGACTTTGTGGAAATCGCTTCTCTTCATTTGTAAAATGAATGGGTTCAGATTCATTACCTCTAAGGCTCCATCTAGTCCTTGCATTCCAAAATTCTAGATTCTTTCAGGATAGGTTACTGATTGAAAATAAAAAAAAAAACAACAACTCTGGGACAGTGAGGTAGCACAGTAGATAGAGCACCAGCCCTGAAGCCAGAGGACCTGAGTTTAAATTTGGCCTCAGACATTTGAACTTACTAGCTGTGTGACCCTGGGCAAGTCACTTAACCCCATCGCCTAGCAAAAACAAACAACCAACAAGAACAACAAGAAACCCTCTAAGGGCAAAGCTGCGTTCTCGAATCCAAAATTGGTAAAAATAATCCTTCTGCCACCCAAAATTGTACTGGTAAGGACTTTCTTTACTTCAATATTTGTTTGAGCCTCATACATTTAGGATCCTGTGCATGTAAACAAAGACCTTACATAAAATCTCTAGCATCAGAAATCTCATGTTCTAATTGGGAAAGAAAAGGCAATAGAAGGAAAAGAACATTAGAATGGGAAGGAAGACACTTTGGTTCTAGACTTGAAAGTGTTACACACTAAGTGTGCAAAACATGCTCATTCAAAGACAGTCAATTAATTGCTCTTTACTAATTCTGTGACACTTGAAAAAATAATTTGATATGAGTCTCAATTTCTTCATCTGTATTGAAATGGATGGTGGTTAAGTTTTCTTATACCTCTGAGAATATAAAAAATATATATTTGCACCAGAAGACAAAAGGGCAAACATTTGCAAATTCCTTCCCCTCCCCACCTCCCTCTTCTCCTCTCAGTACTCCACAGACCAAGACAGTGATGTAGAGAAGGCCTGAAGCTGGGACACAATGAAGAAAAATAGTACAGCAAAATCACAATTAGTACAAGTAATGAATCCTCTGAAATAGTCCCAAGTATTTGAATTCACAGTATTAGAAATTATAATTACATGAAATATGGTAATTGGTTCCAACCCAATGAAAAAACTCTGTGCCCATTCAAATAATAATTCTGCTTCAGGGGATTCTTGACTTACACTACAGGAGACCTAGATATATCACAGTTCAAAGGATCACAAAAATTAGATTGATTCCCAATCCATCTCTTCACACCATCACCTCAACAACACAGTTCGCAGATGAACCTTCGCTTGGATCCTAAACTGCTCACTAGTAACTGGCAACTGAGCATTCTCAGAATGATTGTGTCATTGGAGAATTCCATCCTCTTCTGTTTTCATTACTAGCTATGTGACCTTGAACAAATGGCAACCTCTCTCAGAGTTCAGCTTCCTTATTTGTTAAATGAGGGCACTGAATTAGCTAACCTCCAGCCATATAACCTTTCATTAAAATAGTTGTTGGATATTCCGGCCTTTTTTTAAACATAGCCTGATTCTCACACTTCTTTCTTATGATTGACATTGCCAGATAATATAGCTGAGAAGATAGCTTAAGCAAACAAGCCAGGGAATCTTGCCTGATAAATCAGGGATCAATCTCAGTACTAGGGAATACCAAAAGCAGCATCAGGGATTCACATTCCTGTAGCATTTTAAAGCTCATGAAAACAAATTTGTTCAGGATAGTGTCATGTTTACCTTCTGCTAAAAGACTAATACCCAACCTCCTTTTCCCCACGTCCATCTCTACTGCCCCTCTCAATCCTGAGCCTCCCATTTTGGGGATTCTTGCCCATTCTTTTAGTTCATTCTTTTATATACTGCACAGACTCAGTGCTAGGGCAGGTGATAGAATGCCATGGAGTAAATCAGAGTTTTCAAGTATTCGCACAAGATGTGGAGGAATGTGTTAAATATAGATTATTAAATGTTTGATCAGAATGAAAATGAATTGTCTTACAGTGAAGATGGCAGAAGGGTAGACTTACTCTTTTTTGTAATAGCTAAGATAAATATGAAGTTGGAAATTGAGAGAGGAGGGAGTGCTCATTTGTGTGACCTAGATAGTGGCCCAGAGATTATTTATGGGCAAATTTAACACCAACCCCCATGGGCTTTAGCTGGTGTGACTGGCTTCAGATGCACCAGGGTCATGAATTTTGTTTCTGTTTAATTCCCTTCCTTAGTAAAAGACCTTTCAGAAGAAGATTAGTACTAGTCCAATAACTATCACATTGAACAAATATGTCCTTGGTAGCAGAGGCTTTGAGGAGAGAATTTCACGAAACAGGGGATGAAGAAGAGCGATGAACTCCTTCAATGACTTGGGCCACTTTAGGGAATGGTTTCTGTGCCAATGTCTGGTAGAGATGCAGGGACAGGGGTGCTAAACATTCAGCACATATTTATTAAGTACCTTACCTGATGAAGGATAAAAAATATAAAAGAAAAGCATTAGTTCTTGGCTATAGATCAATTATATAAAACATTAACCATACTAATTACTACTAGGAAGTTAGGTGGCCCAGTGGATAGAATGACAGGCCTGCAATCAGGGAGACATCTTTCTGAGTTCAAGTCTGGCCTCAGACAATTATTAGCAGGGTGTCCCTGGGCAAGTCACTTCACCCTGTTTGCTTCAATTTCCTCATCTGTAAAACAAGCTCGGGAAGGAAACAGCAAACCACTCCAGTATCTTTGCCAAGAAAACCTCAAATGGGGTCATGAAGAGTAGGACAGGGCTGAACAACAATGAAAATTATCACCACAATATAAGAGGGAAGGTTTATGCAATTAACATGAGTTGAATTCCTTCTTCCTGATTGACAAAGTTATGTTTTAAGGGACTACCCTACAGCTTAACCTCATAATGTTCAGAGATGTTCAAGCTTATCATGGCTAAACACTTTGTAGAATTTAGAACTAGGAGGACCTTAAAGCTCATATAGTCTACTTCTCTTATGTTATAGATGAGGAAACTGAGAAGAAGACACCTTTTCAAGATCACATGGTAACAAGTACCAGGGATCACAGAAGCATAAACTGAGAGACAATCTAGTTCAATCTCCTAATTTTACAGATGAGGAAACTGAGGCCCAATGAGATAAAAGTGCCTTGCCCAGGACCTCAGAGACAGGAGTCAGGGTCATGGAATTATAGATTTAGAACTGAAACCTCAGAGGACATGTAATCTAGTAATTTTACAAATGAGGAAACAGGCTTCCAGAGGATGTGACTTCCCCAAGGTCATACAGACACTAAGACTTAGAGGTGGGATTTAAAACCAGTTCTTCTGACTCCAATATTCCTCCCACTTTACCATACCGCTTTTCAGAGGGAAATCTTTTCACTCGGCTGGAGTAGGATCACATAACATCCACATCACTCCCTATATCTCTGACATTTTATGTGGAGGGGAGAAAGAAAGAAAAAAAAAGCATTCATGTAATGCCTATTGTGTGCCAGTCACTGTGCTAAGCTCCTCACAAATATAATCTCATTTGGTAGTTCCCTGAGCTATCTTGTCTCAATAAAGAATTTAGCAGTGTAGAGGGAAATAACAACAACAACGATGATGATGATGATAATGATGATGATGATGATGATAATGATAAAAAGGAAATCACTTTCAAGTGTAGAAAGGATGCAACAATCATGTTATGTGAGCTTATGCAAAGCCACTTGTTAAATTTCTCATTTTTTCCTTTAGGAGCAATCTACCCAGGAAAGAGATTCAGGAAGCCTTGCTAGGAAGGTAAGAAGGATTTGTATTTCCAGTCTTTCTTTCCTGCAACTTAATGAGTCAACAGACATAACAGTCTGTGGCTGTTCCTTAGGGATTGCAGGGTCATCCTGGCTACTTGGTTTTGATCAGGAAATAGATCTAACCTCTGCTCACCATTTAAAATTGGTTTCCAGCATAGCCCCCTGCATTTCAGTCTTGTCTGCCTGCTTTCAGATGTTACCTGTTAGTCCTGGCAGTGAGGCAGGATGGGAAGTTCTGTTTCTCTTCTCTGCCCTAATGGCAAAATGGAAGCTCATTATAGTGAGGTGGGTCTCAGCTTTGGGGCTAGGGCATAATGGCACATCATTATTCCCTGGCAGCTGAGGGTTTGAGGAACTGGATAACAAGAGAGAAAACCTAACTAGTATTTTAGTTCCCAGGGTCTTAAAGTTCAATTTTGACAACTGTTTATCCATCAGAAGGTTGCTGATGGGGTGTAGAGGCAGATGGACTCCACAGTCACCTTGCCAAATACATCTTCTTTTGTGAGCTGAGTAACAAATGAATTGGTCGGGTCACCTGATGAAGGACTGCCATATAAGCCTCTCTGAGGGGGAAATTCAACTCTCAGCTTCCCATTCTGAGTCTCACTGCAGAGCCTTTTTTCTTATCAAGGAGGTTTTGAAACCTGAACTTCAAGATGACCCCAAGGATCTTGTCAAGATTCCAATGACAAAATTAATAATACAACAATGTCTGGACCTATTGAAGTTTCTCTCTTTATAGACAGCATGATATTCATACTGAGAAAAGAATCTTCCAGCATTTATATATCAATGATGAGTATTTTAATTATTAAACATAGTATTGATGGAGGAAAGTGCAAGAGGTAGTAGAAAGCAAGCTAGAGGCAGAGCAAAGACCACATAGGCTTGGGAAAAGAAGAAACCATAGAGACCAAAGTGCTCAAATTATAAATTAGGAAACTTGAGGCCCAGAGAAGGGAAGAAGTGCTTGACTCAAGGTCAAATGGAATGCAAACAAGAGAACAAAGATTTAACAGGGCCTCTGACTCCAAAACAGGGCAGCTAATCCTTCCTCCTTTTTCTCAGGAGTAAAAATGCCCCTAATTAAATAATGGTATAAATGGTAACCAGAAGATTGGGCAGGGGAAGGATAGACTCTAGCTAGAAGAGGGTCACTGGGAATTCTGAGGATAAATATGCTAGAGTGGAAAGAGTTCTGGATTTGAAATCAGAAGACAAAGGCTCAAGTCTTGGCTACGCCATTTAACTTTCAGATGGATTTTAGACATGCCTCTTCACCCCCTCTGAGCTCCAGTCACTTCACTGTAAAAAGGATATACAAACATTTAAATTATTATCACTTCTCCTCTCCCTTTTGCTGTTAACTCCTAGAAAGAACAGTCTAAATCATGATCTCTACTTTTGCACAATGACTCACATTTCAACATCATGAAATCTAGCTTCTGACCCAACCACACTAACAATAGGGCTCTCTCCCTATTACTAACGATCCTTTAGATGCTAAAATCCCTTCCTCCTTAAAATTCATTTCTCATATAAATTCCCCACTTCTCATAAAATTCCCTAGCTCATAATCCATCAATGGCTCCCAATTTTCCTTCAGGTTAATAAACAAACTCCTCAGTCTGGCATGGAATGACATCTAAGCCAGTTCCCACCTATTACTTCCCTTCATGGCTCTGGCCAAAACAGAGTGCTATCGCCTTCTTCCATGCTTTTAGCCAAGCTATACCTTAAGCCACATTCCCTCCTCATCACCATTTTTTCCTGGCTACTCTTCTTTCATGGCTGCAGATAAGGGGGCATTTACTCCATGAAGTGATCCTCACCTATTTGTGCTCTTATGCTCCTTGAATGTTACTAGAACACTGTTTGAGCTCCACTTCGCTCTAAGCACGTCTTACTTTGATTACATGTGTTTCTGATTATGTGGTAACAACCATTTCCCCAGCAGACTGTAAGCTTCTTGAGGGTAGAGACTGGTTAATTTTTGTCTCACTACCCTTGGCACCTATATATCATCTGGCACATGTTCATTAGTGCCAGCCTCTTTATGTCTCCCTCATTATGAGTTTTTCTTGGCAAAGATACTGGAGTGGTTTGCCATTTCCTTCTCCAGTAGATTAAGGCAAAGAGAGATTAAATGACTTGCCCAGAGTCACCCAGCAAGTGAGTTTCCAAGGCTGAATTTGAACTCAGGTCTTATTGACAGCAGGCCCAGCCCTTCATCCTCTTACACATAGTAGGAGCTTGAATATTTGTCAAATTAAATTCAAAAGCAAAAGATTGTAGGCACATGACATTTCATAAGGAGGTCAGAAAATAAATTTTCTTCTATAGAATTTATTTGCCTAGTTCCTTCCCTACTTGGAAATATTGATGTTTCTGGAGAGAGCCAACCCTGAGCTTTTAAATCCCTAACTTTGAGAATATACCAGACAGAGAAGATCAGCTTTATGTGAATCTGGGGACTTGTCATTTAAAATGAAAAAAGACACATTTTTGTCCTTTTTCCCCCTTTTTTCTTCTATATTAATTCATTTAGGTGAGCTGTCCTGATAATCACACTTCTTATTAATTCTACCTCATAGAAAAAAAATTTACTGTAATTAAGAGAAACTGGAAAGAAATACTGGCAAAGAAATACTAGCAAAGAAAAGACACAGGGTTACACTCACAGGTACTTTTCAAAAGGTTTCATGGCAGTAAAGAAGCCTCAGGCTTAGACTCAAATGTTTATTACCTTTCTCCATCCCTTAGCAGATGAAATGCAGAAATAATAATAATATTAATAATAATAATAATAATAATCTTTGAGCAAGAAGAACTCATCCACCAACCTGAAGAATATATGGAATAAGAATATATTGATTAATTTGTTTTTGTTCTAGTGCAGCAAGGTGGCACAGTGGATAGAATTCCTCTAGTCAGGAAGACCCAAGTTCAAATTTTCCCTCAGATAGCCTCTATGGATCATTGTTTAGGTTTTGATGGCTTAGAATGAGTGTAAATAGCAACCGTTTTCTGTTCTGGCCAGAAATTCTGAGGGTCTTCCCTTCCCAGCTTGACATTTTTGTGATAGTAAATTTAGTCATCTCTTGTCTCCATTCTTACTAGCCCTTAGTCATTGAATGGGCATTGCCTCCAACAAACTGAGGCCTAGGAAAGATATTAATTTAGAAAGGGCAAGGTCACCCACTGCATCCCCAGTTGTCTTGACTTTTGTCTTGCCACTGGAGTTCAGTGACTCTGGAAGAAAGAGTGAGGCAAGGACTTTGTGCAGCTCTGCCTCACTTAAATCCAATCCACGCAGAAGTAAAGTCATCCCCCTCCAGATGTCCTTAATCCTCTTTAAAAAGGAAGGATGAACAACAACAGATACTCACTAGCTGTGTGACCCTGGGCAAATCACTTAACCACTGTTTGCCTCACTTTCCTTATTTTTAAAATGGGGATAACAGTGCCTACCAGGGTTGTTGTCAGAATCAAATGACATCATAATTGTAAGGTGTCCAACACAGTGCCTGGCAAATAGTAAGTGCTATATAAATGCTAACTATCATTAGTCTCCTTCTGTGTGGAATCTTAAGAACTGCAAACTATTTTCACTTCTAGTATGCTACTAGCACTACTGATCCTTCTATGCCTCTTACTTTCTCTAAGGGATTTTAGAAAACATTAGAAGATAAACTAAAAGTTATTTTTTTACTATCCAGGAATGGAAATACAGATATTGTGTTGGTCTATAATAGACTGAACTAAAAAAAAAAGTACACCTACTTTTCTAATCCTATCACTTCTGTATATTTAATTTTTTTTTAAATCAGACTTGTGATTTTATCATTACTGGATGTTCCATCTATCAGTGCAGATGAGCACTTCTTCTGCAACTTTGTCATTGTGCAGTCATTTCAGTGGTGTCCAACTCTTTGTGACCCCATTTTGGGTTTTCTTGGCAGAGATACTGGAATCGTTTACCATTTCTTTCTCCAGCCCATTTTATAGATGAGGCTAGGTTCGAACTCAAGAAGATATGTCTTCCTGACTCTAGACTTTGCACTTTGTCCACCACTGCCGAGCTGCCTATCTCTGAAATTCTTACAGAATTTGCCTGAGCCATTGAAACAGAGAGGGAGCTTGTGAAACAGACCAAGAGATCAAATAAGCAAGAGTAGAGAATTAGTGCATTTCTTGCCAGGCTCTGTGCTAAGTGCTGGGAGTACTCGATAGATAAAAACAAAAAGATAGTTCTGGCCCTCTAGGAGCTTACATTCTAATGGGGGAAGATAGCAGGTAAAAGGGAGCTGAAAAGGGGGATGGGAGAGAAGGACCTGTGGGGGAGGGCAAAGTGGAAAAGTCCAAATGGAGTTTCCAGGCAAGGTCTCATCAAAGAGAGGATCAGACCTAACATAGAGGTGCAGGTGTCTTCAGCGGACAAAGCTGATGGGGTACAGAGGAGTGGTTTTGGCAAGCTGGGGCAGAGCTGTAGTCTTGGGGAAATGCAGGAGATATGAAGCAAGTTGTCTAGAGCCACCACACAGGTGGTACCTGTCGGCTGGAGGACCTGAATTCAAGTCTTCCTGGCTAGGAGGCCAGTTCTATATCAACTCCAACTGATTGCCTCTCCTATGTTTTATAAAAAGGAAAAGATAAAGATCAAGGAGTTGTGATTTTTTCTGTCATAGATTTGCAGTGTGGGTACTTTCAGACTCTAAATCTTAGGATCCTTCTGTCTCTATCTGTGTGAAAAGTGTTTTGTAACTGTGTTCATATAATACCCAGGTTTGTCTTGGCAGGTAGACTTCCAAGTATATAATACTGTCTGCAGTTATTTTAAATGGAATTTCTCTTTCTATTTCTTCCTACTGGGTTTGTTGGTAGAATATAGAATTGCTGGTGATTTATGGGAGTTTATTTTATATTCTGCTGAAGTTGTTTATTGCTTCAACAATTTTTTTTTCAGTTGATTCTCTAGGCGTCTCTAAGTCTACCATCATATCATCTCCAAAGAGGGATAGTTTTGTTTCCTCATTGCCTGCTTTTATTCCTTCAATTTCTTTTTCTTATATTGTCTTGCTGTAGGCAGCGCTTCTAGTACAATATTAAGTAATAGTGGTGATGATGGACATCCTTGCTTCACCCATGTTCTTCTTGGGAAGGCTTCAAGTTTATCCCCATTACAGATAATGATTAGTCTTGATTTAAATAGATTTTACTTGTAATTTTAAGAGAGGCTCCATTTATTCCTATGCTCTCTATTGTTTTTAATAGGAATGTATTTTGTCAAAAGCTTTTTCTGCATCTACTGATAACAATCATTTTTGTGTTTTTTTATTATTGATATGGTTAATTATGTTGATAGTTTTCCTAATATTGAACCAACCCTTCTTTCCTCAGTTATTGTTTTACATATATGAGTGTGTACATATCTGTATATATGTGTGTATATGCATACCCATTCACATATATATTATACATTTATACACACAGTTACCTAGTGGAGGGCTAAGTTGAGAAATGGGGCCAAGTTAAAACATGGATGAGTAGCAGTGCTAAATAGAGAATACTCAGACTATTATCTGAACTTTTTCCCATATTAGTTCTAAATAATGTCCTTTACATATGGCCAGAAAATAGTTTATAGATGCTGATATTCCCTGAAATGCATATAATCTATTATCTATGCCTTTCTCTACCATGTTTTTTTAATTTATTTTGATTGATCAACAATCATTTCCATATGCTCTTGAGCTAAAAATTTTTCTCCCCTTCCTCCCCACCACCCTCCCCAAGATGGTGCACAATCTGATATAGGCTATACATTTACATTCCTATTAAACATATTTTCACATTAGTGATATTGTAAGTAAAAATTCAAACCAATAGGAGGAACCATTAGAAAGAGGAAACAAAACTGAACAGAAGAGAAAAAAAATAGCAATTCAACTTCCATAGTTCTTTCTTTGGATGTGGATAGCACTTTCCATCATGAGGCCTCTGGAAATGTCTTAGATCCTTGTATTGCTGGGAAAGGGTTAAATCTATCAATATTAGTCATCCTACAATGTGGCTGTTATTGTGTACAAAGTCCTCTTGGTTCTGCTCACTTCACTCAGCATCAGACCGTACAAGTTTTTCCAGGTTTTTGTGAAGTCAGCATGTTCATCATTTCTTATAGCACAATAGTATTCCATTACATTCATATACCACAACTCACTCAGCCATTCCCCAATTGATGGGCATCCTCTCAATTTCCAATTCTTTGCCACCAGAAAAAGAACTGTTATGAATATTTTTGTACATGTGGGTCCTTTTCCCATTTGTATGATCTCCTTGGGATATAGCCCTAGAAGTGCTATTGCTGGGTCAAAGGGTATGCACATTTTTATAGCTCTTTGGGCATAGTTCCAAATTGCTCTCCAGAATGGTTGGATCATTTCACAACTCCACCAAGAATGGGTTAGTGTTCCAATTTTCCCACATCTTCTCCAACATTTATCATTTTCCTGTTTTGTCATGTTGGCCAATCTGATAGGTGAGATGTGGCACCTCAGAGTTGTTTTGATTTGCATTTCTCTAATCAATAATGATTTTTAAAAACTACATTTTAAGAAATAAACATACAGGATTAGAAGAAAAGCAGTGGGATAGATGGAAATGGGTACGAGGGTTGAAATCAAAAGCCCTGGGTTCAAGTCCTAGGCTCATTATTTTCTAGCTATGTGACCATGAGCTAGTGTCTATACCTCCAAGTCTCAGTTGACTCCTCTGTAAAAGAGGATAGTCTCTGTGTTGCTGATTAGTTGTTTAGTTGTGTCTCGCTCTTCGTGACTCTGTATGTGGTTTTCTTGGCAAAGATACTGAAGTGGTTTGCCATTTCCTTCTCCAGTGGATGAAGGCAAACAGAGGTTAAGTGATTTACCCAGGGTCACACAGGTTGGATTCATACTCAGGTCTTCTGGACTGCAGGCCCAGTCCTCTATGTACCTTGCTGTCTAGTGTAGTCTAATCCCTCACTTTATAGATGAGAGAGCTGAGATCTAGAGAGGTGAAAAAAAAACTTGATTGCAGTTCATAGGTAACAAATATCAGAGCTGGGAGCTGGCCACCTATGCCAGGAAGTCTCCCCTTACATTTCAGAATATCTTGCAGGAACTGTTATTGTCTTTTCTTTTTTTCTTTTTTAGGCATTTGGGGTTAAGTGACTTGCCCAGTGTCACACAGCTAGTAAGTGTCAAGTGTTTGGTCTGAGGTCGGATTTGAACTCAGGTCCTCCTGACTTCAGGGCCAGGGCTCTATCCACTGCACCACCTAGCTGCCCCCTGTTATTGTCTTTTCAAAGATAAGAGAACTACTTCCCTCAAATATTCATATATTAATTGACACACTTAAATTTTACATAGATAACTGGATCTGAATACAGTAAATGGTCACTGATTTTTCAATCATATTTTTCATGCATATGATTATCATTTACATGATTGAAACATGCATTGACCAATCCAAAGCCAGGAAAACAGCTGCTGAAACAGTCTAACCTCTTCCAAAGGAGGCCAGGGATTGCAGGCTCAGAATGTTTCATACTCTTTTAAAAAAAATTATTTAGTATTTTGTTTTTCCTCAGTTACTTGTAAAAACAATTTTTCTCTCCCTTCTTACCTCCCCTCCCTCACCCCACTGAAAAGGCAAGCAATTCGATACAGATTATATATGGGTAGTCATGCAAAACTCTTCCATAACAGTCATGTTGTAAAAGAAAACATAGACAAAAAAACAAAACTCAAGAAAAACAAAGCAAAAAAAGTATGATTCAATCTGTTTTCATGCACCTTGAGTTGTTTTTCTGGAGACAGATAGCATTTTTCATCATAAGTCCTTCAGAGTTGTCTTGGATTCTTGTATTGCTGAGAATAGCTAGGTCATTCACAGCTGATGATCTTACAATATTGGTGTTACTTTGCACATGGTACATTTCATTTTTCACTAGCTCATGTCAGTCTTTCCTGGCTTCTTTGAGAGCCTCCAGCTCATCATTTCCTATGATACAATAGTATTCCACCATAATCACATACCACAATTTGTTTAGCCATTCCCTAATCGATGGGCATTCCCTCAATTTCTAATTCTTTGCCCCCAGAAAAGAGCTGCTATAGGTATTTTTGTACATATAGGTCCTTTTCCTTTTTTATGTCTTTTGGGATACAGACCTACTTAATAGTAGTATTGCTAGCTCAAAGAGTGTGCATGGTTTTATAGCCCTTTGGGCATAATTTCAAATTGCTCCACAGAATGGTTGAAGAATGTTGCGGTCTGGAAGTTGCTTCCTTTAACTGGTTAATTCTTTTGAATCTTTTTTTTTCTTTCTTACAAATGAGAATTCAGTGATTTGGGAGAGAGGATAGTATCATGAAATAACCATGGTATAAAAAAAAAGCATAAGTAAGACAATAAAAGTAAAATCATTGATGTATCTCCAGAGTAGAAGAGTAATGCAAAAAGATCAACAGAAAATTGAGAAGAGAGGCCTTCTGCCTGTTATTTTGGTAAACAGGGCTGCTATGTGCTTAAGGGATAGAAGACACACCAAGGAAAGTTGTTTGTATCCTAACAAACTGGTATGCTCATTCTCTGGCAGAAGGCTTCCTTCATAATTAAAATTACTGAAGAGAAGTCAGAATTAATGCTCTCCAGTAAAATATCTTACTTAAGGCTGTGATGTTTGCACAGACTTTCGAGTCAGCCAACACTTCCAGCCAGCTGGCAATGACATTACTTCACTGTCCTCCACACGTTTGGTGCTGAGACTTACTCCACATTAGCAGTTAGTGTTCCTTGCTTTTAATAAGTTGTCATAAAATGTTAAAACTGAAATTCATTTTTATAGAGTAAACTGGGTGTCAGACAAAGAATTGAATAGCTCACAGACAGACAACTAGTTATAATCAGAGTCGGAAAATGAATCCAGATTTCCTGACTTTCGATTCAAAGCTCTTTCCAACTTAATCTTTCTAAATAATCGAGAAAGCTACATCAAGAGTCCCACAGAGGACTATAATGTATGTATTAAACTTATTTTTTTCTTAAAAGCTTACGCAAATACATGCTGAGATAATATAGAATTACAATTTATAGCTCCAGAATCTGTTTATTTCAGTGTGGGAGCAATAAAAACCATGTGTGTGTGTGTGTGTGTGTGTGTGTGTCTGTCTGTCTGTATGTGTGTGTGTGGTTTTTTTTAAAATTTGACCAATAATCTCCCAATACATCCCATGAAAATTTTCATTCCTGTGTTCCATGTTATGCTCTCCCTTTCTACATATAATCTAGTCCTGGGACATAAATTATTGCAGTCTTTTATGATTCCCAAATCTGTATAATGTCTGTCACCAGTTGCTAAGCACCTAGCCCTAATCCTGATCTTCAACTTTCTGCTGGTTGTATCAATTTAAATAAATAAGTTTTAAGTACCTAATATGTTCCAGTTACTATCCTAGGCACTTGGGCTAAAAAGACTAAAATGAAATAATCCTTGCTCTCAGGGAGCTTAATTTTGGGTAGAAATAAAATGTGTGCAAATATCTACAAACATGTATGTGTATTGTTTAGTCATTTTTCCATCATGTCTGATTCTCTGTGACCTAATTTGGGATTTTCCTGGCAAAGATACTTATGTGGTTTTCCATTCCTTCTCTAGATCATTTTACAGATGAAACTGAGGCAAACTGGGTTAAGTGATTTGCCCAGAGTCACACACCTAGTAAGTGTCCAAGGCCACATTTGAACTCAGGTCCTCCTGACTTCAGGGCCAGCACTTTATCCACTGAGCCACCTAGCTGCCCATATATGTTTAAACAAATGTGCATATATGTACATACACAAGAGCACATATAAGTCTGTATATGCATATGTGTGCATATTTACATATAGGTATGTATATATGTAAACGTGCAGATATACATACATGAAGGCCTATCTACACAGAGACATACATATACCAATATTACTATTAGCCTATGACTCAATAATATTCTGGGCTCACAAAAAAAAAGCAAAACAGGTTCCATTGGGGAAGGGTGAAGAGTGAAGGCTTAAAACGGTCAACAGTGTTTTATTGTTACCTTATAGTCTCTAAATAGATTTTTATTTGAGAAAAGAAAATCTCCAAATATAGCTCCATGCTTAGGTTTCCACAGATACTGATAACAGGTCTCCAGACCCTATACAAATACAGTAACACATTTCTAGGAGCAAAGGAAGGCCTTTATTTCATGTCCCAGAAAATCATAAATTTCTACCTGATTGTCTCATTTCTACTTCATCTTAATACCATCCAAAACAAACCTTCTCATCATCCCTTCAAAAATCTCCTGCTCTTCTCAACTTCCCCATTTCTATCGAGGGCACCAGAAGTTTGCCAATTATGCAAAATTTTGAGTCATCATTGGGCTCATCATTGTCTCTCAATATTTATATTCAGTAGTCAAGTTTTGTAGATTCCAACTCTATATTCATCCCATATATCTCTCCAAACTGATACCTCTGCCATCACTTCAATGCAACTCCATTCAGGATCTCTTCACTTCTCATTAAGGTTATTTAATTGCCTATTAACTTGTCAATGTTCCAGTATCTCTCCTTCTGAATATACCCTTTGCACAGCTTCAACCAAGTTTCTTAATTCACTCCAATGTTTTACAGTGGCATCCTGTTACTAATAGGATTAAAAAAATCCTGTCTGGCATTAAAGGTCCTCTAAAATATAGCTGTGATAATAGCTAACATTTATAAAGCACTTTAGGGTTTGCAAAGCACTTTAGAAATATTTTATCAACTTAAATTTTATCAATTATTACATTTTATAATTACATTTTAACCATTTGCAACCAATGTTTATAGCTCTATTTCATACACTTCCATTAATGTACTACATTCCCCAGCCACATTGATTTATTGTTTCCCAATCTCCTTCTACCTCTTCCACTTTCATACAGGTCTTTCCTCATGTCTGCCTTCTCCTTTGCACCTCCGCCTATTGCAATTATTCTTTTTCTTCAGCACCAAGATTAATTTACACTCTTTCTTGAAGGCTTAAAAGATTTCCATTTACTCAAACCTTTTACATTCTTCTAACACTCTTATTCTGAATCCCTGTCATGAATTGTGACAAAAATGCTCCTAAAATTTAGGACTTGCATATAAAATGAGTCTCTTCCATTCTACCTACCATCATGTTATGCATACTCCTTACCCTTCCTGGCCTTAGATGGTAGACTCCTAGAAGACAGTGATTATGTTCTTCAGCTGCATATCCTCAGCACCTAATACAACATGATTCAAATAGAAGGCACCAAAAAATTCACTGAATTGATTTGAGTAATGAATAAAAAGCCAAACAGATTGAAGTAGAACAGTTCCTACAATTGAAATTGAATATACAATTTCATATGAAGCCATTTAACTTTAAGTTGTAAGATGGTTACAAATCTCAACCAGAGATCCTGGAAGGAATTCTTCCTCTGCAGACACCTCCACAATCAGATATGCATACAAAATCCAAGGCAGCCTCGAATGGCCCAGAGAAATGAAATTACAACTCCATCTTTTGCTCCATTTGGGAGTGATAGATATTTAGAGAGGACATTTAGTTCAAAAATTTGGGGAAGTTTTGAAAGTCCTTTCTTCTGCTCAGAATATAACATGGTAAAGTAAAAAGAATTGATATGAGAATCAAAAGGCATGGATTTGAAGGACAAATCTGACTATTAATAGATGCATCAACCCAGGCAAGTTGTAATCTCTTTGTTCCTCATTTTCCTCATCTGGGGAATGAGGAAGGGGGTGGTCATACCAGATGACCTTGAAGACTCTTTCCAGTTCTATAACTTTCTGACCCTACATGGACTTGAAATTTCTATTTTTCTTTGGAACCTTGTAGCACAGGATTTCTAAGGCTTTTCTTAATTTAACTTTCAGATCAAGCAGAGCTCACAAAAACCTAGCTGAGCTTCCTTCTATGGTTATAGTGCCAATTCTCTGACCTGTACATTGTATGGTGGGCTATAATAAGCTCTCTGAAGGACTTTGGAGAGTGAGAAATTACCTCCATTTACATGCTCTGAATGTCATAAGCCAGGAATGGCCATTCTCTCCCCCCCAATTTAGGAACCAATAATAGGTTCTTGAATTCAAGCAACAGAAAAGATCTTGAAGATCATTTAATCCAAATCTCTTTTTTTTTTTTTGAAGGTGAGGAAACTGTTGTTCTTCAGTCATTTCAATTTTGTCTGACTCTATGTGACCCCCATTTGGGGTTTTCTTGGCAAAGATACTGGAGTAGTTTTCCATTTCCTTTTCCAGTTCATTTTATAGATGAGGAACTGAGGCCAACAGGGTTAAGTGACCTGCCCAGGATCACACAGCTAGTAAGTGTCTGAGGTTGCTTTTAAACTCAGGTCTTCCTGTCTCCAGGGCCAGTGTTCTATCCACTAAGCCACATAGCTTCCCTGAGGAAACAGGTCTAGTTAGATCATTTGCCCAGGGTCACACAGTAAACAAACAACTCTTAAAATGTTGTAAGATATATGAAGTCTTCTACAGGCAGTAAGTAGCAGAGCCTTAACTTAAATCCAGGTCCTCTCCAATTTCAATCCTCCTTCTGCTAAACTGAGAAGAGGCAGGGGTGAATTGTGGTAAATGCCACCATTCAAACAAAGCAGATGTACCAAAGAGTTAGGACACCCATGTTTATAATCTGGGTTCTGTTACCAATGATCTCTGACCTTGGTCAAGTTACTTTCAAGTCCCTAGCTTCCTCATCTCTAAGACTTGGAGATTGGGCAAGATGATTATTTTACGCATTTTGTAGATCATTCCATACCCGCCTATTAGTTCTTTGAAAAGTGACAATGAAATCTAATATCCAGTTTCTGAAAATCCCCAAATGGGCTCAAGACTACTAAGAAGAGTGACCTGAACATGAAGAGCCCTGAAAGTTTCTTTAATAGAAGATTAAATTTATTTTACAATGGAAAAATTCACAATGTATTTAGGAAATTGAAAATTTAGATGAGGTTTAAGTGGGGCTCCTTCTCAAGAAGTCCCCCATGCCCTTTAAAAGGCTCTTTCTATCTAATTTGCCAGTATAATTTAATCTAGTAAGCATGGAATTTTCCTACTATATTGTCTTAAAAAAAACTGGAGTTATAGTTGAGAATGTTGTTTTTTGCTTACATTTATTTAGAGTTTTTAGTTTTGTTATGGGTTATCTCATTTAATTCTTCCAACAACCCTGTGATGGAAGTATTTGAAGAGTAACACCTTGTTGTAGTCATGTAGAGGGTTCTGAACCTGGGGTCCCTGAACTTGATTTTATTAACATTATTTCTGTATAATGGTTTATTTAAATCTTTGGAGTGAATGTGACCTCAGAGCTCAGAATGACAAAAAGGTTGAGAGCTTGGATGCCTGGGAGGAAAGTGGTGCCTTCCACAGTAATAGGAAAGTTAAAGTAATGGTTTCTGTTTTAGACATGTTGAATTTGGGATGCCTGTGGGATATCCAATAAAGTTGTACAAAATCAGTTGGTCATGTGGGACTGAAGTTCAAGACCAGGGCTGGACAGATCTAGGAATCACTCCCATGGAAACGAGAGTGAAACACATAGGAGCTGATGAGTTCACTGAAACAGCACATAGGGAAAAGAGAAAGCCTCTGAAAAGGGGCTTGGGAGAAGCCTACAGTTACCAGCCAGGACCTGGACAAAAATTCAACAAAGGAAATTGAGAAGGCTCAGACAGGTAGAGGGAGAATTAGGGAGGAAAAAAAAAACAGTATTGTCATCATCCTCATCATCATAGAAAGGAGAGAGTGTCTAGAAAGGACTGACTGACACTGTCAAAATTTGACAGATGTCAAGGAGTATGAAGGCTAAGAAAAGACCATCAGATTTGGCAAGAAAGAAATCATTGATGACTTTGGAGAGAGCAGTTTCATGGGGATGATCAGATTATAAGCCAGACTGCAGAGGTTTTAGGAGCAAGTGAATTGGAAATGGAGACACTTAATACAGACAGATTTCTTTCTAAAGGAGTTTAGCTACTGAAGGAGAAGAGATACTGTACAATAATTGGTAGGGTCATGAGGTTTTGTTTTGGTTTTTAAAGGATAGAGGAATCACTAATATATTCATAAGCAGAAGGGAAAGAATTAATAGATAGGGAGAGAAGTGGCTCCTGAGAGCTATTTTAAAATTTTTCACTGTATCTATACTAGATATTAGCAAATACTAAGAATCAGGAGTTGGTTTATTTTTTTTTTTTTTGTGAATTGTCCAGATTCCAGAAAGTGATGGAGAAAATGTCAATAATTAAGATCAAACTTGAATGGGTCAGTAGTACATGGTTTTGGAGAGCTTTGTTGTTGTTGTTGCTGTTTTTATATTAATTATTTATTCATTTATTTTTAGTTTTCAACATTCACTTCCACAAGATTTCTAGATGCAAATTTTCTCTTCATCTCACCTCTCTCTCTCCCACACCAAGACAGCATGCATTCTGAATAGTCCTTCCCCTAATCTGCCCTCCCTTCTATCACCCCCCTCCCTTCTCTTATCTCCCTTTCCTTCTATTTTCCTGTAGGGCAGGATAGATTTCTATACTCCATTGTTATATATTTTATTTCCCAGTGGAATGTGAAAACAATTTTTAATATTTGTTTTTAAAACTTTGGGTTCCAAATTTTCTCCCTTCCTTCCTCCCCACCCAACCTCATTGAGGAGTCAAGCAACTTGATACACGTTATGCATCTGTATTCATACAAAACACTTCCATAGTGGTCATGTTGTGAAAAACTAAGTATATTTCACTTAATCCTATCCCCCCCATTTATTCTATTCTCTCTTTTAACCCTGTCCCTCCTCAGAAGTGTTTGCTACTGATAACCCCCTCCACCAATCTGCCCTCCCTTCTATCATCCCCCACCACTCTCATCCCTTTCCCCCCCTATTTTCCGGCAGGGTAAGGAAGATTTCCATACCCAATTCAGTGTGAATGTTATTCCCTCCTTAAGCCAATTCTGATGAGAACAAGATTCACTCATTCCCTCTCACCTTCCCCCACTTCCCTCCACTGTAAAAGGTTTTCTTGCCTGTGTTATGTGAGATAATTTACCCCATTCTACCTCACCCTTTCTCCTTCTCCCAGTATAATCTTCTCTCATCCCTTAATTTTATATTTCAGATATCACCCCTTCATCTTCAACTCACCCTGTGTGCTCTATCTGTGTGTGTGTTTGTGTGTGTGTGTGTGTGTGTGTGTGTGTATCCATCCATATATCCATATAACATTTTCCCTCCAACTACCCTAATACTGACAAAGGTCTCATGAGTTACAAATATCATCTTTCCATGCAGAAATGTAAACAGTTAAACTTTAATAAGTCCCTTATGATTTCTCTTGCCTGTTTACCTCTTCATGCTTCTCTTGAGTCTTGTGTTTGAAAGTCAAACTTTCTATTCAACTCTGGTCTTTTCATTAAGAATGCTTGAAAATCCTCCATTTCACTGAATGTCCTTTTTTTCCCCTGAAGAATGATATTAAGTTTTGCTGGGTAGGTGATCCTTGGTTGTAATCCTATCTCCTTTGCTCTCTGGGATATCCTATTCCAAACCCTCTGATTCCTTAATGTAGAACCTGCTAAATATTGTGTTATCCTGATTGTGTTTCTACAATACTTGAATTGTTTCTTTCTGGCAGCTTGTAATGGTTTCTCCTTGACCTGGGAACTCTGGAATTTAGCTGCAATATTCCTAGGAATTTTCCTTTGGGGATCTCTTTCAGGAGGAGATAGGTGGATTCTTTCAATTTCTATTTTGCCCTCTGGTTCTTGAATATCAGGGCAGTTTTCTTGATGATATTTTGAAAGATGTTGCCTAGGCTCTTTTTTTGATCATGGCTTTCCGGTAGTCCAATAATTTTTAAACTATATCTCCTGTATCTATTTTCCAGGTCAGTTTTTTTTTTTTCCAATGTGATGTTTCACATTGCCTTCTATTTTCTTCATTCTTTTGGTTTTGTTTTTATGTCTTGATTTCTCATAAAGTCACTAGCTTCCATTTGTTCCATTCTAATTTTTAAGGAAGTATTTGCTTCAGTGAGCTTTTGGACTTCTTTTTCCATTTGGCCAATTCTGCTTTTTAAGGCATTCTTCTCCTCATTGGCTTTTTGGTTTTGCCACTTGAGTTAGGCTATTTTTTAAGGCATTATTTTCTTCAGTATATTTTTGGGACTCCTTTAGCAAGCTGTTGACTTGTTTTTCATGACTTTCTTGCATCACTCTCATTTCTCTTCCCAGTTTTTCCTCTACTTCTTTTACTTCTCAAAGTCCTTTTTGGGTTCTTCCAGGGTTCTCATTCATATTTTTCTTGGAGGCTTTGGATATAGGAGCTTTGACTTTGTTGTCTTCTTCTGGTTCTATGTTTTGATCTTCTTTGTCACCAAAGAAAGATTCTATGGTCTGACTTTTTTGCAAGGTTTGCTCATGATCCCAGAGAATTACTTGAGTTGTAAACTCTTTGTTAAGGTAGGGGTCTGCTTCCAGTGTGATGAATGTACTGTCCCAAGCTTCGGGGGTTTGTACAGCTGTTTTCAGAGATACTTCCAGCGACATGTAAATTTTCAGTTCTTCCAAGGTGGTATGATCAAGGGCGAGGTTTTTACTTCTTTCTTGGATTGTATTTTGGTCTATGAGTGATCACAAGCACTCTTTTTTGCCTTGGAACTGTGAGGAGTACACTCTTTCCACAGCCACTACTGGCTTCATCAAGCCAGTGCTCCTCCTCGCCCCAGGAACGCCACCCAGAGCTTCAATCCAGATACAAGCATGGGCAAAGCAAGAGAATCCTGCCTCAGCACCAGCAAAGAGATCCCTGCAATCCCCCTCTGACCAGCCAATCAATTTCTCCCTCTGTCTGTGGGCCAAGAGCTCTGGAGGCAGCCATTGTCCCAGGGCAGCGATGGGACTGGAGCTGGGAATGAACTTCTCTGTCACCACAGTCACAGATTTTTCCTACCAACCTTCTGAGTTGTCTTTGGTGTTTGTGGGTTGAGAAGTCTGGAAACTGACACGGCTCCCCTTGATTCCATCCCCTGGGGACTGCTCCAGGTTTGCTGAGGCCTGTTCTTTGACTTTGCAGCTTGTGTGGCCCATGATGAACTGTGTTCCTCTCCCAGCCAGGCACAATAGACCTTTCCAATCAATCACCCAGGTTGTCTTGGGCTGGACATTTGTTTCACTCTGTATTTTTCTGGGTTCTACCACTCTAGAATTTGTTTAGAGTCATTTTATATAGGTATTTGGAGGGGTTTGTGGGAGAGGGAAAGCTCAAGCAAGTCACTGCTATTACTCCACCATCTTGGCTCTGTCCTGGCCCTCCCTCCCCGAAGCTTTTTGTTAAACACTTACCAGCATACCTCTGGATTAAGGGTACACATAGAAGATCTTAATCTGACAAAGAGAAGGGCAACCTCTTTATGTGAGACAAGAATGAAGAGAGGTTGGGGAAGATGTAGCTGAGTGATATTAGAACAACATGGGAGAAGGAGTTTTTACCAAATGACCTAAATATTCCTTTGTTTTTGTTTTTGACTCTTCCTCTTACTCCCTTCTTCTCTCTTCCTTCTGTCCTCTCTTTTTTTCTGGCTATAATTTTTTCAGTGAAGAATGAAGTGAGATCTTCACCTGGGGGGTGGGGTGGCTTATATTGAGGGCACCATTATCCTACCAGTCACCAGTTTCACAAGCTCAGTGTCATCCTAGACTTGTCACTCTACATATCCAATGTATTGGTAATCCTTGTCATTGTATATTTATATTAACTTTCACAACCTCTCTCTCCTAAACACCCCCTTCTCCCCATTCATAGCACAACCACAATCCTAATTCAGGCCCTCATCACTTCTCACCTAAACTATATGTAAAAAAACCCAAAGGATTTGTAATTTTTCCAACATAAAGAACTTCTCCTGTGAAAACTCTTCCCACCCTCACAGGCCACAACCATCTAAGACTTCTGAGATACATCCTAGCAGGTTACCTAAGGAAAGTGACTTCTCCAAGGTCACAGAGCTCATAACTGTCAGAGATAGGATTTACACTTAAATTGTCTTGACTCCAAGCACATATCCATTGTATCCCTCTTTCATATACACATCCGAAAATATTTTTAAAATTAGATAATATTAATATTGATGTCAAAATAATATTAAATATTATTGTTTTATATTAAATATTTTACATGAAATTACATATATGTATATACACAAACATATATATGTGTCGATATGTGTGTGTATAATTATTATTATTAAAGATCCATAAAGGAAGTCCCTAATCTTATGAATAATAAAAGAATCCACAGTTTCTTAAAAAGTAAACAGAATTTTTTCCCCCAGTGATTCATTTGATAGCCCAGAAAGAGACTTTTGTGAGTCCTTCCAATTTGGAACAAACAGACAATGTAAATAATCAAAACTCCTGAAGACACATTAGTGACTTTTACAAGCTTTGTGCTAGGAAGTAACAAGGAGCTACAGACAGAGGGGAAAGAGACCATCACAGGGTTCAAAGGGAACTCGGGGATAACTTGGGCTTCTTTGGCTTCTGGGAAAGTATATTTCTTTTTTTTTTAAATTTTATTAATTTATTTTGATTTATCAACAATCACTTCCATATGCTTTTGAGTTGAAAATTTTTCTCCCCCTTCCTCCACCACCCCCAAGATGGCACACAATCTGATATAGGCTTTACATTTATATACCCATAAACATATTTTCACATTAGTGAAGTTGTAAGTAAAAATTAAAAACAATAGGAGGAACCATCAGAAAGATGAAACAAAACTCAATAGAAGGTAAAAATAAGTGATAGCGATTCGACTTCCATAGTTCTTTCTTTGGATATGGACAGCATTTTCCATCCTGAGGCCTCTGGAGATGTCTTAGATCCTTGTAATGCTGACAAGGGTTCAGTTTAATAATATTAGTCATTGCATAACATGGCTGTTATTGTGTACAAAGTCCTCTTGGTTCTGCTCACTTCACTCAGCATCAGACCATATAAGTCTTTCCAGGTTTTTCTGAAGTCAGCCCATTCATCATTTCTTATAGCACAATAGTATTCCATCACATTCATATACCACAACTTGCTTAGCCATTCCCCAATTGATGGGCATCCTCTCAATTTCCAATTCTTTGCCACCACAAAAAGAGTTGCTATGAATATTTTTGTACATGTGGGTCCTTTTCCCATTTGTTTGATCTCTTTGGGATATAGTCCAAGAAGTGCTATTGCTGGATCAAAGGGTATATACATTTTTGTAGCCCTTTGGGCATAGCTCCAAATTGTTCTCCAAAATGGTTGGATCATTTCACAACTCCACCAACAACGTATTAGTGTTGCAATTTCCCCATATCTTCTCCAACATTTATCATTTTCCTGTTTTGTCATGTAGGCCAATCTGATAGGTGTGATGTGGTACCTCAGAGTTGTTCTGATTTGCATTTCTCTAATCAATAACGAGCATTTTTTCATATGACTATAGATGGCTTTAATTTCTTCATCTGAGAACTGTCTGTTCATATCCTTTCACCATTTATCAGTTGGGGAATGGCTTGTGTTCTTATAAATTTGTCTTAATTCTCTATATATTTTAGAAATGAGGCCTTTATCAGAGAGACTGGTTCTAAAAATTCTTTGGGAAAGTATATTTCTCTGCATGTTGTTGAAATTGTATCTGTGGATAAATTTATCTTCTCATTATAATGAACAGTGAATTGCTTGCCTTGGAAGCTATCGTGAATGAATGAAAATGCATTTATCAAGTGATTACTATGTGCTAGACACAGAGATGAAAAGAACATACATTCTTTGGGGAAGACAACACATGTAGAGGAGTGGTTCAGAGTGCAGTGTTTTGACCAATAAGTCAGAGAGAACTGTGATTGGAGGCACTGGGCAGTCGATTGACACTTTCTTACCTGAAATTGTATTGATTTAATTATACTGTCACTAGATGCGGAACATAGCGGGAGGATACATGAGCTGAGAAGTTAGCCTGAACTTGGGCAAGATAAGGGATCCTCACCAATCAGAAGTCTGGATCTTGTTTCCTGGGTTGTAGGAAGAGATAGCAACTCAGTTCTAGATTCTTCATAGCCCTCCCCTCCCCCCTCCTCCATACCTAAAGCATAGAGTTTTCATTGGTATGCCCCACTGGCACTGCTTCTTCTTAGTCCTGCCCTATCAGAACATTCTTCCTCCCTCCCCCAAGAAAGGTTTGCTTTCATGCATTTATTTGTTTATTTATCTATTTTGTGTTATTTATGTATTTTATATTTATCAAGTTTTCTTGATTTACTTTGTTTTTATATTACAAACATTAAAAGTTGCTCTTGTACAATAGTTCTCTTATAATGAAGTAAACCAATTAAACAAATATGATAATAGTGATGTCATCCAAAAAGCACACATGATGTTCCACATTTTTAGAACAATTCCCATCTTTACAACCTGGTCCATCTTATCTTCATGGACTTTACTTTTTAGAGAAATTAAACTCTATTGCTTCTTCTCATAGGATCATCAAATTTATGATTTCATGTCAGAGGACATGTTACCTTCAGAATAATATCTTAGATTTCTTTATCCTGCTCACTATGGTACTTCCTTCATTAGATTCTGTCCATAAGAGAGTCAGTGCTTTTCCTTTCCTAACTTTTTTTTCCCCTGCAGGTTGAATTTCAACAAATTTCAAATTGAATTGTAACAAATTTCAAAGGACTGTTCAAATTGTTTTATCATTCTGTGATTTTATGGGATGGCACACCTTACTTCAAATGAGTGAATTATTATCTGGGACTTGGGGAACATTGTTATCCAGAACTTTTTGGGGAGTGTTATTTAAAATTAAAACATGTATATGGAAAAAAGAGTATGACATAGTACAAGGAGGAAGATCTGGATTGAGGTCAATACATTTAACCTTCCAATGGTCCCAGGTAATAATAATTTATAGAACATTCCCAATTTACATATGTGGGTAGATTTTCTAGGTTGGGAATTTCCACATACATACATACATACATACATACATACATAACATGCATGCATATATACATACATACATATTTATATAAGTATGTATGTATTTCAGGTACAGTTTGGATGAACAGAAGAGTAGAGATATGACATTCCTGGTGTGTTGGGGAGGTGAGAAGAATGATAAGAAAAAAATAAAAGTTCAAGATGGTCCATTTCTTAGGCTGAGAGGAAAGGCTATAAGGGGGATGTTTATATTGTAAAGTTATAGAAAAAAGATAGGATACTTAGAGTGGAAATATGCAAAGACCCTCTATATTCTGTCCAAGTCTAACAACAACAACAATAACACTTAGCTAACAGTTATAGTGCTTTAATGTTTGCAAAACATAAGGAATATTATATTCAGTACTACGTAAGTCAGGCAGGCAGCAAACATTTATAAAGTGCTTGCTAAGTTCCAGGAACTGGGCATAACATTTTGGGGGAAATGTTGATTAACTAGAGCATCCAAAGTAAGGCAACTAGGATGATGAAGGATCTTGACGTAAGGCCATATGATGACCTATTGAAGGAATTGGAAAGTTTTAGCTTGGAGAAGTAAAGACTTTTGTTAGCCATAACAGTTCTCTTCAAATACGTGAAGGGCCATGACCTGCAAGAGAGACTGAACTTGTTCTCGTTGAACCCAGAGAGCAGAACCAGAAGAAATGGATGGAAGAAGAAAAAAGCGAAATCTAGTCAGTCAAGGAGCATTTTATTAGGTACTGTGCTAAGCACCAGGTATACAAAAAAAGGCAAAAATAGTCTCTGCCCTCATGAACCTCACACCTAAGGGCAGAGACAACATGAAAAGCCTACGTACTTAAAAGATATGCTAAGCAGACAGAAGTCAATCTTAGAGGAAAAGTCACAATAGTGACTGGAGCGGGGGAAGTGGGAAACCAGGAAAGACTTCTTTTGGAAGGTAGGATTCAGTTAAGTTTTGAAGTAAGCTAAGGATAAGTGTCAGAGGTGAAGGGGAAGAGTGTTCTAGCTCCAGCCAATAGCTACTGCAAACGCAGAGAGACTGGCTGGAAAAAAATTCTTTAAAAAGTTAAACTTGTCCAAAAAGTTTAACAATCTGCTTCAGAGACACTCTCTTTTCCTCCCTACATATTGAGTACATGCACATGTATCCATACACAGAAACACTCACATACACCTCTGTGAAGTTGGAATCTTTAAGAAAAGTCTGTATGACATTTCTCTGAAAAAGGCCTAATTTCTGAAATATATAGAGAACTGAGTCAAATTTATAAGAAACAAGCCATTCTCCAATTGATAAATGGTCAAAGGATATGAACAGGCAGTTTTGAAAAGAAGAAATCAAAGCTATCAATAGTAATATAAAATGCTCTAAATAAGTAATAATTAGAGAAATACAAATAAAAACAACTCTGAGATACCACCTCCCAGCTATCAGATTGGCTAATATGTTAGAAAAGGAAAATGACAAATGTTGAAGGGGATGAGGGAAAACTGTCACACTAATGTATTGTTGCTGGAGTTGTGAACTGATCCAATCATTCTGGAGAGTAATTCGGAACTATGATCAAAGGCTATTTGCCTCCAAATAAAGAACTGATGGCTTCTATTTTCTCTCTTCCTTCCTTCCTTCCTTCCTTCCTTCCTTCCTTCCTTCCTTCCTTCCTTCCTTCCTTCCTTCCTTCCCTTCCTTCCTTCCTTTCCTCTCTTCTTTCTCTTTCTTTTTCTTTCTTCTCTCTCTCTCTCTCTCTCTCTGTCTCTCTCTCTGTCTCTCTGTCTCTCTCTCTGTCTCTCTCTCTCTCTCTCTCTCTCTCTCTCTCTCTCTCTCTCTCTCTCTCTCTCTCCCCCCTTCCTTCTTCTTCCATAATATGACCAATTTGAAATACATTTTACATTATTGAACATATATAACCTACATTAGATTGTTTACAGTCTCTTGTGCGGGGGGAGGATAGGAAGGGAAGAATAAAATTTGGAACTCAAAACTGAAAAAAAGAATGTTAAAAGTTGTTTTTACATGTGATTTGGGGAAAAAAATAAAGTATTATTTTCAAAAAGAAAAGGCTGGATGACCACTTGTACATTGGATTGGTCAGATTCTTGTATAGGTTTCTATTGGATTAGGTATTTTCTTAGTTTTCTTCTAACTCTGCCATTCTGAGAACAAAATTCTGGTGACCGTTGAAAGCCAGTCTGAGAAGTCCAGACTTCAGCCTATATTGTTTAAAACCAATTTAAAAGATTAAGATCATTACAAATGGTAATATCTTAACAAGGGCACTAATGGTCCCCATATGAATTATTGTGCATTATTAAAATAGCCAACAATCTCTCCTAGTTCTCTTGATTTATAATCACTGGTGGTTTGAACTCTTTTATGTTCCTTTAAAGTTAGAGTAAAAAAAATGCAAAATCCACCAAAATGTGTTTTTTTCATACAGATAAATTATCTAAAATGATAAGGGTAAGTCACCACTAAGAATAATGAAATGTCAAAATGCACACATTTACTCTTCAACTGATATAGTGTTCCCAAAATAGCAGAGATCAAATTTATGTCTATTTGGGACTGGATATAGCAAAGAAGTTTTATTTTCAGGCACTATGAGCTTTAAGCTTGGCAAAATAACCTGGTATATCTATTTCTAATCACATTTTTAAAAGTTTGAAAACCCCTGATACACTAAACTAAAAATAATTTTATTACATTTGTTTTTGGTTTCTTCCTTAAATTGCTTTGCTTTGGATGATTAAGCAGGATAGGGGCAGTCAATGCCCCATACCAATCATTCCCTGGTTATCCACTCACATGCCAACAGAAGTGGGAGAACAAAGGCTTGGTTCTCATGAATTATTGGTTGTTTTTAAATACTACGCTTCCAAAAGATCTTATATTTTTAAAATAGCAAAATGCCCATGTGCCCCAATTGGTCCATAGAGAGCTATCTATACCAAACTGTTTTCTTTATAGTCTAACATAATTTCAGGGATAAGAAGAACCTCAGTGACCATGTAGGTCAATGCCTGCCCCCAAAGTATGATCTTTTCTGTAATACTTCCATCTCATGTTCATACAGTTTATGCTAGAAGCAGTCCAGTGACGGGGAACTCCCTTCCCATGGAGGCAGCATATTTGACTTTCGGATTGCTCTAATTAGGTGGGTTTTCCTTATATTGCTACAAAACCTCCTCATTATAACTTCCCACCTGTTGCTTCTAACTTCTCTCTGGAGAGAAGACATACTATTTGAATCCTTCTATGTGATTATCCTTCAAATACTTAAAATAGTCATATCCCTTTCCCTATCCAATGTCTTTTCTCCTCCAAAGCAAGCATCTCAAGAACTCCTTCAGCTGATTACTGAAATGGGCATGATTTTGAATCCCCTCACCATCCTGGTCAGCTTCTCTTAGGTGTGTTCCAGCTTGTCAAGGTCTTCACCAAGCCCACTGCCCCAAACTGAACAATGTGTACTATGCAAGGTCTAATGAGTATCATTTACAGTACATTGGTTTATATAACACACCTGAGTTAAAGATGGATTTCAATAAAGGCAAACAGTACAGTAGGACAATTACCTTCTTTGTTCTGGAGAGGTTGCATTCGTATAGATATGGTAACTTCCATGAACTTTCTCTGCCTACCTTATAACACCAAAGGTTCATGTTTACCTTCCACTGAAGCCCCATAGTCTTGCTTATACAGATTGTCATCCCACTGTAATTATAAAGTAGAATTGTGTAACCCAAGTGTAGAGACATTTGCGTCTCTTACCATCCACCCTATTAGATCCAACTCATTGTTCTAACTTGGTATCATTTGAAGCCAGATTGCAGGATACATGACCATCCATTAAAAAGAACAACAACAATGATAACAATCATCACTAGTTTATTTTTATATTAATATTTTCTAGAGATATGACATGGGAAAATTGTGAAAAATTAGTTGGAAAACCAACAAATTGGCTCTGCTGAGTATTTGTATATGTCACATAAAGCATCTTAACTTCAACATAAATCTATTATAGATTCAGAAAATGTTATCCCTAAATGGTACCTTAGGGAACATTTAGTCCACCCTTTCAAAAGTCAATTTCACCACACAATATTTGGGCACTTGAGGCTCATGTGGATTCAATTGTCTTCTAATTTTCAAATCTATACATGCACCCTTTATTTCTCTCCTGAGCTCCAGTCTCATTATTGCCAGCTCCAACTGAATACCCTCTAAGGTTCTCAAATTGAACATGTTCAATATGGAATTCATCCTTTTCTTCCAAATTTCCCTTTTTCCAAATCTCTTTATTTCTTTTCAGGGCAACACTGATTGGCTACTTTCGCCATCTTGGACTCTCTCCCTTTCTTTTCTCACGTCTGATTCATTGGCAAGTCTTGCTATTTCTACCTCCATACTATCTCTAGCATGCATCTTTTCTCTCTATTCATATGACCACCACTATTGTTCAGGTGGCCTCTATTCCAGCTTCACATTTCATTCTCATCACCGCCTCTCTTTGACAACTTTTAAGATTTAAACCCAGTTCACAATCCATCCTTCACATAATGTAAAAATACCCACCCAAGAACTATAGTGTTACTCCTTTGTTCAAGAAGCTTCATTGGCTCCCTATTATCTCTAGAATCAAATAAAAATTTGCAGCAAGACATTTAAAACCCTTCACATTCTAACTATAGCCTCCCTTTTGAGACTTATTTAACTATTTCTATTCATATCCTCCTTATTTTTTCACATCCTCTCTATTTGAGACAAGCTTAAATACTTGCTCTTTTATGAATTTGGCATTCTAGTTCCTGTCTCCATATTTTTATACAGACTATACTCTATACTCTGTGGTCAAATCTGTCCATTAAATAATGTCAATTGGTCACCTTCATGGATTGTCCATTAAAGAGGGGAGAGACTGGGGCAAGGAAGAATGATTAGAAGTCTATCACAATAATCCAAATGAGAGATGGTAAAGTAAGCTGGAACTAAGGTAGTTAATATGTGAGTGCATGAATGTAAGAGGTCTTGTGTAGGGAGAATCATCAATACTTGGTGACTGAAAGGTGGAGCTGAAGGAATGCGAAGAGTTGAGGATGACTAAGACTGCAAAAGTAAGTGACTGGAAGGATGGTGGAGCCTTCAATAGAAATAAGGAGGATGAGATGAGGAGAGGTTTCTGAGGGAAAGACAGTGAGTTCTTTTTAGATATGTTGAGTTTGAGATGCCTATGGGACATCCAGTTGGACATGTCTAATAGGCATTTTGTAATGCCAATGCAGAGCTCAGGAAAGACACTAGAACTACATAATTAGATTTGTGAGACATGTACAGAGATGATAGTTTAACCCTTTTTAACTAACAAGGTCATCAAGTTAGAAGAAGAGAAGAAACTTTAGTCCTGAGTTACATTTGAGTCCTGAGATACATTTACATATACAGGATAGAACATGGATATGATCTAACAAAGGAGAACGAGAAAGAACAACCAAATATTTCAGAAGAAAACCAAGAAAGAATGGCATAACATCAAAAACTTAAGAAGGAGACTGTATCCAGAAGGAAGAGACAAGTGGTGAGCAATATTGAATTCTGTACAGAAATCAAGAAAGATGAGTCTTGGAACAGGACATAAAATATGGTAATTAATTAATCGATGAAGCACTTCAGTGACAAATGTAGAGGCAAATTTCTGTTGAGTATGAGATTGGAAACCATATTACTAAGGCCTGAGAAGTGAGTGAGAAGAAAAGAGGTGGAGGTAGTAAATGTAGATGGCTTCCCTCTGTCCCTCCAAGAGCTTGGTGCTCAATGAAAAGGCAGAGGATGATAGTTTGAGAAAATGGCCTGTTCAAATACAGGAATGTGTACATATACAGACATATACATATGTGCTTGCATGTGTGCATACATGTACATACACATGTGTATACATGCAGTGTATATACATGTATCTACACACATATATTTGGGATACGTGGCATGGTGGTAGGCAATAGAGGAGGAACCAGTATTTAGAGAGACAGAAAATGAGTGCTATGGTATGATTATAGAAGCAAAAAGCTGAAGGATCCCGGGTATAAATGGAGGAATTAGATTTGGTGAGAAGGGTTACCTCTTCTAAGACTATAACAAAGAAAACCAGGATGGGAGATGTTGTCTCCCCACCTTAGAATGTAGGCTACTTGGGGGAAGGAACTGTATTTTACTTCCTTTTGCATCCTCGGTGCTTAATATGGCATCTGGCATATAGTAGGTACTTAATGGTTATTGACGTATTGTTATTAAGGTGGTTTGAGATGTAGAATAGGGATAGAGAGGATGACTATTTCTCGGTAAAGAAATGAACTTTATATCTCAGTAAAATATGAAGCAAGGTCCTCTGCCTAGTTTATGGGGGGAGAAGGTAGATATCAGAAGCTTGAGAAAAGAAGAGAAGGTTGGGGAAAACTGCTACGGGGAATTGCTGCCAACAGATCCCAGGATTTTCTTCTGTCTAATGCAGTTATCAAAATTCTGAGAGCAGAAAGTCCAAATCGAAGAATGGTTTTAGGCTGGATGTCTCACATATTCTTTAAAAAGTCTAAACTTAGTAACTACCATCAAAAGCAAACATTCAAATACAAAAACAAGAATTAAAGACATATAACAAGCATAGCCAAAACTATAAATTTACTTTATTTATAGTTTGTTTTTAAACAACTTTAATAAGAGAGTAACAAAAACATCCTCTGGGTTCCTGTTTCTTCTTCTGAACCCTCCTCTACTTATTTTTTCCCCAAATTTCATTGCTATTATTCTTTACAAAGTTGTGATACACATGGGTGGTATATGGAATCTTTCTATCATTTGCATTACTTCCAAAACGCCTTGGAGCGATCTTTCTAATTTTATATTTCATTCCTTAAGTCACTATAACATCCCATTCAATTCATATGTCATGATTTTTTTCATCCGTTTCCTCACCACAGAACACCCGAGTTGTCTGCATTTTTTTTTCTTTTTAATAAGGAAGAATCACTGTTAGAAATCATTTTGGCACATTTAGGTCTTTTTTATTTATTGCTATTTTAAAATTTGTTGTATTTTTATTTTTTTATTGTATATATTGTATTTTATTTATTATTATTTTGTTTTATTTTTCTCTACAATAATAGTGCTAACATGGCATATTAGATGGAGAGTTGGATTTAGGAAGACCTGTGTTCAAGTAATGGTTCAAACACATATTATTTTTGTAAACCTAGGCAAATTACTTAACTGCATAAGACTATAAATTATGGAGAACTTCCTATTCTGCAACGGCAAGGGAAACTTCTTAGTAGACTGTCTCTGAACTAACAAAATCACAGGCTCATTTTTAAAAAGTAGGATTATAGGATCACAGATCCAGACCTGGAAGGGGCCTCCAAGGCCTTGTATGGAAACCAGTAACAAACCATGTCTGTTGATATATACAGAGAAGGAAAACAAAACAAAGAAAATTGAGCCTTTGTCAATCATAAGATAATAGTTTTAGAGATTCTAAGGAACCTTAGAGATCTTTTAGGCCAACTCTTTCATTTTACAAATGACGAAATGAAGACACAGAAACACAAGTGTCCTAGGATGCCAAAAAGCCATGGCATCCGTAACCAATAGTCAGGCGACACATCACTTAATAGTAAGTCTGGATGAGGTAGTATAGTTCAGTGAAGGAAAAATACTCAGAATTTGTAATGGTTCAAATGCCAACTTTGCAACTTACCATCCATGAGATCCAGGGCAGGACTGGCTCCCAGTTTCACCATATGTAAAACAAGAGGGTTGAACAAAATGATTTCTAAGATTTCTTCACTCTCTTAATCTAGGTTCCTATGACTGATAAAGACTAGTTATTCTGTGCGCGCGCGCGTGTGTGTGTGTGTGTGTGTGTGTGTGTGTGTGTGTGTGTGGTCTGTCAACAGCTGTGCTTAGCAAGATCATTTGGCAAACTACTGAGGTAAAATCCCAAATTATGGCATTGCATAGAATACATAATTCTACAGTTGATTACAGTCCAAAGGGCCTATCAGCAATCTTCCAACCCAACACTTTCATTTTCCAAAGGAGAAAACTGAGGCGCTGAGAAAGGAAGTGTTTTATCTACGGTGAGAGAGGATTATTATTGATGACAACATTGTTGTAGAGTTGTTGGGTTTTTGTGGTTTTCAAGGCACTGTGCATAAATTCTTCCCTTTATTCTTTATAACAATAAGAACCATTATTGGTCATGGATGGACTCACTTCTCAAGAATGAAAAATCTCTGGTTTTAAGCCCCATTTCCGACTGTCAATATGCTCCTTTGCAAAATCATTAATCGCCCAGTGCCCCAGACAACTCTCTACAACATAAGTCACAGACAAAGTCTCCTCCCAGGAAGTCCTCCACACCAATGAGATCATAGGCCCAAACCAAATAACAACAGTTATATATTTTTTTCTATAAATAGGGAAGTAATACAAATATAATTTCCCCCATTTTATAGATGTGAAAACTAAGTCCAAAGTAAACATAGGATTTAAGCCTAGGTCTATGATGCTCAGTGTCAATGTTCTTTCCACTGCTTCATGTTATCTCTCTAAAACAGTGATTTATTCATTTGTCTTGCTGACAGATTAAAAATGAGAACATTTACAATGAACCATAGGATCACCACATATTAAACCTGGAAGCAGCCCTAGAATTTACCTACTCCAACCCCTGATTTAGTTATGTCCCTAGACCAAAGTCATGTAGGAGGTTACTGGTGAATCAAGTTTGAAAACTTGGGTCTCCTGATCCAGTGCCGGTGGTATAACCATAGTATTGGCATTCATTCCCAACATGTTTGTGAAAGTTTCATTATCGTCATTTTACCAATGAGGAAGCTGAGACCCAGAATGGAAGTGAGTTGACTCCTATAGGTATAAAGAAGCATAATGAACCCCTCCTTTTCATTATATCAAGTGGCCTCTCAGACACAAAAATTGTAAGGCTCATCTCCACTGAAGAAAATAGCAACAACAAATCCCTACCTCTGACTGCAACCCTCCATTAAACACACTAATCATCAGATAATTAGTGATGGGGAACAGACCCATGATTTCATTAGAGGACTGTATGTATAAAGAAACTCCCCCACCAATATAAGTCTTCATCTTCTATGCAACCTTGAGAGTTTTCTGGGCACTGACAGGTGAAATTACTGAAAGAGTGCCAAATAGCTAGGATGTATCAGAAGTAGGATTTGAATTCTAATCTTCCTGGTTCAAAGGCTCATCTCTCTCCCATTATACCATGCTGCCTCTAATCAATCAATTAATCAAAATGTATTAAGTGTCTGCTATGTTCTGGGAATGGTGCTAGGTGTGAAGCCCAAAATGAGTGTTTTCTCTTTTATGTCCTTTTCCACAAGCCTAGAGAACATGAATGGGATAAGCAGCCGACTAGTTCAGATACAAGGCTCCCTTTCACAATGGATGCTACTGGATTGCAGTGTCGGGGGCAGGTCCTCTGCCAGACTCTATGACTGATTTATATTGATGAGCCACTCTCTTTCATGCATCTGGTACTTCTTGTTGCCCAGGCATCTGCAAGACAACTGGCTAGGGCTTTTTCATGGTCATCTAGTAGACTGAAATAAGTGGATTTTGCTAGAGAAGAGCCCACCAACTTTTCCTCTGTTGCAGTATACCCTGCCCAATTGAGCCAGTGACTACAGGTTGGGTTGGCCTATCTACTCTTGCCTTACAAAGGGACATTGCTGGATACCAGCTCTGTTATGGCTACAACCCTGTGATTGCCCTGGGGGTTAATCAAAATTGATCCTTAATTACTTTCCTTGAATAGAAAATGAGTTAATAGAAAGCACTGCAAAAAAGGGGGCCTTTTTACTGTTTTACAAAAGGGGCTGCTCCTGTGGGAAAGGCTAGAACAAATGGATTTTGGCAGTTAAAAGGCAAAACTCTGGTTTGGATGTGGAAATTAACAATCCAAACCCTTAGCTAATCAGGGACCAATAAGCTTCTTTGTCACCATCATACTAACTCACATTCTCCGATCCTACACCATTTCATGCTCTTGGAGATGGGAACAGTGTGGTGCACAGGGGATGCTCTGACTGGGTTGTGAAACAGGATGCAGAGTCAAGGAAAAATTCATGAGAGATATTAATACCCAAGGTCTTCTTTGACTCTCTAGGGGTGGTACCAAAGCCTAGAGGTGCCTTCTACAGAGACTCACAAGTCTCTGTAGACAACTTATCAAGTTGTTTTAAATAGAACTATTTGGAAGACTTTCCCTGCAATACCTTTGTCAGGTAGTATATTATTACAAACATAAATGCTTGTTGACTTATTTTCTTCGTTTCACAGAAAGCATGCAACCTTTCCTCAGCAGAGACAAACCTCACAAAAAAGAAATACCTCCCAGTCTCCTTCAACAAAATTAATTGCCTATTTTGTATAATGCTCTAACAGTATTTACGTGGGGATTGGGACCAATCCCAAAATATAATTGAATAACCTATTAAGGGGACAGATTCATTAGTATAGATCCAAATCCCTGTCTTTAAAATGGAGAGAATATGACCTGTACCAGGATGTTGTTTTGAGAAAAGTGTTTTGTCAAGTTTAAAGCACACATGCATGCATATATACATACATCTGTGTGTAATTGTAATTGACAACTTGGTGGCACAGTGGATAAAGCTTGGGACTTAGAATCAGGAACAGCTGAGCTCAAATACTGTCCTCATTATAAAACTGGGCAAGTCTCAACCACTCTGTACCTCAGTTTCTTCACCTATAAAATGGGGATAATAATATCACCTACCTCAAAAGGCTGCTGTAAAGATCAATTAAATACATATATAGATAGATAGATAGATAGATAGATAGATAGATAGATAGATAGACAGATAGATAGATAGACACACACTGCTTTGTAAATATTAAAGTTCTATATAAATGTTAGGTATTATATATGCACAAATACACAAACTTGTAGATATCCTGAAGATAAATAAAGGTATAGGTATAGTTATGGATATAGACATAGATGTAGGGATAAAATATATACATGCATAAGTATTTATATATATATATACATATATATGTAAAATATCAATTTATATATATGTATGTATGTGTCTGTATAAATGCATGTGTGTGTGCGCGTGTGTGTGTGCGTGTGTGTGAGTGTGTGCGTGTGTGTGTTTATGTGTATATAATAGCCAGACTTTACACAGAACCTTAAGGTCAATAAAGTACTTTATAAATCTTATCACTTTGATACTCACAACAACACTCTGAGATGGGTTCTACTGTTGTTCCCAATTTATAGATGAAGAAAACAAGGCAGAAAGAGGTTAGATGATTTGAACATGGTCTTATAATTTGTAAATGTCTGATACAGGATTTGAACTCAGGTCTTCCTGACTCTAAGTCCAGCACTCTATCCACAATGCAACCTTACTGCCTCTATGAGAATGTGTGTGTGTGTGTGTGTGTGTGTGATAATATCTCTCTCTCTCTCTCTATGTATGTATGGATATGTATACATATATGTGTATATATGTATACATACATACATACATATATAAACACACACACATATTTGTTATTATCATTAGGTATTTTACAACCTTGAACGGTTTCTGAAACTGCGGTTCTTCAGCTCCTTTGCAAGTAATTGTAATAATTATGATGATGATGACATTTATAGTGTTTTAAAGTTTCTAAAGTACTTTAAAATATTATCTCATGTGAAGATAAATTCACAACAACCCTGGGAGTTAGGTTCTATTAGTAACCTTATTTTACATATGAGGAAACTAAGGCAGAGGTTAACTCTGGTCCAGGACCACAAAACTACCAAGTTTCTAGGGCAGGATTTGAACTCAGACCTTCCTGAATCCAAGTCTAACACTCCAGAGTTTGAGAGGATAAAAATATTCACAGTAATAAATCAAATACTTGTTTAGAGACTATGAGATGATTAAATAAGCATTGTTGGTGTCCTAAACTAACATAAAGGTAAATGATGTGATTTTGATCTCATAAGGGGAAAATGAGCCACTGAGGAACTCAGGTGGGTTCTGATTTGAGTCACTGAGAGAATTGAGAATAGGAGCAGAAGAATGGAAGATGCAGATGTAAGGAGCTAAACTGAGAAGATACTGGGAGGCTATTAAAACTAGAGCTGAAGAGTTGGCTGTCACAAAGATTTCAGTTACTGGGCTGGGAAATACTGATTAGCTAGAGAATGGCTGAAGTTCTGGAAAGAGCCCATTTCTGCTTCTGGCTTTCAAGTGTCTACAGATTAAGAAAGGTGAATGGTTAATCCTTGCTGACACTCCTGGCTCAATAGGGAAAAATAGAAGGGAAAATATAGGTTCTGAAGATGCTTTCTTGTTGAGATTGGGGGAACATGTTTGACAATGTAACATCCTGTTGAGTAAAGAGCTGGCTGAGCTTGACCAGAGAGCCACTAGAGGAATTTTCAGTGAGTTATTCTTTGCTATCACAAGACTTTGAGACTGGTTGGACAACACAAAATCTAGTTAAATGAGGAGCTGGCTGGGCTTGTCTGTAATGCCTAGAGAGCTAAACTGAGGAACTTTGGGATTCTTTGGATTAAGGAAACTGTTTGTGCCTATAATAACACAACACAATAAATGCATTTTTAAAAATATTTTTCTTACTTTTTGGTCAGGACCTGTGACTTTTTTTCTCTTTTTGCTTTTTGGTGAGGCAATCAGGGTTAAGCGACTTGCCCAGGGTCACAAAGCTAGTAAATGTCAAGTGTCTGAGGTCAAGTTCGAACTCAGGTCCTCCTGGCTCAAAGGCCAGAGCTCTATCCACTATGACACCTAGCTGCCCAATTAATGCATTTTTAAAGGAGATTGTGAGTTAAAAGAACTTGTCACTGTTTCATCAGTCTGAAAGTAGAAAAGGATCATATTTTCCCAGGAGGACAGTATTAAGCATCAGAAGGAAAGCAGTTAGTAGAAAACTGGTGCTGCAGTATGCTGATTGTTCTTGTAGGTTACAAGGTATTATGGCATGCAACTCAGGGTTGGGGGTTACTCTGTATAAATATAATGTTCTCCTTCATTTTTCCCTGCTAGGTTTCCCACACATGTCCATTCTCCCAAATGGATACTGTGTGCAATGACGGGAGAGTGTAATCCCTGTTTAGGTGTATGCTGTAGTATACTGACAGTCTCAGTACTGGCTTTATATTAAGTAACTGTGATACTAATTATTACTTTTGTGTCATTGTTAAGTGCTTTGTGTTTCAAAGTTGATGCCATCATCATTGCGACTGCTTAATTTTGTTTATGTGAGAATTATATTAACAGGGTAAGGGGGCCCAGATCTACAGCGATGAGCAGTAGGAGTCTATCCCTTCTACAACAGGGTTATCTCTAGGATATTGACTGAGTGATTGTGAATTGGAATCAAGCAGTTCTTCTCTGAGATCCCACACCTACCAGGCTGAGGAAGGGCACACTGGCTGAGTGAGCCAAACCAGTGGGCACAAAAACATTTTTACTAAGGGAGACACTTTACCACCAGGCCAGATTTGACAGTTTTCTCTAACTGGGTTGATTGGGACTAAGAGGAGAAATTTGGTAATTATTTGTATAAGGATGATAACTGAAACAATATGAACAGATGAGGCCAACAGATCATGCCACTTTAACAATAGAGAAATCTCAGAGACCACCTAGTCCAACCACTGAATTTTGCCTATGGGGAAAGTGAAGTCAAGAATGGTTCTTCCTTTGAGATTCTTTTTTTTTTCTTTTAAAGTCACTACTCTACATCTGGCATCAAGTTTTATGACCTGGGAATCATATTCGATTTTTTATTTTCTTCACTTCCTACGTCCAATTGGTTTCCAAGTTTCATCACTTCTGTCACCACAATTTCTTTGTACATATAGTACCCCCTCTCTACTTTCACCATAACCAGGCTAGTTTAGACACTCATTTCTGACCTAGACTATTATAAGAGACTCCTAACTAATTTTCTTCCCTCTTGTCTTTCCCTTCCAAAGTACAAATCACTAAGGATAATGACTTGCATCCTGCAGGTGCCTAAATAATTGCTTATTTAATTTGAATACCAATGGACTCCCATAGAATTAAATCTGCCTATCACCCAAGAACAGTGGGATATGCATTTGATTTTTGCCACAAGGAAAACCGGACGTGGAAGAAGAGTGAGTCAAAATTTAGGATATTGCAACAAGTAAAGTTAAAGCTCTATAACCACTCTACAACTGCCCCATGGTCCCATAGCAGAACAGAAAGAGAAGAAGAAAAAGGTTTTTGGCTGGGCTCCTAATCTGATGACAACTCATGACATAAGTAAATCTCTGCTTCCACCCATCACTGGGGAACTTGGGAAAGAAAGCAAGGAAACATATGCATGAACTGTTTCCTGAAATAGAGTTGAATGAGCCTGGCCAATCTCAAATGACTAGAGGGGTTTCTGTAAACAGCCCAAGATGAGTCACCTTTCACCCCTTCAAAAAAACTCAAGTAAATCTCTCATTAACGGGAGGAAGAGAAAGAGCAATGTTGCCTTGGGGACAAATTAAACTTCAATATGCAGCTCAGTTTCCATCCTTTTTCTCCAGGCAAGGAAGAATAAGGAGTCAGAAACCCTGAGGGCAAAGGTGAAAACCTTGGTTTGCTGTATTTCTGTGTGAGCGACAAATGATGCCTTGGCTTGGGGCCCATGTTGCTGTCATTAGGCCACTTGGAGGGAAAGTGAAAAAAACAACACAGGCCTTCCTAAGTCTGCTCCAAACGGCACATGGTTCTCCTCAGGATGCCTTGGGCAGATACTCTGCTAACGCTTCACCTCTTAGCAGCCAAGGTATCTTTCACCTTCCAGTTCTTGTCACTATTGCTCAGCGTTATTACATACCTGCTATCTTTCTCTCTAGCTGCGCTGATCCCTTGGGTCTGTTTACTGCCCATTTTTATTTATATTTTTCACCTTTATAGTTTCATCTTTGTAGGTTCCAAGACTGAGCCCAAGATCCAAAGCCTTCATTAACAAACCCTACCTACACCCCGTCCCCCGTCCCCCACAATGCATCAAGCATGCCAAACATACAACAGGCTCCATGTCTCTAAATCACCCGGTATGACTCACTCGTACCTTTCTGCCTTTTAAATCCTCATCCTTCAAATCTTACTGATTTCTGAATACCCTTGAACAGAGGGGAAGAGAAGGCAGCAAGCACTGACAGAGTAGCTGCCCTGAGTTTGGCACTGTGCTAAGCATTTTACAATTTTTATCGCACTTGATTCTAATAACAACCCTGGGAGGTGGGTGCTATTATTATCCTTATTTTACAGATGAGGAAACTGAGGCAGAGGTTAAGCGGCTTGCTCAGTGTCTCAGAGCTAGTGTCAGAGGCCAGTTGGGTCTTCCTGACTCCAGGTCTAGTGTTCTATTATTCCACCTTACACAGTAGCACCTATTAAAATTTTCTTCTTTCAGAATCAGGGAAATAAGTGTAGTGGATAGAACACTGGGCCTGGAGTCCGGAAGACCTGAGTTCAAATCCGAACTCAGGCACTAGCATTGTGACACTAGGTAGGTCACTTAACCATGGCCTACCTCGGATTCCTCAACTGGGAAATTAGGATAATAATAACACCTGTCCCTCCCAAGGCTGTTGTGATGATCAAATGATATAATATTTATAAAGCACAGTGCCTGGTACATAGCAGGCGCCTAACAAATGCTTATTCCTTTCCTTAATCCCGAAGGGCAGTGCAGCTTAGTGGCTAACTTGAATGATGCAAGTCTAGGAAACCTGGGTTCATGAGCCATCTCAGGTACTTCCTAGCTTTATGATTTTGAGCAAGATACTCCCCTTCCCAGGCCCTCAGTTACCTCACATTAATACCTGCCATTACCAGTTGCATAAAGATGAAGTCAGTAAAGTATCTTACAAACTCAAAGCACTATATAAATTTAAATTATTCTTCATGGCACAAACCTTGCCATACCTCTTCCAGGAAGTCTTAACGATCCACAGAACCCAAAACTTATTGCTACCTTCCTCTAGAGTTGTGTAATACTTCCTATGTCCTGCATTCGTTCTAATCCCAAGATGTCAACAGAAGACAAAGAAGCGCACCCCAAATAGTGATTCAATCCCCTTGCTCCTCAGGATAACCAATCAATCAAAACACATTTATTCAGCATCTACTATGTGCCAAGCACTGTTGGACATTGAGGATACAAATACAAAAGTGAAAATCCCTGCCCTTGAGGAGCTTACATTCTAACAGGGGAGCAAACAAGTACATTTATTAGTATTTACACAATTAACAAAATGAACACAAAGTTACACAAGGTAGGCAGGGATGAACAGGTTATGACCTGTATACTGATTATTAAATGCCTATGTTTGTGCCTAGTGATTGGAGGCTGCCTACAAAAGAAGAATGTGTACCAAAAAGGAAAATGGTTTGTGTGATGGTATCAAACTCAAACAGAATCTGGAAGCAGTGGGGTTGGGGAGGGGAAGCACTAAAGCAGGGATCCTGGTAGCCATTTGGCTTAGAAAACCACATATTAACATGATCTATGTTCTATTGTATTTTTGTTTATTTTGATAAATATTTCCCAATTACTTTTTAAATTGGTTTGGGCTTTCCTCCAGAGAGTTGCTGCTAGTGTGTCTGACACCTCTGGTTCAATGTATATAGCAGAAAGGACTCTAGATTTGGAAGAAGGCAAATATTCAAATTGTCTGTTGTCTGCTACTTATTAACACAATGACTTTGGGCCAGTCATTTTTTTTTAAGTGTCAGCTTCCTCATCACTGAAAGGAAGGAGTTTTAGAACATCTTTAAAATTAGGTCTAGCTCTAAATCAAGAGATACATAAAGTACTCTGCAAACTTTGAAGTTCTATAAATGTCAACTATGATTACTGTTGCTGTTTCTTATGATCTAGGATTTGAGTTAGGTGTTTGAACCTTAAGGGACATTTGTCCATTAGAAAAAAAAAAGTTGCATCATAGATTTACTGTAGACCTTAGAAATTATCAAGTCCAACTTAACCCTCAAGGCCAATCCCTTGATTTTATGCCTATGCAAACTTTGGCAGAAAATAATTAGGACCTCCCAAAGCTTAATTAAACTAATAATCTTAATGTAACACAGTTCTGCACTACAGAACTAGAGGACGTTAAAGTTAGGAAGAAGTTCAGAAATTATCTAGATCAATCCTTTAATTTCCTGAGAGAATAGAGGCCAATGGATGGAAAATGATTTGCCCAAAGTGTGATCTTGGGTTTTCTAGCTCCAAATTCAGTTCTTATACACCATGATGTCCACATCTCTATAGCCCTCAGAGATGTGGCTCAAAGCCACAGTCATCACTTAACAAAATGATTGATCTGAATTATGTAGTTACAGGCAACTATTTTTATGTATATTTTTATAGGCAGCTATGAAAATTATCCTGTATATTCCCCATACTGTCATCATCTGTGTTTCCATATGAGCCACCTTGGTGAATTTTCACCTCCTGTTTTTAAATGGCACAAGGGTCTAGACCGTAAATATTTACTTTGACATAATAGACCACAGTCTGGTTTTATTTTATCTGTTAAAAACAATCCCTGTGAGGAAGATTTGATGTAAATGGTTCAGAACACTTTCATTTCACGTCCAAGGCAAAGAGGGAATGAAAAATGATGCTTGCTTATCGGCAATATCTGCTTATCCTTGTACTCATCAGGCGCAATGAAATATGGAACTGTGGGAGCTGGAGACTGGGTGACGGCTAATGTTGTAGGTCTTGACTCGGCTACTGGATTAATTACTTCTTCAGAGAGCTTGGAGTTGAGCCTTGCCTTCATGGCCACTGAAAGAGATGTGCCAATTCTGATTGTGGTTGAACTGGTTATAAAAAGAGAAGAAGCAAGACTTTTGCTTTTTCCCTTTTACTGCAAAGGAGTATGTAATTTATAAGGAAGTCAAAACACCATCTGAAATAATAGTTGGTGGTAGAAGGCAAACTGTTTTCCTTATTCTTTCCATGTGTCACAGAATTTGAATTGTTGTTCAGTCATGTCTGACTCTTCATGGCCCCCACTTGGGGATGAAAGAGTTTGAACTAGAAGCAGCTGTGGAGATCCTTTAGTCTAGGGGTGGGGACCCTGCAACCATGAGGCCACATGTGGCCTTCTGCATCCTCAAGGCAAGCCCTTTGACTGAACCCAAACTTGATAGAACTAATCCACTTAAGAAAAGAATTTGTTCTGTAAAATTTGGACTCAGTCAAAAGAGCCCACCCAAGGACCTAGAAGGCCACATGTGGCCTCGAGGCCACAGGTTCCCCACCCTCTGATCTCGTCTGACCCTTTCATTTTACCAATAACGTAAAAACTGAAGCCCACTGATGTAAAATGACTTGTCCAAGCCCACACAGATTATAAGTGAAAGAGCTTCCATTTGATCCCAGGTACTCTGATTTCCTGTTCTGGAATCTTTCTAAGACCCTAGAGAATTCACTCTTTTTGAATGCAGGATAGCCTAGTTTTTGTCTGTATCTACCACCAGTTTCTGCTGCATAGAAGGAGTGTTTAAACTGATATAGGCTTCAAACGGAATTTATTATTATAAGCTTTAATTTATTATTATCAACAGCTCAAATTAGTATAGCCCTTCATGCCACATGAACTAGTCAGTTCACAACAGCCTTGTGAAGTAGGTGTCATGTAATGGTTAGAGCCCTGAACTTGACTTTACAGGGCAGTTGTGAAAGCTGTATGATCTTCGGTTAAAATATCTTCCACTTATGGGGATGGGGAACCTGCTCGAAGCCTTGAGGCCACACGTGGCCCTCTAGGTCCTCAAGACAGAATGTCAAAGGGCCATACATGAGGACCAAGAGGGCCACATATGGGCTCGAGACCGCAGGCTCCCCACCTCTGCTAAACATGACCTTTGGCAGCTCAGTTCACTTTTCTGGGGTCATGGTTTCTCTTTTATAAAATGCAGGGGAGGGTTGGAATATACATTCTCTTCCAGGTCTACATCTAATGATAATGCACATGATTTTTCCCTCATTTTTCTTTTTTTTTTGTTTCTTTCGGGCAAAGACAAGGTTTATTAAAGATCCGCCATATTAGCCAGACTCGAGGAATCTGAGAGGCTGTGAGGTATTGGCTAGATTCTAAGAATCAGATCAGTGGCTAGATTTTAGGAATCTGAGCCTGGCCCTCATTTTTCAAATTGAGAAACTGAAGTTTACACAGAATTGACTTGTTCCACTGCACAGAATAACTGATCAGAGTCAGGATCCAAACCCATGCCTCTGGAGTTCTTTCCATTCATCCCAAAATTTGGGCACCAGTTGGATTTTTCAGCTTCTAGGGAAAGTGGGAGGGGGGAGGGAAGTACCATGTTAACTCTGGATGTTGGTCAGGTTTTGACTCCATGGAAAGAATGCTAATTCTGCAGTCAGAGTGTCTGATTTTAAATCCCTACTCTGCTGCCTTTCATCTGTAGGACCTTGGTTAATTCACTTAACATCCATGGTTCACTGTTTCCCCATCTTTAAAATGAGGAGATAGAACTGCATGATCCCTGTGGTCCCTTCCAACTTCAGATCAGTGATTCAGTCATCTACAGCAAATTCTCATCCATCTTGCCGCCTAAGTGCTCGCAGTGAAATGAATCCAAACCTGAATGTAGACATGTAGGGTAATCTCTAGAAGCCCACATTGTCCCAAGGCACATCCCCATTACTACTGAATCATGGGCCATCACCCAGCACTGCAAACATTTATTTTGTCATCATGATAGCTCAGTAGGGGGTGAGCTAAACACTGTGCAGTGAAGTTATGCTTCCTGAGGACACTGCTCAGTCCTGTAAGGAGGTACATGAATGGGAAGAAGGAAGGGCAAATCTGTGGTAGGAGGCAACACGATGCTGAAACCAGTAGGCAGCACAGTCAATGTCATAAGGTATCCCAGGCCAGTCTGGTCCCAGGAAATGGCTAAACAAATTATGCTACATGAATATAATACAATATTATTGTACTGCCAGCAACAATGAATGTCAAGAATTTAGAGAAGCATGGGAATGCTTGTATGACCTAACACACAGTGAGATAGAACCAACCCAGCAATAGATAACACTGACTACAATAATATGAACACAAAAGCCATTGAAGTGAAGCTGACTGGTGTGTGATGATAATATATAGCCTTGGCCTAGGAGAAGAGAATGAGAAAGTCTACCTCTCTCCATTTCTTGGAGGGGTGCGGTTGGGGGGCTATGGGTATATACCACCACATATGCTATCAGACATGGAGGTTGTTTCACATGCTTTGGCTTACTGCTTCCTTTACTCCCAAAGGTAAGCACACTGAATGGGTTAGAGAGAGGGTGTGTGTGTGTGTGTGTGTGTTACATATAGAAATGGCATAATATAAAAATAGAAAGGCTACAAGCAAATATTAATTCTATAGTGATGCATTTCACACTTATAGCTTTAATGATAGGAATAAACTGCCTAAATCTCATATTCTTGAAGGGAGGAAATCATGTACTTTTTAAAGTTCTAGGGGGTGTGTGCGATGAGGGAGGGCACTACACTGGCCACTTTGGGAGAAGGCAAAATTTCACTCAAGATATTTTCTCTGTGTCTGGAGCACCATAGAACAGAAAGGCCAATAGGCTGTTAGTCAGGAAAGTAAGATTCTAGTCTCTATTCTTTCATGAACTAGCCCTGCAATTTTGGGCAAGACGCTTAAACTTTTAGGAGTCCAGTTTCCTCTTTTGCAAAATGGTATGCTAGATTAGATTTTAACCAAGGTTCCTTGTGGTTCCAATATAAACTCAGTATAGGAGAGCCATTTTAAGAGTTAGATAGTACTTCTAAAAAAGCTAGCAAAGCCTGATGATTCCTTGAGATGAGTATTCCATATTATAAGAATTAATCTACACAAAGTCTTAAAAATAATCCAGTATCAATTATATAGAAATCTATCTAGAGATTAGGATTCTTAACAAGGGGGTCTATGAACTTTAAAAAAAAGTCTTTTGATAAGTATATGTCTATGTAATTTATTGCCTTTGTAATTATAAATATTTTAGTTTATGTACTTTTAAAATATTATTCTGAGAAGGGGTCCAAAGGCTTCAGTGTGCCAAAAGGATCCATGAATACAAACATAATATAAAAGGTTAAGAAAGTCTAATTTACATTTACTAATTGTACCAGTCGGCATTCATCATCACTGACTAAGGGGTTTGATTGTGCCCTGGAAGATGGAAGATGGATATCAGATGAACTGCTATCATAATGTCACTATCTCAGTGATATGCTTGGTTTCCTTTCAACCTAAATGACTCATAGTTATTATTGATCTAGAGAAGGATGATATTTCATTGGCCATCACTGTATAGATGAGAAATGTGAGGCCTTGGGAAGTTGACTGACTCATCTAATCACATGACTTGATTAAAAGTCCGTTATTCTGACTCCAGAGCTACTTAGCTTTTCCAATTATACAGCATCTAATCATTTATAAAGCACTTTCACATACCTTCTCTCATCTGATCCTTAAAATAACTCTGTTTAATTGTCAGGACAAGAATTATTGATCTGTAAAGTGAGGCTCACAGAGGTTAAGCTGAGAGAGGCTATACAGGTAATTAGCAGCAGAGGGGAGACTTTTGACCAATGTGCTCTGGCTCCAAATCTCCTTCATTAGTATACTACATTTTTCCTAACATACACAATGTGTGCATGTATGTATACATGCATATGTGCATGTACACATACACATATGTGCACACATATATTTGTATTTTTGTTTATATGCATGTACATGTACATGTGCATACATGTATGTTTGCATGTATGTACATATACATAAGTGTATATAGGTAGATATAGATTTGCGTATACATGTGTACATATATGTATATATGCATGTATGTATGTATGAGTATCTATATGTTTTAGTCATAAATTAGAGTGAGCTTATTAGAAAATATGAAGAGCATTTATGGTTTCAGACAGATTATAGTCTCAGGAAATGCATAGAACAAGCCAACATTTAGCTGGATTGTGAAAATGTGAAAAGTGACTCACTGGAACTGTTAAACTTAGGAAATTTATTGTCCATTTAAATTCAACAGGAACCAACTGTCAATACATATTAAGCAGGATTGGCAAGGGTAGACCCTGGGGACCTTCTGTGTTTTTTCCAATTCTATTAAGGGGTTGAAAAAGCTGTTGCATGTCATGTAGTACTGAGAACTTAAATAAGGCCCAAGAGTTATGGGCAAGGTCTTGGCCTTTGGTGACAAGGTGATAGGAAGATGTAGACAGGCTGACATTCAGCTTTTCCAGAGTTCTGAATGTCATTCAGTCGAGATGACTTGGCAGTCAAAAAGAATTTTAGAACCTTGTGTGCTCTCTCAGAAAAGAAATGTATTTTTAATGAATATCTACTTAATAATAAAAGTTTTTTAAAAATGGACCTGTAAGGGACTTTGCAAATCTTTTAATTTTCATTTTAAAGGAGACCCATTGAGGTTAAAGGAAAAGGATCACTAATAACAAAGCTGAGACTACAGCCTGGATTTGACTCCAAGGCCAATGCCATTACCAACAGCGTCTCATGTTTGAAAGTAATGCCTAGCTGATGGAGGAACAGCTGAATAAATGGTGTTACATTCATGGAATACAATATGTACTCAACAATGAGCATAATGGATACAGTGAAGCAAGGAAACACATACATGGACTGACACAAAGTGAAGTAAACAGAGCCCGGAAAACAACATACACAATGACTACCACAATGTAAAAGGAAAGAACGATTACCACAAAATAATCAAGATGAAATGTCACATGAATATAAACTATAAGCTTCACTGAAAAGTAGAGTTGAGAAGATAACTCCTTTGCAGAAGAGAGGGGTCCATGGCTGTGGAGGATTGCATATAATGTGAGAAGGTTTTCAATATATTGATTGTTTCTGTTGAATTCTTTCTTCTCCCTACTTTTCTTTCTTCTCTTCCATTAAAATTTAAGCTCACCGAGGGCAGACTGTTCTTTGCCTTTCTTTGAACATGGCCTGGCACAAGGTAAATGCTTAATACATGCTTGTTGGCTTCAACACACACATGCAGATGGACACAAACACATACACACACACATGCACGTATAGGCATACATACGTATATGCAGAATATGTATGCATGTGTGTATAGATGCAAAGACACACAAATGTATACAGGCATAAGAGTGTATATACCTTTACACATATATACAAATGCACACATATACATGTATACACACATATATGTAGATATATGCCCACATTGTGTGTGTGTGTGTGTCTATGTGTGTGTGTGTGTGTGTGTGTGTGTGTGTGAGCGCGCGTGTGTGCGTATCTTTCTGAATGTGCAGGAACAGGAAGGCTATAGGGAAAATCTAGGTGAGATAGCAACTAAATATACCAAGAGACAAAGGTAACGATGCAATGGGGAGTGAATCAAGCCATGAGGAAAGCTAGGTAACCTTCTATGTACCTTCTTTCCCCCCTCCCTTATCTTGTCAATCCCCTACTCAGAAGCCTTCTCTACTGTGTCTCAGAATAATGGCTTTGCAGAGCTGGAAGGGACCTCAAGGTCCGTACTCTATACAAATCGATTATCCTAACACATGGTCATTCAGCTTTTGCTCAAAAACCTCCAGGGACAGGAAAATCATTGCCTTCAGAGACCACTCATTCGTCTGTATACAATTCCACTTGGCTAAGGAGGTTTTTTTTTTGATTTTCAGCTAAAATTTCCCTTCCTGCAACTTCTAGCCTTTGGTCTCCCAGTTCCACCCTCTGGGACCAACCAGAGAGATCCACTCCCTTTTCTCTATGACAACCTTTCAAATATCTGTAGACAAAGAATCACTCACTCAGTTCCAAAGAACTTCAGAGACAGAAATGAGCTCAGTTCAACCTCTAATTCAACCCAAACCTCAAAAAAAAACCACACAATTCCTAACTATAGTCTCTTCCTTGTTAAGTGACCCTGGGCAAGTCACAGAAATTCTCTTAACCTCAATTTCCTCATCAGTAAAATAGGAATAATAACAGCACTTATTTGACAGAAATACTGAGAGGAAAAAATGAACTATGTAAAATGTTTTGCAAACAAACCATGCTAGTTATTATTATGCCAGACTGGGAGAACAGTCCAAACTTTTAACAATGAACTGAGGCAGCTAGGTAGCTATGAAGCACTGGGCCTGGAGTCAGGAAAACCTGAGCTAAATTCTGGCCTCAGATACTTACTAGTTGTGTGGCCTTGGGCATGCCACTTAACTCCTATTTGCCTCAGTTTCTTCAACTGTAAAATGAGGATAATAATAGCATCTACCTCCAAGAGGATTAAATGAGATATTTGTAATGTGCTTAGCACAGTACCCAGCACATAGAATGTGATGTTTAAAATGCTAGATATTATTATTTTAGTAGTAGTGTCAGTAAGTTTTTCTACCATTCCATTTGTGCCTAACTTCTCCCTCAGTTATGGAGTATATATTATAGAACGAGGAGTGTGTCACCTATTCCTTCCACATTTTGCTAATGCCTTCGTAGAGATGTACACACAGCAGTACAAAATAAAAAACTTTTGGCTGACAATTCTGGAAATCAAGTGGAAAGATCTTGCACCACTGTAGAGTCTGCTGCTAGTGACACCTCCTTCTGACTCCGTCATCTTGAGTTGTCTGGCTTGAAATAAGACATTTCAAATATTCCAAATAAAATCAAAGTCGATGCCATGTAAATCTTCATGAAGAGGTTTAGCTCAAAAATGTGCTTTTGAATTCATGTAATATAATCAGACACAATATCCAAAAGGCGTAGGGAGAATGTTCAATAAGGCGGTGGAGGGGACAGGGGGAACAGGGAGGATTGGGAAGGAATAATGGGTTACAATAAAGAGGAGAAAGGCATTGAAAACCAGAAGCTCTGGTTCACCTTTCTTTCAACTCATTAGCAGTGATGATTCTGGACCCAGAGCATGGAACTGGGTCCCTCATTCAAGTATTTAGGTGGTACCTTGGTGTAGTATTTGGGTTGGAGTTAGGAAGAGCTAAGTTCCATTGCAGCTTCAGAAACTTACTAGCTCTGTGACCATGGACAAGTCACTTAACCTTTCTAGTCTCTGTTTCACTATCTGCAAATTGGAAGCAAAAAATAGGACCTAACTCCTAGGATTACTGTGAGGATCAAAAAAGACGGCCTATGTTAAACGTTTTGCAAACACACACATATAATATGAATATACATTAATATTAAGTTAATATATAATATTGATATATTAATATATTGGTATATCATTAATGTATGATATAATAGTATAATTATATATTGTATATAATTAATATTAATATAATATCTATACATATCAATATATAACTGATATATTAACATATAACATTACTATATATGTATAATATTAATATACATCAATAATATTGCTGCATCAATAAGTCATGTAGTATAATATTAATAATATACAATATAATAATTAAGAATATTAATAATAAATATTATTATGTATAATTATTTACTTCTATCTCTCTCCTTTCTATCTCCCTCTCCACATCAACAACTCCAACCTTGAAATAGGTCAAGGTAGGGGGAGGGGGATGTTGCATAATTTCAAATTATCTTGTCATTGAACACATTTCAACCTGGAACAGAGCAAAATAAGGTGTTTAAATCAACATAGCCACCTTTTTCTTGAACTGCTAAAATCCAGAAAGCTACCACTCCAGGGGAGGGAATAAATGTCACTTTAGACATGAGATACTGTCAGATTAGGAAGTAGAAGAGGTTGAAGGTCTTAGGGCACTAGGGTTTTATGATAGAGTGGTGACAAGAGACTGAAAGACCAAAATCATTCAGTGGCATTCAAAACATTTCTCAGGCTTCAGCCAAGGCATGAGATCCTATCCATTTGAGGTGAGAATGCCCTCTAAGATACATTTTTAAAAATTTGAAAGACTTATGATGAAGTAAAGAAATAAAATGTGTAAGTCCTGTGTTTAGCAAAGAATCATAGATTCAGAGCCTGAAGGGACAAGCTAAAGGCTATCTATATTCAATCCCTTCATTTTACAGATTAGGAAACTGAGGCCTAGCTGTAGTAAGTGGTTTGTCCAAGGTCATACACGTAATACATGGCACAGACAGTTTACAAACCCAGGACCTCTGGCTCTCAATCCAGTGTTCCTTCCAAGGTACTGGGAATTGGACTGGGGGTGCTGAGTGTTTGTGTGTGTTTGTGTGTGAGTGTATGAGTATCTGAGTGTGTGTGTGAGTGTGTGTGTGTGTGTGTGTGTGTGTGTGTGTGTGTGTGTATGTGTGTGTATGTGTGTGTGTCTGGACCCCTTGGGCAGTCTGGTAAAGCCTATGGACCTATTCTCAGAACAAAGTATTTTTAAATAATTAAAGAAAATATTAAACTCAAATTAGAGGCTAGTGAAAATAGAGATGTGTTTCCCACCATCTAAATACACGGACCCCTGAAATCTATCCATATATCCCAGATCAAAATCCCTGGTTCTAGCACTTCACACACATTAACTCATTTGAAAGCCTTTTAAGGTGGAGAATATAAACATTACTAACCATTTCACAGTGAGGAAACTGATGCCCAGAAAAGTGAAATATCTGGTCAGAGCTTATGGAATAAGTGAGTTGGAGATCCAAAATAGCTCCTTCGAGTCAGTATTTGAGTCTCACTTTATTTTCATTGTTGCTACTCTGCCTCCTTTTAGAGAATTTTAGTTATGCTGCTACTATCTATAAATATAAAATAAAAGGCTAGCTACCATTATTCCAGATTGGGGAAATATTTTATGCATGTGTATATATCCATCTATCTAATCTATCTATATATGGACCCATATATACTTACTTATAGTTATATTAAGTATATATTAAGTATATATTAAGTAAATATATATTAATATATTAATATATATATTAAGTATATATATATAAATAATATATATTAAGTAAATATATATTAAGTATATACATATACTTACACTTATAGTTATATTAAGATAGATATGCATAAAACCAGTATATGTATCTGTATGTATATGTATATGTATATGCATATGTATATCTTTATTTAGGTATTGAAGGTTAGATTTCATCCCTGAAGGTATCCCAGAACATATTGCCAAGGGCTCCTTGAGAATATGACAATAGCCAAAAATTTAAGCTAGCTGTGTCTCTAAGGTCCTCAGGTACTAGGAAGAAATAACTTATTTGAGGGTGGAAGGGCTGCACTCTAAATTAGGAACCATTTCTTGTGTTGACTCTGATGGTATTCAGGAAGGTAGCTTTTTCAATCAAGAGAGCAATCAGTCATATTTGTCTATGGGAACTAGAGAATTTCATGTTGGACAGTTCTTACTTTGAGTTTTAATTGGTAGAAAGAACAAAGCTTTTATACTTCTTACAAAAATAAAAACAAAACTTAAATTTTCTGCTTCTAGAAATTAAACACAATATTTTCAAAATCATCAGGGTTGGACCCTGTCTTTTCTTGTTTCTTGTCACAAATCAGATAGAACTACTTGACTATGCCTTTAAACCCAAATCACTCTGGCTTTCACTGATTAACCAATAACAGGTCTCAGTCCAAGTCTCACTTGCTCATTGTTTGGATTCTGAGGGCAGGTATAAACTGCAATTGTTTCTGTTCTGGCCAGAAACTCTGAGGGTCTTCCCTTCCCAGACTGATTCTTTTAGGAAGGCAAATTAGGTCATCTTTTGCCTCAATTCTTACCTGGCATTTAATTACTGAATAGGCATTGCCTCAAACAAACTGGCACCTGGGAAAGACCTTAACTTTAAAAGGCCATTACATCCCAAGCCATCACCAGTTGTCTTGACCTTAGTCTTGTCACTGCAGTGAGATAACCCTGGAGCAGACAGTGAGGCTGATGACTTTGCCCAGCCCTGCCTCACTTAAATCCAATTCACTTTCAAATTAAGATATCACCTTCCTGATATCATTGGTCCTTTTCAAGAACAAATGATGAACAACAACAGGACTCACCTATTCTGCCCTGAACTACCTTGTCAACACTCCTGAATGACCCTTCTACTCAAATATTAAGCACCTACTAGGTGCCAAGCATGGTGCCAGACATTAGAGACAAAACAATTCCTGTTTTCGATGGTTGATATTCTATTCAATACAAGGTGTCTATAAGGAAGCAAATACAAGTTATATAGAATGTCAAACTAGCATTTAAGTATCTGCTATGAGCTAGGTACTACCTAAGCCCAGGGGATGAAACAAAAGACAAAAAAACATGGTCTGCCATCAAGAGGTTTACCTAACCGAGGTGGGGGCAGGGTGCAAACAGTTCAGTACAAATAGGGCATATATAGGATCAATTGAAGTGCCTTTCACAAGGCAGGCACTTAATCCTAAAATTAAGGAGTACTGGGAAGAGCTTCTTATGGATGGCAAGATTTTAGCTGAAACTTGAAGGAAGCCAGGAGAGAGATAAGGAAGGAGAGGAATTCCCAGAAATAGAGACAATCAGTGAATGTGCTCAAGTTAGGAGAAAGGTAAGAAGTGGCCCCTAAAATGTTCTCTGAAGGAAGCTAGGGATTTTTGGTATCAGGCATCCCAGATAAGAGCCTGCCTTCATCACCAGCAATGAAACTGGAGCTCAGTTCCTTCCAGTAGTAAATTTTAATCAGACAATTTACTGAATGATAGCTGTATGGAATTAAACAATTTTTAAAAGCCACATTAGCATTAATATTGCATGTCATCAGTGAATCTCAAGCATAAATATCGAATGAGTCAATTGCTTCAGCTGGATAGCAGACATCAAGGTTCTAGGAGGAAACCCAACAAACCTAAGACAGCATAGCACACAGCAGCAAAACGACATGGGAGAGTGATATAAAGTCAAGTAGTTCATGACACTCCTAGTTTCTGGTGCCTACCTTTGCCCTGTGCATTTAACTTTTTTATATGGATTTATATTTCTTCCCTTTATATTTACTCTGCATATGCTTATATATGTACTCATCTCTCTCTCATTAGAATCTAGATTCCTTGCCAGTAGTTTTATTCCTTGTAGATGTATCCCTAGCGCCTAGCACATAGTAGATGCTTGATAAATATTCATTTGTTGATTGAAGAATTAATAGTTTTCAAACCTTGGTAGACCGGGTGGCAAAGAACACTGAACTAGGGGGCAGAAGGCCTAGGTCTTAGATTTAACTCTCTCCCTGTGACCTATGTGTCTTTGGATAAGTCTATTTCCCTCTTTGGGTCTTACATCTTCTCATCTATAAAATGCAGGTGTTGGACTCCATGATTGCTAAGGTCTCATTCTTCTCTAAAACGTCATATTTCTACGTTTAGAGCAAGTTATCTGTGAGAGGTGGGACCCAATGGTGTTCCATGGAGAATGGGTAAGATATATCTGAGGAAGGAGCATATTCCTTTTTTGAAATAAAAGGGTTATTGTATCATAAAGGCATTCAAGTTGAAAAGGCAGTTACTTGCTCATAGGAAGGAAGGGAACTGAGCTGGGACTAGAACTCCATCATTCAGAGCTGGAAGAAACCATAGAGGCCGTTTGTCCAACCTCCTCACTTTATAGATGAGGAAACTGGGGGCAATAGAGGTTAAGGGGCTTATCTGAGGTCACACAAATTGTAAGTAACAGAACTTCAATTTCAACCCATTCCTTCTGACTCCAAATGCATGAGACTTTACACTGTACTATGGCAGATGGCTCAATGGATACAGCACTCACAGGAAGACCTACTTGAAATCCAACCTTTGACCCTTACTAGCTGTGTGACTCTGGGTAAGTCACTTACTTCTGTCTGCCTCAGTTTCCTCAACTATAAATTGGGGGTAACAACAGCGCCTACCTCCCAGGTTGTTGTGAGGATCAAACAAGATAATATTTGTAAAGTCCTTAGCACAGTCATTGGCACATACTGGTTGCTAAGTAAATGCTTGTTCCCTCCCATCTCCCCTACGATGCCTCTTCAGACTCCTAGGACCACTGTTTTTTGGTATTCCATATTTCCTGAAAGTATTACTATTATCATTAATAATCATACTGGTTAAAACAAAGTAGCCAATGAGCTCTTTAGGACATCTTCTGATCATTTTATGCCTTATCATGGTAAACATGGGTCTGGTACATAGTAGGCATTTAATAAGAACACTTGTCGATGATACTAGAGCCACAGAGAACTATGTTTAGTATTAAGGAATAATAGTAATTAAATAAGAATTTTTTTGATGGTACTAGAACCACAGAGCATTTTTTTATGTGTTAGGGAATAATAGTGATTAAATGACAAGGGTAGATTGCCCCTAGTATTGTTCCTTGTCCTTTAGAAAAAGTTGTTTACATAGTAGTCTGTTCCTCCTCCAAGGAAATTCACTTCCATAGCATCTTTTGTATTGCTATTATCTGCTTACAAGTCTGGATAACTGTATTCAGACCCAGATCCTGAGTTCCTAGAGAGACTGCTCTATTGCTACTCCCTCTCTTCCCTGAGAAACTTGTTCTCCATCTTCTGACTCAATAGATTGGTTCCTGCAAAGATGTCCTATGCCTAGGTCATAGCACATCATTTACAGCTTTCTACAATTATGGCCAAGACTCTCCAAGCAAGGCTCAAGGCTCAAGAGACTGTACTCCATTATGAAACATAACTGGGAAGTTCAGCAAATACTGGGTCAAGTTCTTCCCCCTTCAGAGAACTTCACCTGGGAGAAGCATTGATCCTGTACCCAAAGTGAAAAGGATGACTCTGTCTGGTAGCTTCAGGCTTTCAGAATTATGCTTGGTCTAGAGAGTTACTGTCTGTCTTAATAAATGCTTATTAATTAGTTGTGATTTCTCTCTCTGTATGTCACAGATACCCCTTGTTCAAGGAGTATCTTGACTTCCCCCATAATTGGACCAATCTCTATGAGGACAGCACTCCAAATGGCTATTAACTTACAAGATTCTCCATTTGTATCACTCTCAAGTAAGTTTGTTGGCATAGTGAGGGTGAGTGCCTGGCAAGGCCCACTGCATCTAATCAATTACAGTGCTATCTTTTTGCCCTTTGCCCTAATTCTTATCCATCCTTCCATCTCTAGTACTAAAATCAAATCAATAGCACTCTTGTTATAGCAAAGGCTACTCTCTCAGCCTCCTACTGACCCAGGATTTCACTCACCATCTCACAAACTTTCCAAAGCAAAATATCCATCTCTGGTCACCATTCTCTAATGTGCGTTGTATCTCCCTATTTGAAATTAAGTTCTTTGAGGGAAAGGATTGTCTCCTTTTACATTTGTATCTTGAATGTTTCTTGTAGTGGGAAGTCAAAGATAGAAAGGACTTAATAAATGTATTTTCATTCATTTGTTTATTCATACTGTATGAAGGAAAGCATTGATACCTGCATGGTATAAAAGCATCTCCATAAAGGGATAGACAACCACTTGTTCCCAACTAGGCAGAAGACCATTGTAACCATAGCTCAATTGACATATGCCTACAGGATCCTGGGAGGTAACTTTTTGGGATTTCTTTCCATTATCACTTATAGCATGATAACAATAGCAAGGCATGATATATAGAAAGTTGGTCTAAGAGTAAGGAAGACAGAAATACATGGGTTCAAGATCTGCCTCTGACAAAAACTGGTTGTGTGATCCATTGTAAGTAATCTACCTTCTTGATGCCCTACAACTTTCTTAGGATACAAATTGTAGAGAAAGTGCCTATTGGCATTGGTAGAATGAGTTTCCTCATTAGAAATTTCCTTTAACATGAGAATCACTTCACCTATTAAAAGAAAAACAACAATAGCAACTCACATGTATACAGTGTTCTGTAACCAACAAAGCTATTACATGGAAAGACAGAGTGGTATGGCAGAAAGAGCCCAAGAATGAGAGAAAAAAAGGGTTAAACTCTTGGCTGGAACTTTGAACTAGGTAAATGACCTTGGATAATTGGATTCAATAAACTTTACTTTTCTGCATCTATCAAATGTGGCTAATAATTTCCTTCTACGACCTACCCCACTGATTTGTAGCAAGGAAAGCTTTTCATAAAGCAGAAAGTATTAGAAAATGTTATTTACTATTAAAAAAAGAGGACTAAAAAGTGAATAAAATACAGACAATGTGGTACAACAGGAAGAGTCCTGGTTGTGAACTTCATTTATTAAATGAGAGATTTAAACCAAACTGATTTGGAAGTCTCTTAGGATGCTATAACATGTTCTCCTACTTACTCACTGTTTTTTCTTGAGCAAATTATTTGCCCTTTTTGTGACTCTGTATCTTCCTTTGTACAATGAAGGAGCTGTTTTAAACCTCCCACACTCTTTCCAGCCACATGGGCTATCATCCTAGGCAAGGAACATACTTATTGACAGAGGTAGAGGTTTTCTTGGATATAAGAATTAAGGTTCTTCTTCAAACCAGGATAATCTGATTTCAGCAACCATCATAATGGGAGGCTATGTGTGAACTCTATGAAGCTTACTGGTCTCCCAGTTTCCAGGCAGTACAAAAATGACCGATACTCCCATATGCCTTTGGCTGTGCTGTGTTCTCAGGCAGCTTTCTTAAAGGCCTTCCTTTCCCTGCTGAGTGTTCTTGGAAATTCTGAAACAACGTGGTGTTAATCCTAAAGATCTGGCACTTGTTCAGAGCCATATGTTTAGAGTCTGTAAACATCTGCCATGCTGGGAGGAAAACATGCCAGTTAGTGGCATGTTTTTTATAGTATCTCCTTTCTGAGAGTAAAGTAACTCCTTCCTGAGCAGTTACTGGTGCTCAAATCCAGTTCCATTATTCCATAGGTAGTACATCTCTTGGGAACATGCAACAGACTGTAAATAGGTGAAACATCTGGAATTTGGTCTTGTTTTTGCATCAGCTAGTTGTGCAACATGAAATTTGACACTCATTTTTCCTTTCTTATCTATAAGTTCAGGATTTCAAAAATTGGCCCTACTTCTCTTAGGAAGGAGTTACTATTACATTTCTGGAATTTTTGACTTAGAAGGAATTTTAGAGGTCACAAGGTAAAGGATGAAAACTGTCAAGAACATTCACCTGAACAAGAATTCCTCCCTTAACACCTTTCAGAAATGTTTAATCCAACTTTAAAGAGCCCCTCAGTAAAGGTGAATCCTCTGCCTCCATGTGTAAATCTTCTTTTGGACTTCCTTCTAGTTTTGGAAATCCTAAATTGTTAGGATTTCTTTTTTCTTATTCCCCACCCCCAACCCATCAAGTATAAATTTTCTTCCTTAAAACTTTTGCCTTGGCGGCTAGGTGGCACAGTGGATAGAGCACCAGCCCTGGAGTCAGGAGGACCTGAGTTCAAATCTGGCCTCAGACCAAACACATGACACTTACTAGCTGTGTTACCCCAGGCAAATCACTTAACCCCAATTGCCTAAAAGAAAAAAAAATTGCCTACTGCTCCTGTTCCATTTCCTGGATCTACATGGAACAAACCTACTTCTCCTTCCATGTAATGGCATCACATACGACCTAAGTCTTATACTTGCCAGGTGAAATCACCCCAGATCCTTTATCTGACACTCAAACAGAACGAATCTCAGGTTTTATACTATCCTCATTGGCTCCCTCTGTATGTATTTCCCCAAGTTTATCAATGTCATTGCTAAAGTGAGGCACCTAGAACTGAATTTTACTTCTTTAGAAGTGGTCTAATCAAAGCAGTTACCACAGGATTATCTCTCCCTACTGTAATTCTGGACATTAACCCTCTATTAATGAAGCCTAGTGAGGCATTAGAGTTTTTCTTTGTCTGTTTTACTTTTTTTTCTGCGTAAGAGAGATGTGACTCTTTGAACATGCAAATCTGTTAAAAACCCTAGGTCTTTTTTCCACCTAGACTTTAACACACTCCATTCAACCAAAAATTTGTTAAGTATCTACTATGTACAAGGCAGTATGCTGGCCTCTATAGTGTAATAGACTAACATGAGGAAATAATGTAGTCTTGCATGTTCTCCTAAGCCTTTTGGTAAGCGATGAGAGACCAGACTGTCTATCAAAGTCTATGTTTAAGGACATTTTAACATACATACCTAAAGAGAGGGAAATTATTTGCTTAAGGCAACTGCTTCCATTTATTTTATTAGGGACAGAAACAGGACCAAACATTGTACTGGCCTGGGGAACTTCCTAGTGAGAGAACACCTTCTCTGTCACTTACAGTCTGAAAGAATTGTTTAGAACCCTGAGAGGTTGTGTCTTGTCCAGGGTCAGATATTGAACTCAGGTCTTCCTGGTTCTGAGACTAGTTCTGTATTTTATTACTTTCCTGTATGCATTAAACTATAAGCTACTTAGTAAAGCTATTGGTTCTTTGAGGGCAAATACTATGCCATTCACCTTTGTATCTCCATGAAGTTTCTTCTACAAAACAGACTCAAATGTTTCTGGAATGGATGGCAATAAAGAATACTTTTTCAGTCACTACCTAATTTCAGTCACGTCTGAATCTTTGTGACCCCGTTTGGGGTTTTCTTGGCAAAGACACTGTTGTGGCTTGCCATTTCCTTCTCCAGCTTATTTTACAGATGAGGAAACTGAGGCAAACACAGTTAAGTGAATTTAGCAGAGTAACACAGCTAGTAAGTGTATAAGGCCAGTTTTGAACTCAGGTTTTCCTGATTCCAGGACCAGCTCTCTATCTACTGAGCCACCTAGCTTTCCTGAAGTTACTGTTAGTATGTTTATTGTTGGAATATGCCTCAAGTCAACAGACTGGTTTGTGTGGTTTTTAGATTTCCTTCTTCAGTACCCTAAACAACTACCTGGTTTATATACACTTAACTTGCTTAAACAATTACTATTATCATTATCCTTATTTTAGATAGGAAGATAGTGGCAAGGACTGCCTTCCTGATATCAAAACTCCTCATCTCAGCTACTGGAAACAATGAGGCTTTATAATACAGAACAGAATGCCAAACAGGGAGGATAAAAGTTCACCAAATCCAAATTCTTCATGCTATTGGTGAGGAAACTGAGGTCTACATAGGGGTAGTACCTTTCATATAACTATTTGAAAGCACTTTGACAATTCAGAAGCCTGAAGAACAGCAGAACCATGAAAAGAGAACAGTGCTGTTTTACTCATTGTTGGAGTCAATGAGCACATCTTTGGAGATGGATAAATCAGTAAATAGTAGAAGTTTACAGACACATACAACCATTTCTTTTGTATATTGTTTTGATACTGTCTCATCTTGCATGTTCATCATTGTTATTTATTAAATTCTATTATGTTTGCATATCTATACATGTTTTCATGGGTCAAAATAAATATTTTAAATTGAATAACTATTATAGTAATAATAATGAAGCAATACAATCTTAAAGATAAGGACCCTGTGATTTGTTTTTAATTATCCCCAATTATGGTTCCTGCTACCCATAATTGGGGATAATTAAAAACAAAAATACATGTTGATGTTTAGATAAATGCACAGCACTACAATTATTGCAACTAATTTTCACATTGACTTCTAAAAGGCCTGTAACCTACTTGTCATCCTTGACTCCTGACTCTCTTTCACCCATTCCATCTTTGACTCTGGGAATTTTCACTGGCATTTCCCCAACTAGTAAGTAGAATGCTCTCAATCCTCATCTCTACCTCCTGGCTTCCCGGCTTCCTCCAAATTCTATTTAAAATCCTATTATCTATAGGAAGTGTTTCCTGATCCCCCTCAATTCCAATATTTCAGAAAGGAATAGGAATAAAGGGTCCTTTTGCAATCAGTACCTAACAGGGGCATCTTCTGTTAGTTATTTCCAGATTTTCCTTTCTATAGTTAATTTGTACAGACTTGACTTCATGTTGTCCCCTCATTAGACTGTGAACTCTTTGAGAGTAGACACTGTCTTTTGCTTTTATTTTGATCTCTAGCACTTAGTACAGTTCAGGGCACACAGTAAGTACTGAATAAATGTTTATTGACTGGCTGAATATTTGCCAGCTAAACAAAATGATCAATGAAGGGCCTTTGAAACTCAGGTGAATCACTTGTGGGAAGCTTAGGAAAGACATAAACAAGATGTGCACAGGATGGTCAGGCTTGAATGGCTCATGCCATTTATGGATGGGTTGTGCCCTTCATTGTTGGAGGAAAGGATAAGATCCTAGATCTATCTTAATATTAAAAAACAAGTGATATCTTTGATTGGGATGATCTCTCCCAGATCACAATCCCTCCATGTCTGGCCATGCTCCTGTGTGCATTCCTGTAACTTCAATATAAGGGATTCCCCCAAAGGTGGCATATGTCTTACTCACTTTCCTGTAAGACCATAAGCATACAAGCTGATCCCTTGGGCTGTGTACCTGCTATACTCCTCCCTAAATGCCTGTCTTGTTTTTCCATCCTACATTTCTGTGATGACATCCATCATCCCCTCCTGATCTTCTTCAGAATTCCCTGTGTGAGATATTTTGCAAATTGTGCACACCCACAATGGGCTTCTCCACTGACTTGTGTTATTTTTTTAAGAGTTGATAGTATTTCAATTTATTTTTATGTGCCATAAAACGTTAAACCCAAATCATCAGGAAATCCATAATGCTCTGTGTTTAATCTACAGTGTCACATTCATTTTCAATTCTTCAGAGACTCTTATGTTCTATGTCTCATAGCCATAGCACACCACCGTAGAATATTGGCATTAAAAAGATCAAGAAGTGACTAGGGATACAGACAAAAACAAAGCAGCCACCTTCTTATGTCAAAAATATATGGCACATACATAAATAAGAATTATACAAGGAAAATTAAAGTACATAAAATGAAAGACTTGAGATTGGAGATGGAGGTGTGAATCAAGGAAAGTATCACTAAAAAAGTAATATCTACAGTGAGCCCTGAGGCACAGTAAGGCTTCCAAGAAACAGGGGAAAAGATTTAGGGCATTCCAGGTCCTAGAATACAGACTGCAAATACACTGAAGTGTGAGATGCTTAGGAAATAGCTAACGAGTAGTTCAGTATGCATGTAACATAGGATTTATGAGGGGAAATGAGAATAATCACAATCACAGCAATAATAATAATAGCTTATATATATATATATACATACATATGTATATTTGCATATATATGCATGTATATGTGTGTACATATATATATGTATATATATATATGTACACACATATAGGGTGAGAGGAGAAGAAGGAGGAGGAGGAGGAGGAGAGGAAAGAGAAGGATGAGGAGAAGGAGAAAGAGAAGGGAAGGGAAGGGAAGAGAAAGGAAGAAGAGGGAAGGGAAGGCAAGGGAAGAGAAAGAAAGAGAGAGAGTACATACATCCCAGTTTGCAAAGTGCTTTACAAATATCATCTCATTTTATCTTCACAACAACCTTGGGTGTTAGGTGCTATTATTATCCCCATCTTACAAATGGGGAAACTGAGGCACAAGTCGATTAAATGGCTTATCCAGTTCACACAGCTAGTGAGAGTCTGCGACTGGACTTGAACTCAGGAATTCCTGACTCCAAGTCTAGTGCTTTCTCCTCTGCAGATTTCTAGGAGAAAAGAAACCTGACTTAGAGTCTTAGAACCCAGGTTTGATCCTCGGCTCTTTTATATGCTACCTCTCTGATTCTGGGCAAGTCAGCCAGTTAGTTAACAAGCACTTCGCTTTAAAAAAGGAAGCCTCACATTCTCCTTATCTCATGTTACTCAGACACTTTTCCCCAGTACTTTTTTCCTTCACCCCAATCTCAAATGAAGAAGTTACCTTTCTCCTTGCCAAGGCAAATCCCTGAGTGTACTTAGAACCTCGATCCCATTCCATCCTCTTCAGCAGCCTGCCCCTGTTACCATGTATACTCACTCCATTCAGCAGCAAGTGCATAGAAAGAAGGAGACATAACTATACTTTGAGTAATACAAACCTGGGGTTCAGGGAAACATGATCGTCCATGGGAGAAGAGGACAAAGAATTTGAGTGCTGAGGATAACAGCTGAGTTAAACTGATTCACCGACAGGTCAGGATAAAGAAGGACAGAGAATGTTACCAGTTCAGAAGCAGGAAAGAACTGTGGGGAGGAAGGATTGGAGGTTTCAGTGAGGAAGAAAAAGAGTTAGGGCCAGCAAACCAGAGTGAATAATGGGAAAAAAAATAAATCAGATACAGGCATGTTAGAGTTCACAAACATGGAAGTGGAATACTTCAGGGTGATGGCTAGTTCAAGGCTATGTCCTCTGTGCATATGAGGACTACAGTGGAGGAGGAGATTATGGAAATACAGTAGAGCAAAGAAATGGGAAGTTACAGTATTTGAAGAACTATCAATGTAAGTGAAGTTTGTTAACAGAGGCCCAGGAGCTAGGTAGAGAGAGACTGTGAGCTAGGCACTGTGGAAGCAAGGGAAATGCCCTAGGGGTCGATATACAATGTTTACAAGGATTCTGACTGGGTGATAAATTTAAACAGTATAATTTGAACATCAGTGGAGGAGAGGTTGCTCAATGATAGTGGTAAAGGTCCAGTCAGTAACACACATTTTCAAGTCCATGTCTATTGTGTAAGGAAAGGCAAATTGGTACAGAGCTCTTTGCCTTCAGTGTTTTCCATTTCTGAAGCAATGTCATGCTTTGCATTCAATCTGACACAATCATTTACAAGTGATGAAATGGATGGAGCTCTGATTTCAAATCCACCGTCAGACTCTTACTAGCTGTGGGATCCTGGGTAAGCTACTTAATTTCTCTCTGCCTCATCTTCCTCATCTGTAAAATGGAGTTCATAATATGACCGTACCTTACAGGGTTGTCACGAGGACCAAATGAGATAAAATTAATAAAAGCCCTTAGCACAATGCCTGACTCATAGAAGTAAGCGCATGATAAATGTGTGTTCTCTTTCCCTTCCTCCTCCTTTTCATTTAGAGTGAATTACAATTTTCGAAAGTTAAAAAATACCATCATAAGGAGATTCTATTCATATCTAAATAGATTTAAGTACAAACTATACTGTAAAGTGCTGTGATAGAGATTCTAAATCCAAATCATCAATTATTCTTTGGGAATCAAACATAAAAAGGCAACATGGCATCGTAAACATTATGACTGAGTCAGAGTAAGGAAGGCTTAGGTTCAAGTCCCATCTTTGACATATTCTAATTGTGGAATCCTGAGCAAATCACTTCAACGGGGCAACTAGGTGGCTCAGTGGACAGAGTTCCTGACTTGGAGTCATGAAGACCCATCTTCCACAGTTCAAATCCAGCTTCAGACACTTACTAGCTATGTGACACTGGGTAAATCACTTAACCCCATTTCTCTCAGTTTTCTCATGTGCAAAAACAAAAACAAAATAAAAAAAAACCAAATGAGCTAGAGAAGGAAATGGCAAACCACTCCAGTATCTCTGCCAACCAAAACTCAAATGAGCTCACAAAGAGTCAGACATCACTGAAAAATGACTGAATGACAAGCAAATCACTTAACCTCTCAGAACCCCAGGGGATTCTTAAAGAGTAAAAAATTATAGACGAGTGGCTGATTTGAATTTCTAGGAGGATTTTCACACAGAGCTTCCTTTGAGAATGAAAGTGCAGATTGGAATACAAGCAGTCATCCCTCCTCTTCCCAACTCTGCTACACATATGTATACTTCAAATCATATGCAGATATTTATTAAGCTTTTAGAGTGAGTAAAGCAGAATGTACGCCTTACACATGATTAAGTTATCACATATATCAAAATATACAACACACAACTTCAATGGAGAGAATATTTACCATTAATTAATGGATAGGTGTTGAGACAGAGAGAGAGAGAGAGAGAGAGAGAGAAGAGAGAGAGAGAGAGAGAGAGAGAGAGAGAGAGAGAGAGAGAGAAAGATTTATTTTTAGGAAGTAATAGTTTAGAGAGGCTGGCTAAAAGACTGAATATTTTTTTAAGTCTTTTTCATTCATGTATGATGCAGTCCTTGGTACCATTCAGAGCAATAATGGCTCTGTTAACTGAAGACTTTTACACAACAACTAATAGATTCTGATGAGCAGAGATAGCTTTTCAATGGAATTAAAACTTTCCTTCAGGTAGACAGGAAGCTTTATCAATTTAGTTCAGCTGTTTTTTTTTTCCTTTTTCTTCAGAGCCAAAATCCCAGTTATTCTAACACATTTTATAATTGTTCATCAGAAAGGACTCTGATTGCAAACAAAACTTCCAAATTTCTTCATCAAAGAAAACATGAGATTATTTCTACCTTTGTGCCTTAAAATACAGAAGTGCTTGGGAATTGCAGAAGGATAGTAAGGACCTGGATGATTTCTGAATAATTTGTGTTTTTTTGTTGTTTTTTTTTTCTCCCCTCTCTTTGGCTAACCAACACCTGTAGGTGAAATGAACTGAATTTATACTTTCAGAATCCGTTCATTTCATCTGCAGGTGCAACATCTAAGTTAATTCAGGAATAATGTCAGCCACAAGACAACCTTAGGCCCCAGGCCAAGAAACCAGCAGAACTATTTTTAATTTTTGTGCCTCATTCTTAGAGGCCCCAAGATAAATCAGGCGGATGAAAGATACCAAGATGTTGTTTCTGGAATCCATGCTGGTAGGGATTACTGACTGTCTTAAATCATTTCAGCCTCCTTCCCCCCAAAAAAATGATATATGTGGACCAAATTTGTCCACAGCAACCTTCTGCTGTGTTATTGATGTGAAGTTTAATTTTCTGAAATTTCACTTTCTAAACACACACACACAAATATGCAAATCCTCTGGACTAGTCATTACCATTATCATCATCATTATTTTGCAAAGAATTATTTATAAAGTTGAGGGAAAATAAGCAGCTAAAAGCCAAAAACTGAAATCAGTTTTAACACCATGAATCAGACTGCACCATAATCAGAATTAAATCAGCAGACAGGTAAGTAAGGCAGCAGATCCTAGTGAGAGAGAAGGAAAAAAAAGTTCCCATCAGTGAAAGCTTACCAGTGGGCACAGAGGTGGACAGCTGGCTTTCCAGTTGGCTGCAATCAAGATGCCATTCAGCAAAGCTGACATCTTGGTGGGAGGTAAACTCCTGCTGGAAACCTTCAGGAGAGAGATGACCTACCTTAACTATCCCAGCTGACATTGTAAAATGTCAGAGGGAGCTATCAGAACCCTAGGGTGGTTCTAAGGCAAGGTTGGGAGACTCAGAAAGGTCAAAGCCACCTTCCTCAGAGCTGCAGGGTCTCCATGCATCCCAGGGAGGGGTGTAGGGCTCTTTGTCCACTTGAGGAAAGACAAAACCAAACCTGCAGGGCTCGCTCTCTTTCCAGGAAGTGGGAGGCATGCACTCATGTTTCTCAACTCTTCACTCCTCTACCAGACTTAAGAGGATGTTGAGGTTTTCCTTTAAGATTTGCAGCTGCTGGCTTCCTCTCTGTGGAAGGGTAGCTTTTGCCTAGGACTCTTGTGGGAATTCATTTGGCTAAGTAGAGGCAACAGGGACTCTTCAGAGAGCAAGTTCTTAATAACTTTGTTAGAGCAGCCCTCATTCACTTTTCTGTATACAATGGATCAGCTGGGTGGGGCTAAGCAATGCCAGGGAATGCATTCCAGCCCGCAGCTCATCAGAGAGCTAACTAGCTTCTGTAATGGGGTCTGTGCCAACATTACAAGTCCTGGTCACAATCCTCAGACCCATGCAAATCCTGGTGTTTGGAGCAAGAGTATAGCTGACAAAGTCATTCTTTGACACGCTTGAAAACTAAAGCATCCCTAGGATACAGGGATGTCTTGAACACAAGCAGTAGCTTAAAATGTTTGGAGTATTATATAATATGTAAAACTTCAAGTGCTTTACGTAAAATTATTTTATTTAATCCTTACAGAGATGTGGTAAAGGAATGAATAAGATAATCTAAGGTGGCTTTTGCAAATCTTTTTTTCTGGGGCTTTGGGAGAGGGGAGGATGGAGGGAGAGGATGGACCTGTAATCTCACTGGTATAAGGCATTTCCCAGGAGGAAACTCCCTCTACTAAGGCAGATGAACACTAGATATTCACTTTATGGTCCTAGAGAGTTGCCCTAGTGAATAGTTCAGAGTCAGAAGAGGCAGGTCTTCTTGATTCCTGGGTCAGAGCTGTCTTTCTTGCTAAATCTTAAATTCTATATAAAAATGAAGTATCATCATCCCCATTCTGCAGACAGGGAAGACTAAGGCTTAGATGGTTTAAGTGACTTACTCAGACTCACATTGCTGATAAGTATCTACAGTGGGTATTGATCTCAGATCTCCCTATCTCCAGGTATAATGCACTATCACACCAAACTGTCTCTTAATGAAGGCTGGAGCTAACCTGGGTGAGGAGAGCGTAAGGTCTCATTGGTGACCTTTATATCTGATATCTGTTTCAGGATATTAGGACAGATCTGTGATTTTAGAAATACAAGGATTTCAGTGGTGTAGATAATTAATTCCCTTTGAGAAAACATTTTAACTACAGAGATCAGTACCTTTTCTACCATTTATTGTCTTGTGCCTGGGGTCACAGAACCAGAGTGATGAGTAATGAAAAGGCAGTTACTGAATATTTCCTATGTGCTGGCAATATGCTAAGCAATAAAAATAGCAAAATAAGCACACAACTCATAGCTTCCCTGCCCTTTAGCGGCTTATGTTCTAAAGGGGAGGGGGAAGATGAGAGGGGAGTAGAGAGGAGGGTATGGCTCAGTGCAGGAGGAACAGTTTGTAAATGGCCCAGAAGTGATGTGTTAGCCCTGGGTCTGATCAAGATCTCACTTATCAGAGTCCAGGGTGTTAGGGACAGAGTCCAGATTACAGAGTTAGTGACTTACTCAGGGTTACACAGCAATTATTAATGAGAGGCAAGGCTTGAATTCACGTCTTCCTGACAGTAAGGTCACCTTTCTAATCACAATACTAAGTTATTTCTCCTGATTATTACCGAAAAAGTAAGAAGCTACACTCTAGCTGTAGTCAAACCATTTAGGTCCTGAATTATTAGGGTCAAGATTGGTGCCCTCTGGTGAAGACCGGAAATTGCTCCTTTTTCTGAACTCTGACTCTGACTTTTAATTAGGCTTAATCATTGCATGAGTAGAGAAGGCTGGTTCTTCTCCTTTCCTAGGCCTGTATCTAGGGCAAAAGAAGCATTGAAAAGAACATGATTGTCACTGCACACACCGGGGAGCAGTGAATTATGACAAGCCTAGGGATGTTATGCAAGTACATGATGGCTACCTGTGGCTCCAGAAGACAGGCCTCCCAAGTCTTTGACAGGAGAAAGTAAGGTGGCTTCGCTCCAACCCTTAATTACCTGACAGTTTGATTGGACAAGTTACTTTTCACCTGGAAAGCACAGGGAGCAGAAAGCAGAAGACATGTTGCAAATTACTCCTTAGACATCTCCACATGTGTGCTTATCATTGTTGGCATCAAGAGAGGCAAGTGGTGGTGCCTTGCTGTGACTATATCTGTTCCTCCTCTTTTAGCAGTAGTGTGTGTTCTTCACCATAGATTTGCTGACCTATGAACCCTTGCAGCCAGGTTGAGAATGTCCAGACCTTAACAGTCCAGTCCAACTCGCCTTCTTATTCCTCATGTACAGTATCATCCCTTCCATCTCCATGTGGATTTCAGAACCAAAAAGCAAGGCCCAGTTTAGAACCTTTGTAGACACAAAGGTTTCAACCTGCAGCCTCCTTACAGGTAGTTAGAACTGATGAGTTCCAGCAGAAAGGGCACCCTTTCTATGGCCCTAAAAAGCTCCTTTCATCCTTTTTTGTTGTTGTTCAGTCATTTCCACCATGTTTGACTCTTTGTGACCCCATTTGGGGTTTTTTTTTCCTCTTCCAGATCATTTTACAGATGCTGAAACTGAGGCAAACAGGGTTAAATAACTCACATTGCTAGTAAGTGTCTGAGGACAGATTTGAACTGAGGAAGAAGAGTCTTCCTGGCACTCTATGCACTATGGTGCCACCTGGTGGCCCTGGTCCTGAATACTCTCGGATTATCTTTTATTCATTATTCATCAGAAACTTTCACACTTCCAATAGATGGACATGTCATTGAGAAATCTAACTATAGGACTGGAAGAGACAGAATAAGGCAGAACAGGGGGGAGGGGAAGATAATTGGGCAGCTGAAAGTAGTTTTGAAAACTATTCTATCTTGAGTTCTAAAAATGCCACTGCTCCCTTTGTATAATGATATGTCTACCAGAGGCTTTGAATGTTAACTATAGTGTATACATTCACAGCTTCCTTTAGGTTAAAGGAGCTGGGCACATTTAGCCCAGATGAGAGAAAACTCAAGTAAGACTAGATGTCCTCAAATATTTGAAGGGCTGTCACATGAAAGAGGAATTATACTTGTTCTGTTTGGCTCCGGAGGGTAGAAGTCGGCCCAACAGCAATTTGCAGACTGATATGAAGAAAGAGTTCTTAATAATTAGAACTGTCCAAAAGTAGGAATGGCTGTGAGGGGGAAGCAGTTGGCCTCTTTTCCTCTTCTCCCTCTGGAGTCTTCAAGCAGAGAGAGGAAACCACTTGTGGCATCTTTTAGTGGGTATATTTCTTTGATATGAGCATTGGTTTAGTTGGCTATTGAGATCCCTTCTAACTCTCAAATTCTGTGATTCTGTGATTTTATGATATTGCAAAAATAAATCTCTCTGTCAAAGAGAGTAGAATTTTATGACTTTAAAATATGTGCATCTCTGCTGTCTCTTGAGCTCAAATTTTTCATCAAATATTGCCTTCCTGAGTATCTCCACATAAATGATTTCTAATCATTTCAAACAACCCATCTTTAAAATGATACTCATTATTTTCTCCCAAAACCCATTCCTCTTCTTTATCCCCCAATTTCTGTCAAGTCAACACCATCTTCTCCATCAGACAAGTTCACATCAATGGCACTGTCAACTTTTCAGACTTTGTCACCCACTATATCAATTTAGTTGCCAAGTCATGTGAACTCTACCTCTATTACATCCATTAGATTTTGTCCAATCTATCACAAGTGAAATTCAACAAAAGCTAGACTGGGGCATATTCTCTCTGACATTTTATTGACAGGGGTGCTACCTATCAAAAGAATGGGTCAATGGATGCCTCAGTGTAGTCAAAGGTCCTAAGATAAAGCCTTAGCTCATTTTTATAAGGATAGGACAGAGGACAAAGGACAAATAAGGATAGGACAAAAAAACAGAACAGGTTAGGTGAAGAAATAATACAATTAGTAATAAGGTTTGTAACATAATGGAGTTGAGGACAACATAATTGGTTATGTAGCTGGGGAATGGGGGACAATATGATTGGTTGGAAGTTGGGAACAAGGGGCTAGCAACAACCCACTCCTTCCGTCCTGTAACTAAGAAAAATTCATTGTTTGAGTCCAGCTGTAAGGTTAGTAAACCAGACATCCTTGAAGGACCACTTGGTGGTGTACAAATACTGGACCAGACTCCCTGGTGTCCACCTGCATCCCCTAAGGATAGCATAATTCCTCAAGGCAAAAATTGAACAGTGACTAGCAGAATAACTGGATTTCTAAACTTAATCTATTACAAGCTGTCTAAATTTCTGAATTAATTTTATTTTTGAAGTTGTATTTTTATTTATTTTGCTAATATTTCCCAGCTGCATTGTAATCTGGTTCAGCTCCCACTTGGGAATTCTGTGGGTCATATGTGGCCTCCCACGTAACAAATCTAACACCTCTAATGTACACCAGAGGTTAATGTGGTAGTGCTGTAATAGTAGTAGTAAATAAATTATTAATAAATAATTATTACTACCCCAAGTTACATTAATGATCATAATAACAAACATTTATATAGTGCTTTGGGGTTTACAAAACATTTTACAATATCATCACGTTCGATCCTCATAACAACCCTGGGAAGACAGATACTATTAATAATCCTCATTTTATATAACTGAGAAAATTAAGGCAGATAGAAGTTAAGCGACTTGTCCAGGGTCTTATAGCTAGTAAGGACCTGAGGCCAAATTTGAACTCAAATGTTCTTGACTACAGGTTCAATGCTCCATCCACTGCATGACACGTATTCCTAGAAGGAATCAGCAGGTCTAAATTCTTGTCTCAAATCTACCACAAGCTAGTTTGGACATTGGACAAGTTAGTATTTTTTAAAGAGATTTTTACTGATATCATTTGTTTTGCATCACCTAGATTTTTCCCTGCATCTCTCTTTCCACTCTCAGAGGACCAATCATCCTCTATCACAATGAATTTTTATTCTAATTTACTTTTTATTTTTAGTTTTCAACATTCATTCCACAAGATTTTGAGTTCCAAATTTTCGCCCCATCTTGTCCCTCCCCGCACCCCAAGAAGGCTTGCATTCTGAATACCACTTCCCCTAATCTGCCCTCCCTTCTATCTTCCCCCACCTTCTCTTCTTCCCTTCCCTTTCTACTTTCCTGTAGGGCAGGATAGATTTCTATACCCCATTGCCTGTATATCTTATTTCCCAGTGGCAGGTGAAAACAATTTTTAACATTTGTTTTTAAAACGTTGGGTTCTAAATTTTCTGCCTTCCTCCCTCTCCACCCACCCTCACTGAGAAGGCAAGCAACTAGATACAGATTATACATGCGTAGTCATGCAAAACACTTCCATAGTAGTCATGTTGTGAAAAACTAACTATATTTCCCTTAATCCTATCTCGCTCCCTGTTTATTCTATTTTCTCTTTTGACCTTGTCCCTCCTCAGAAGTGTTTGCTTCTGATTACCTCCTCCCCCAATCTGCACTCCCCTTTATAATCCCCCTGATCTTTTGTCCCCTTCCTCCCTATTTTCCTGTAGGGCAAGACAGATTTTCATACCCAACTGAGTGTGTATTCCCTCCTTAAGCTAAATCCGATGAGAATAAGATTCATTGATTCCCTCTTACCTTCCTCCATTTCCCCTCCACTGTAAAAGCCTTTTCTTGTCTATGTGAGATAACTTACCCCATTCTACCTCTCCCTTTCTCCTCCTACCAGTATAATCCTCTCTCACCCCTTAATTTTATTCTCCAGATATCACCTCTTCATCTTCAACTCACCCTATGCCATCTATCTATCTATCTATCTATCTATCCATACATACATATAATTTTTCCCTCCAACTACTCTAATACTGACAAAGATCTCATGAGTTACAAATATCATCTTTCCATGCAGGTATATAAACAGTTAAGCCTTAGTAAGTCCATTATGATTTGTCTTTCCTGTTTACCTCTTCATGCTTCTCAAGTTTTGTGTTTGAAAGGCAAAATTTCTATTCAACTCTGGTCTTTCCAGCAAGAATGCTTGAAAGTCCTCTATTTCACTGAATTTCCATTTTTTCCTCCTGAAGGATTATGCTCAGATTTGCTGGATAGGTGATTCTTGGTTGTAATCCTATCTCCTTTGCCCTCTGGAATATTATATTCCAAGCCCTCTGATCTCTTAAGGTAGAAGCTGCTAAATCTTGTGTTATCCTGATTGTGTTTCCACAATACTTGAATTGTTCCTTTCTGGCTGCTTGCAATATTTCCTCCTTGACCTGGGAATTCTGGAATTTGGCTACAATATTCCTAGGAGTTTTCCTTTGGGGATCTCTTTCAGGAAGTGATCAGTGAATTCTTTCAATTTCTATTTTGTCCTCTAGTTCTAGAATATCAGGGTAGTTTTTCTTGATAATTTCTTGAAAGATGATGTTTAGGCTCTTTTTTTGATCATGGCTTTCAGATAGTCCAATAATTTTTAAGTTCTCTCTCCTGGATCTATTTTCCAGGTCAGTTGTTTTTCCGGTGAGATATTTCACATTGTTTTCTATTTTGTCATTCTTTTGGTTTTGTTTTACAATATACTGATTTCTCATAAAGTCACTAGCTTCCATTTGCTCCATTCTAATTTTTAAGGAAATATTTTCTTCAGTGAGCTTTTGGACTTCCTTTTCCATTTGGGGTAGGCTATTTTCTAAGGTGTTATTTTCTTCAGTATTTTTTTGGGCCTCCTTTAGCAAGCTGCTGACTAGGTTTTTTTTTTTTATGATTTTCTTGCATCACTCTGATTTCTCTTCCCAGTTTTTCCTCTACTTCTCTTACTTGCTTCTCAGAATCCTTTTTGAGCCCTACCTTGGCTTAGTACTGATTCATATTTTTTTTTTCTTAGAGGCTTTGGATGTAGAGCTTTGACTTTGTTTCCTTCTTCTGTTTTATGTTTTGATCTTCTTTGTCACCAAAGATTCTATGGTCTGACTTTTTTGCACAGTTTGCTCATGTTCCCAGCCAATTACTTGAGCTTTAAACTCTTCGTTTCTTTTTTAAAATTTATTTTATTAATTTATTTTGATTTATCAACAATCACTTCCATATGCTTCTGAGTTTAAACTTTTTCTCCCCCTTCCTCCCCAGCACCCTCTCCAAGAAGGTGCATAATCTGATATAGGCTATACATTTACATTCCTATTAAACATATTTTCACATTAGTGAAGTTGCAAGTAAAAATTAATAAGAGGAACCATCAGAAAGAGGAAACAAAGCTCAACAGAAGAGAAAAAAAAGATAGCGATTCAACTTTCACAGTTATCTGTGTCTTTTTCTCCATACTTTTTTCCCCATTTGTATTTTTCTTTCTCCTTTCTCCTTGCCCCCCTCACTAGTGTTTTGCTTTTGACCACCGCGTCCTTCAGTCTCTCCTCCCTTCTATTATTGCTTTCCCTTTTCTTGCCCTTTGCCCTTACTGCTTCTTCCCTCCCTTCTGTCTCTCCTCCCTTTTCTTTCCCCTTTTCCCTCCTACTGCCTATAGGGCAAGTTAGATTTCTATACCTAACTGATTATGTTATTCCCTTCTTCAGCCAAATCTAATGAGAGTAAGGTTCAAGCAATGCTCACCTCCCTCCCTTCTTTCCCTCTGCTGTAATAGGATGTAAATTACGTTCCTGCAATGTAATTTACCCTTGTCTGCCTTCTACTTTCTCAGTACATTTTCTAAGATCAGACTAATCTACTTACTTGGATCCATTTAACCCACTTGATCAGATTTTTTTTTTTTATCATTATGTCAAGGTCAACTAATATCCAACTCCTTTATGTATACTCCTTTAACATGGTATAATAACAATACAATTCTCAAGAGCTGCAAGTGTCATCTTCCCTTACAGGGACATAAACAGTCCACCCTTATTAACAACATTTTGTATCTTTCTTTCCCATTTACCTTTTTATGTCTTTCTTGAATCTTGTACTTGAAGATCAAATTTTTTGTTGAGTTCTGGTCTTTTTATCAGGAAGGTTTGGAAGTCCCCTATTTCATTGAATATCCATCTTCTCCCTTGAAAAATCATGCTCATTTTTGCAGGGTAGTTGATCCTTGGCTGCAATCCAAGCTCCTTTGCCTTATGGAATATCATGTTCCATGCCTGGTGTGGTCTTTTAATGTAGAAGCTGCAAGGTCTTGTGTAATCCTGACTGTGGTTCCATGATATTTAAATTGTTTCTTTCTGGCTGCTTGCAGCACCTTCTCTTTCATCTGGTAATTTTGGAATTTTGCTATTATATTCCTTGGTATTGTCAATTTGGGATCTCTTTCAGGTGGTGAGTGGTGTATTCTTTCTATGGTTATTTTACCTTCTGGTTCTAGGACTTCAGGGCAGTTTTCCTTTATGATTTCCTGAAAGATACTGTCCAGGCTCTTTTTTTCATCATGATTTTCAGGTAGTCCAATGATTTTTAAATTGTCTCTCCTGGATCGATTTTCCAGGTCGGTTGCTTTATCCATGAGGTATTTTATGTTTTAACCTATTTTTTTCATTTTTTTGTTTCTGTTTGACTGATTCTTGCTCTCTCATAGAGTCATTAGTTTCCATTTGTCCAATTCTAGTTTTTAACAGATTGTTTTCTTCTGTTAGTTTTTGTACTTCCTTCTTCAATTGGCCAATTGTATTTTTAAGGGATTTGTTTTCTTCAGTGTACTTTTTTTTCCAGTTTGCCAATTGTGTTTTTTACATTGTTGTTTTTAGGGACTTGTTTTCTTCAGTGTACTTTTTTTTCCAATTGGCCAATTGTATTTTTTAAGGACTCTTCTACCTCTCTCATTAGACTTTTAAAATCCTTCTTGAGCTCTTCTAAGAAGGCTTTTTGGGCTTCAGACCAGTTCATATTCCCTTTTGATGTTGCAGATGTGGGTTTGTTGACAATGTTGTCCTCTTCAGAATTTGTCTTGATCTTCACTCTTCTCATAATATGAATCTATGGTACGTTTCTTTTTACTCATGGTTTCTTTATTCCCTGGCCTTTAAAGAGATTGAGCTCTCCTGCTGGGGAACAGAGGGCACTGACCCAAGCTTCTTGTGTTGGGAGCCTAGGTCTTGGTCACTGGCTTTGTGTGCTGGGACCTCTTACATTGGCAATTGGAGGCTGTAGGGTTCTGGAAGCTTACCTCGTGTTGGGCTGGAATCAGCAAGGCTGGAACTTTCAGGCAATTCTAGGGTGCCTGTTTTTCCTTTCCTTTAGCTTTCTTCAGCTCCTTTTAGATGGGTGTTTCAGGGTGTTTATCTGCCTGGGGCCCCTTGCAATGCTGCCTCCCTCCTTTCTGCTAATGCACTGGGAGATTCCTTTGTAGTAGAGTGCTGAGGCACCTGGTGGTTTTCTGAGCTGGTTTCCACTGGTCCCTCCCCCCTTCACTGAGGCACTTGGAGGTCCAGGTGTTGGTGTTTGCCTGCTCTACCACCTGGGCTTCAGGATCTCCTCCTGGTTGACAGTTGGAGGCTGTATGGTTGTGACAGCTTACCTGGTGTTGGGTTGGAATCAGCAAGGCTGGGACTTTAGGAAGATTCTAGGTTGCTTTCTTCAGCTCCTTCCAGATGAATGCCGCAGGGTGCTTATCCACTTGAGGCCCTTTGCAGTGCCGCATCCCCCATTTTTGCTGAGGCACTGGGAGACCTGTTTGCTGGGCTGCTGCACTGCTGTTCCCAGTCTTTCTTTTAGTTCCGCTATTCCAAGGGTTTTGTTTTGTTTTTTCTGGGATATTATCTGGGTTTTCAGAGGTTGATAGGGGAGGGTGAGAGTGACTACCTTTTTACTCCACCATCTTGGCTCCCCTAAACTCTTTGTTAATATAGGGGTCTGCTTCCAGTGTAGAGAATGTACTGTCCCAAGCTTTGGGGGTTTTGTGCAGCTGTTTTCAGAGATACTTCTAGGTACCTGTGAATTTTCAGTTCTTCCAAGGTGATATGATCAAGGGTGAGGTGTTTACTCCTTTCCTGGCCTGTATTCTAGTCTATGAGTTACCGCAAGCACCCTTTTCTGCCTTGTAACTGTGAGGAGGATTTCCTTTCCATAGCCACTACAAGCTCCATCATGCCATCACTCCTTCTTGCCCCAGGACCTCCACCCAGAACTGTGACCCAGATCCAAGCACTGGCAAAGCAAGACAATCCTGCCTCAGCACCAGCAAAAAGATCCCTGCGATCCCTCCCTGATTGTCCATTTGATTTCCCCCTCTGTCTGTGGGCCAAGCTTAGGAAGCAGCCGCTGCCCTGGGGCTGTGCTGGGAATAGGGCTGGGACCAAGCTTTTCTCTCACTTTGGTCACAGACCTTTCCTATTGACCTTCTAAGTTGTCTTTGGCATTTGTCAGTTGAGAAGTCTAGAAACTACCACAGCTTCCCTTCATTCCATCCCCTGGGGATTGCTCCAGGTTCGCTGAGCCCTGGTTTTTGCCTTTGCAGCCTGTGTGGTCCATGCCGAGCTGTACTCCTCTCCCAACCAGATGTAATAGACCTTTCCAATCAACCATCCAGGTTGTCTTGGACTGGAAATTTGTTTTACTCTTTCTGTGGGTTCTGTTGCTCTAGAATTTGTTTAGAGCCATTTTTTACAGGTATTTGGAGGGCTTCAGGGGAGAACTCAAGCAAGTCACTGTTTTCACCATGAATTAATTTTAGAGACAAAGAGCCACGACTTAGTTGTAGGACAGAATCAATTGCAATAGGATTGATAAAGAATGATATAGAATTAATTTAATCTTTTCAATGCATATAACTTTTTTTGTACATGGTTGCTTACATGTTACCCACATTAGATTGTGAGCTCCTTGAGAACACGGGCAGATTGTTTTGTTTTGTTTTGTTTTTGTCTTTCTTTGCCCAGTTCTTACCCTAGCGCCTGACATATGGAAGGTTCCTAATAAATGCTTGTTTATTCGACTTGACCTGACTGTCATTAATCATTTTCTGTTCTCTCATGTAGACAATCAATACTCTAGTTCAGGCCTTCATAACCTATCACAATGGCCTTGTGATTAGTTCCCGTCTCCAGTTTCTCTGCGCCATAATTCATCCCACATACAACTGCCAAAGTGATCTCTCTTGTATGTCAACGGTGCATACTTAATGCAATTGGGTGAAGGGGGATGTCCCCATTTTATAGATAAGGAAATTGAGGCAGAAAGATGTAAAGTAATTTATAAAGTATAACCCAGTTAATAAGTGTCAGAGGCAGGATTCAAACCAGGGTCTTTCTGACTCTGGGTCTAGTGCTCTATCTATTGTGCCACCTAGCAAAAAGAGATAGCATATACATCTATAAATATACAGAATATACCTATAATACATATAAAATGAATGCAATATAGTTTTTACAAGAAGGGAATAAGTAGCTAGAAAAATAAGAAAAGGCTTCATGTAAAAGTCAGGGATTGAGGTGAGTTCTTTTTAAAAGATATTTTATTTTCCTCAATTACATATAAAAACAATTTTTAGCCTTCATTTAAAAATGTTTGAGTCCCAAATTTTCTTCTTCTCATCCCTTCTTGAGAAGGCAAGAAATTTGACATAAATTATACATGTGCAATCATGCAAAACATAATTCCATATTAGTCATGTTGTGAAAGAAAACACAGACCAGAAAAAAAAACCTAAGAAAAATAAAGTTTAAAAAAAAAGTATGCTTTGATCTGCATTCAGATTCCATCAGTTCTTTCTCTGGAGATGGATAGTATTTTTCATCATAAGTCCTCCAGAGTGGTCTTGCATTGTTTATTGCTTAGAATAGCTAAGTCATTCCCAGTTAATCCACTTGATGGGCATCGCCTCATTTTCCATGTGACTGAGATTGCAGTCTTTTGTACAAGACAGGAGGGGATGGAATCACATACACGTAGAGCAACTGGCCTTGGCTAGGAGAAAGACCATCTTATTGTCAGAAAATGGAGAGAAGGAAGGGAGATGAGGGGATGATGATCAGGGTGTTATTAACATGAGATACTACTCAAACCCATGGGACCTAATGATTTCACCAAGAAAGTATGGAGAGAAAATAGAAGAGACCCCAGGTCAGCTCACATTCCTTCTCCTATAGGAAGCCTTTCCTGAGTCTCGCTGCAGTGGTCACTATCTCTTCCTTAGATTCCCCACATGCACACACACGCACACACAACTGTTTACATATCGGAATTCCCCTTTAGAATGTAAACTCCATGACAGCAAGGAATCTTCTTCATTTTGTCTTTCTATTCCCAGTACTTATGATTTGAACATAGTAGGCACTTAAGAGATGTCTGTTAGACTATTAGATCAGAATCTACACCTTATCCCAATACTCAAGATGGGGTCTGACCTAGTAAGAACACACAAGGACTGTCACTTCCCTGGTCCTAGATACTCCAATTCTCTTAATGGAGTCTAAGATTACATGAAGTTTTTTGTTTGTTTGTTTATTTTAGCATCTATGTCACACTCTTTCCAAACTTTTAGTCCCCTAGATCTCTCTCATGCTCATTCTTGTTGCCCTTTTCTGTCGAAAGCCTCACCCTCCTTCCACTTTGTCAGGTTCCTATCCTCTCCTTTTTTTCTGGACTTCTCACTTTCCCATACCCGGCCTAACTAGTCAATCAATTGCCCAGTCTTGCTGTTTCTACCCTCGCGTTATCTCCTGTGTCTTCCCCATGCTCTCCCCTCCAACAGTTACCGCTTTAGTGTAGGCCTTCATTATTACATCTTGCCTTGAATACTTCAATAGCCTTCTCACTGCTCTCCCTGACTGGTCTCCTAGCGTTCCAGTGAATCACACATATTGCTAGCAATGTAGTTTTCCTCAAGAATCCTTAAGAATGCCCCGCTTACCAAGTACAGTGGCTTCCTGTTGGCTCTCGTTTAAAATATGTGATCTGATGTTTAGCTTTTAAAGGCCTACATGATCTGGCCTCAGTTTATCTTCACCACTTAAGACTTTGCTCCCTGCTCCAACATTCCACAACTTGGCCAAATTGGCCTTCTGTTCATTACGCTCTGAATTCGGTCTCTGAATCTTTGGACTGGACATTGCCTATGCTGGGAATGTGCTTTCTTCTTTACCTCCACCTCAGAATATCTCTCTTTTATAAAATGCAGCTTAGTCACCATCTTCTGCATGAAGCCTTTATACTTAAGTGGCTCAATGGATTGGGTGCTGGCCATGGAATAAGACCTGAGTTCAAATCCTGCCTCAGACACTTAATAGCTGTGTGACCCTGCTTAATTGCTTATCTGCCTCACTTTTTTGAACTATAACATGGGATAATAATAACATCTGCCTCATAAAGGTCTTGTGGGGATAAAATGAGGTAATAGGCTTAAAGCATTTAGCACAGTGCCTGGCACAGAATAAGCATTTAATAAATGTTTTTTCCCCTCCCTCCCTTCATAATGCTTCAACCATTAGTGCCTTCTTTCTTAAACTACCTCATATTCAGCTACTTTAAATACATTTATACTTATTAATTTTATGTTAATATTAAAAATTATTATATGTGTTTATTAATTTTATATTCATATTTTAATGTATTAATTATATATTTGTGCTGTATATATTTTCACATGTACTTGTTTACCCTGTTAGAATGTAAGCTCATTGTGAGTAAGTATTGTACCTCTAGTGCCTGGCACACTGTAAATATTTAATAAATATGCGTTGATTGATTGGTTGGTTTTGTAAAGTCTCCCTCTTGTTGCCAAGTCTTCTTGGTTGAACCATTAAAATAGCCCCCTAACTGGGGACCCTGCTTTGAGCCTCTTCCTTCTTTTAGATTTTATTTTTCCCCCAGGGGCCATCTCCCATTATCCTGATCCTGATCCACAGCCCTCCCTCACTTAAATCCAATTAAATTGCAAGTCATGGCATCACTTTCCAGATGTTCTGGTCCTCTTCAAGGACGAAGGACAAATGACAACAAAATTTTTTCCCTCTAATCACAGGTTAAAACAATTTTAACATTTTTTAAGTTTTAATTCTAAATTCTATCACTTCTTTCTCCTTTCTCCTCCCCTCCCTAAGACAGCAAGCAATCAGATATAGGTAATACATGTGGAATCATATAAAACATTTCCATATTATAAAGTTTTTGCACAAACAAAACAAATGCAACAAAAATTAGAAGGAAAACAAAAAACTGGGGGAGGGGATTTGTTTCTTTGTTCTTTTTTCAGTCAAAGACAAGATTTATTAGAACATCCACTACATTCTTAATAAATGCTTGTTTATTGATTGACTATACTTGTCAAATTAATTTAACACATAAATATCTATATTCACAGAATTGAAGTCTTCTCTTCAGAGGACAAGGTGGTAACTGCTGAAAAAATTATCTCACAATCCTATCTCTTAATTTTATTCAGTCCCTTTGGAAAATCAAGTTAATCATTTATTTTCTAAGTATTGCAATGAATTTCAGGGGATGACAGTGAAACCTTCTGGGAATAGTTCTAAAATAATGGAAATATCTACTGATCACATGAATTGTATTTCATGCTTCATTCTTCTCTAGAGGCAAAGAAATGAGCTAAATGAATTTTCTAGGTCTCTTTTTGGCCTGTGATTTTGGGACTCTAGAAATATAATATTTTTTGTTACATTGAGGAGATACAATAATTCTATGGTGGGCTAGTTTTGTTTCATTTTTTAATCTATATCTCTTGGCTAAATCTTTCGTGGACATATTATCACACTAAGATATTTGCATAGGAATAACCATCATATGGCCATGATATTCCCCCTAAATGAAGATGTCACTCATTTATATTTTTTCTGCCTTTTATGGAAGCATCAGAATAGTACCAATGCTGAAAGACTGACACTACTTGACTATATTATATAATGCCAATGAAAATTTTTCATCTCTCTAGATGTCTCTGTAGCAGATGGGAAAGCAAGACTAATTAGCCAAAAAGATACAAATCTGATATGGAAAAATTATGAGCAATCTTACGGTCTTTCAAATGTTTAGTTGTTTTTGCTTTTTTTTTTTTTTAAAGAATATAAACAAGTCTTTACGATAAGCTACCAAAATGCATGGGGTATGTGCTGCATAACTTCTCTCTCTCTCTCTCTCTCTCTCTCTCTCTCTCTCTCTCTCTCTCTCTCTCTCTCTGTCTCACACACACACACACACACACACACACACACACACACTTAAACTCTCAGTGCTCTAGAAAACTCTAAGGAGATAAGTAGTAAACATAATGTTCAGCTATATTAGTAAAAGACAATCTTCCCTCTGGTCTCCCTACACCAATGAAATCATGTCTAGTTCTTATCCCCATCATAGGATCATAAATTTAGAATTAGAAGGGACCTTGAAATATCAATAATTGAATTCTCATCTGTTACAGATGGGAAACTGAGTCCCAAAGGGAATGACTTGCCCATGATCACACAAATAATAAATGACATGGTTAGGATTTAAACTCTACTCCTTGGCCTCCAAAGCCAGTATCTTTCCCTCCCACTTGAACTATAACACATTTCCTCAAGCCTTTCAATTTTCCCCAGGGAGTCAGACTTAGCAATGTTTTCCTATGTTCCTAGTGCTGATAAAAAGATGCACTTAAACAATTAGCTTTTAAAGGCACAATTAAACAAAAGTATAATCTTTTAATTTTTATGTTTTTTTCTTCCGTTGCTGTTATAGTATGAGTTGGACACTCTGACTCTGCTTCTCTACTATGTACAAAGACAGACACATTTCATAAATGAATAGCTGGGAGAGAACTTTGAGGATCAACAAAACCATGAAGAGATGCTGAGCTCCTTATGTTTGTTGGAGTGTTGATAGAAAACACATTTAAAAACAAGTGTATCCAAATTCCTTTGTGTTTTGTTTTCTTCAGCATGACCATTCCAAGTTACCTGCTATTATATAATTAAAGGAATCCATGTTTAGAATCACCTTGTGGATAGAGTGTCTCCATCATTCTTATGTTACATCTACTATCTCTCTGCTGTGATCATATTACATGTAGCATTAGCCTGAGGTACTTAGTGTTCTGTCAGCAGCATTAAGTTTTCTTGCTTATCCCCTTTAGGAAGCAAAGTTACACTGATTCTTAATACATCGGACAATGGATCAGCCAAGTGGTGAGGGCTAGTGGGCACAATTTCTTGATTTCCCTATAGAATACACACACACACACACACACACACACACACACACACACACACACACAACACACACACGCACACACACATTTATTCTTCTTTTCTTTCCAGATTCCCAAGAATGATGTTTTTTTTTCTTTTTCCTCCAGTATAAAAGCCAAAAAGATCTCAGCTGCTTCCCATACTACATACAGGTATGTAATGTAACAGTCTCAAAGAGGAGGTATAAATAAGTAGGGTAAATGAGAATCTAATTTGCTCTCCTGCAAATACCTCTGGGAAATCAAAGTATTTAAATAGTCCATCAGGTATATAACACTGGCCCTTTGCTAGATTACTGTTACAGTGGTCCTTGTCCAAGGAGCACTTTCTTATGATTAACCAAAAACACAAGAACAGCAATCTTAGGCTAAAGTGTTGTGAATTTTTGTATATCAAAATCTACTGATGTATTTCTATCCTTATTGATAATGATGATGACAGTGCAAAAGATCTGATTTATACGTAGGCATCAGAGTAACTGAGAGTTCAAGCCAAGGCTTATCTGAAGGTCAATGGAGAAAAGGTTTGATAGGTATCAATAGGTTGCCACACACTACAAAAGAGGACTCATAGAGAGGAGTGGTATAAAGGATATCAGAGAAATGAGTAATAAGGCACAAGTAAAGGTAGGCTGGTCAGACAGTGTGATCAAAGGAGGAGGAATGGACAGTCCATGCACTCCCTTGTTATCTGCAGAATATCAAGAAAAGGTGATGAAGGTCACCAGAAAAGACATGTGAACTCACCAAGGTAGACTGAAGGGAAAACAGAGGCGTCTCAGAGGATTGGCAGGCATGATTAGGTTGCATTCTGCATCAATGATGGGAATATTCATTCACATTGATGAGATCACAGATTCGTTGGAATATTTAGAATTATGATACATTTTACAATAGCATTATAATACATGTGAACATAGGGTCACATGTTTAGAGCTAGAAGGGACTTCAGAATTTATCTAGTATAATCCCTTAACTCTAATTCACTTGAAAGTCAAGACACCACCCTCTTGGTGTCATTGGTCTTCCAGAAAGAAGGACAAACAACAACAGCAACAACACATAAGGCAATTGAGGCTGAGAGAAATTATGTCTCCAAGGTCACAGACCAATGAATGCTTATGGACAGGAAGACAAGTCAAGAGGCTGTAATTATAGTCCACATATGAGTAGATGAGAATGTGGACTCAGAATGAAAAGAACTCGATATGAAGAAATGCAAGAAATAGGTCCAAGGTAAATTCACCAAACTTTGTTATATATTTGTTTTGATGCTCTGAGAAGGCATACCCTATTCCTTTTTTTGTTGCTTTATTCCCACTTAATGACTATTGAAGATTAATAGATAGAACCTGGATGCCCATGAAAATGGCCTTTCTTTGACATAAAAGAGGGAGACTGGAGGGGCAGTCCCATCTGTGTGTGTGTGTGTGTGTGTGTGTGTGCCTATGTATGTGTGTGTGTGTGTGCATGCACATGTACATGCCCCTAGGCATTAAGATGGTGGAGGTGATTTTAGACATGTTGTGCTTAAAGGGAAAATGAAACATCTAAATGAAGTGATTTATCAGTATTTGGTAAGGAGAGATTTTATTCATCAGCAAAGAGGTGATAGAGATGTTTACTAGCATCAGGAAATGCATCAGGTTTCTAGGCTCTGAATAAAATATTTTTGCCCAGATTTTACTTTTACCCTGTTCATAATTTTTTTTTAAAGTTAGCCAGATTTAATATATTGATGCTTCTAACGCATAGCAGATTTTAAGACTCATCCATGAATCCCTGCAATTAAAGTCTCTGTCCACACAAATTGAACAAAGATAAAACATTTCTAGTCACAGGAAGTCATGTTTTGTTATAAATACAGAGACTGTAATTTAAGTTGACAGTATGCAGTTAAGAACATTACCTTTTAGCTAGAAAGGCAGAGGTTGTTTTTATAATACAAAGTTAAAAGAAAATCCACAATGGATCAGAAACTTGCAGATGCCATACATATTATTTCAAAAATTATTGGGAAAGCTTGACACAAGAATAAAGGAAAACATCTTGGCCAGAATCTCACAATCAGCTTGACCCAGTTAAAATAAGTTTTATTCAGTGCTACACATCTTTAATGGGAACTTCGTAATAAGAAACCACTCTATTTTTTTTAAATGGACCAATTTAATACAGCCTACATTTAAAGCTTTCTGAAGTGGATTAATAAGAACAACAAAATACATTCATGCACTGATTATTCAACATACTATGACTAAGGACCTACCTACTATGTATGAACCACTATACTGGGTACTTTAGAAGATAACACAGATAAATTAGACAATATTTGCTACAGGAGCTAACATGACAGTAGAGAGGTGTAAAACATGGACAGATAAATACAAAGCAAATTAGAAAAGAATGTATTTATATTATACCATCCTACATCTATGTGTATGGAGGGAAATTCTATGTTAGAAGTTCCCTGTGCAGATGGAATCATAGACTCTCTCTACATCTGCATAAGTTCATAATTCCATCTCAGGGAATGAGAGAAGTCTTCATAGAAGAAATAAATTACGCTGTGTAGGATGGTAAGTATGTCCACAAACTGATATTGGAGTAATGGAGATTCCTATAGATGGGACCTACTTCAATAAATGATTGGATTTGGGGCATGGGTAGAGAACAGTCCTTGGTCCAGTTGTGATGTTTTTAAGAGGGAACTGTATATGAAAAGACTAGAAACATAGAATGGAGCCAGATTGTTGGAGGGTCTTGCCAGGACAAGAAACTTGATTTCTTTTAGTAGACAGTGAGGAGACAGAAAACTCTTGAGAATATGAGAGAGACAGTCATACCCATGATCGAGGAAGGCCAACATGGTAGACCTGTGTAAAATGGATTACAGTCAGAAATAAGGTTTAGGATCCTTATTTCATGAAGTTGTCAATGTAAGTGTTCAAAAACTCCTAAACTACAGTAATACTATTACACACCAAGGGGACATGTTACCAAGACACTACTAGAGATAGAAATAACACAAGATGTAGAGGATGTAGATTCCCATACTATTAATTTCAGTTCAGGTAGTGCCTTCCTACCTCTTCTTCTAGCATGTTCGTCCACTTGGTACATGCAAAGGCAACTCCTACTTTTCTTAGGACTATCTCTTTTTTATTAGTATGTAGGACTTGTCTGTCTGGGGTCTACTCTATTCCAAAAGGAGCAGACTACCTTCATTAACACCCATGACTGAGACCTCCCCACTGCAGTTCTGTGGCTGAGACATACTGTTCCCTTGTACTCAGCCAACACTACTACTGACACAGTGCTGAGGCAGTAAGAATGGGGCTTTTCCAAGACACCTTTATGCTCATGCTGGCTTTGATTAAGAGGGTCTTTGTTCGCAGAGGACTTAAGTGAGGTGTCACTATTTTCTCAGAGGTCTTGTTTCATTCTCTTTTTTAGTGACCTTAAATTAAATGGTATTTTATCTACTACAACTGTATCTATATACTTTTTTGAAATCATATTGCATAAGTGTAGGAAAACAAACTGATTCAGTTCCAGAGGTCACATTTACTTATTTATAGGACCATGAATCCCCTTACAATAATTCTGGGTCCCCATGTAATCAACAGGTTGAATCATTGGTGCAGAGAAAATATTAAGGTAACTTTTTGCATTGGATTTGCATGTTACAGAGAGGGGGTTAGGAGTAGAGCTGGAAATAAAACCCTGGACTGAGACTCTTTAGCCAAACCACTAAATCAAAAGGAGGATTCTAGATCTACCACTGAAAGAGGCTTCAGAAGTAATCAGATTTAACTCCCTCAATTTAGAGATGAATATTAGAGGACAACTGATTTAGAGCTAGAAGACACCTGACTTGCCAATGATACTCATTCCTTATTTTATAGACGAAGTCACTTAAAGTGACTTGCTAAGCATCTGAGGTAGGATTTGAATTCAGGTCTTCCTAAGTCCAAGATCAGTGCTCTCTCTAGTATACCATCTAGCTCCCTGAGGCCTAGGAAGATATTGAGGGATAGAAGAGGAAAGGAGAAAAAAAAGGAAAGGACAGAGAGAGGGAATGAAAGAAGGGAGTAGGAAGGGAGGGAGGGAGGAACAGAGGAAGGAAAAGGAGAAATGGAAAGAGGAAAGCAAGGAAGGAGAGAGGAAATGAGGGAGGCAAGGGAGAAAGGAGAGAAGAAAAAGTGAGAAAAGGAAGAAAGGAAAGAATGGAAAAGGAGAGAAGGAAGAGGAGAGGGAAGAAAGAAGGGGAGAGAGGAAGGGAGGGAAGAAAGGAGGAAAGGAAAGAAAGAAAGTAGGAGTGATTTGCCTACAAGTGCTGAACTAGGTGTCAGGAGTCTAATGTTCCAGTCATGGCCTGGACATTAGTGTGTGACCATGGATCAATCTTAATTTCTGAATCTTAGTTTCATCTTTAAAAGGGGGCTTAATGTACAATTCAGCTCATTTTCCAAGATATTGTTAATCACTGATTATATAAAACATGTTTGATCCTTCAGATAATGAATTAAACCTTCATTTATTCAGTTTTATTTCTGAGAAGAAGTAAGAGAAAGCCAAACATAATGAGGGAAGTAATATATTCCAATGGCCTGGACCTACATGGATTTCTGAAAGCCGAATTCTATTCTTGGATGCACCTTGACTCCCTGCGTCTCTCTGGGCAACTCATTTTATGCTTCTCTTTTTCAGCTTTGTGGAGTCATACTATAGAAATATTTACTATATAATGACATTTAGTAGAAAGTGGGAACTTCTTACTGTGTCCCAAGAAGGTCATTACTGGCATCATTATAATACTGCTCCAGTTTTAACACAGCTGCATGTTTACAGAGAGCAGCCTCAAAGAAAAAGTCCAATGGGAAGTATGCCAAGCTTGCATTTAGGATACCTTTGGCCCCTGACTCATTCACTGTTAACTAGCTGTGTGATATTAAGAAATCAGTTCAGCTCTTCCTGTACCTCAGTATCCTTGCCTAGAAAATGAGCTCCAAAACTTTGATGGAAAAAGCTGAATTTGAAGTAAAATGGCATGAGTTCAAATCTGTGATCTTCTATAGGAACAGAATGACCTAAGTGACTTTGGGTAAATGATGTCACTTCTTTAGGGCTCAGTTACCCATTTACACAGAAACTATCTAGTCTATGCCTTCCCCATTTTGCAGATGAAAAAATGGAGTCATGGGAATGTTCACTCTCTTGACTAACCTCACACAGCTGGTAAATATTGGCAGTGAGTTATCAACCCAGGTCATCTTACTCCAAAGCCAAAGCTCTTTCCATCCTATGATGCTGACCTGTGATTTCATCAATAAGGACATTCTTTCCCTTGCTCCATTAATGTAGCTGACAATCCTTTTAATCCTTAGGAGTCTATGTGAGTTGTAGAGGCTGAGGAAAAATGTTTCTAACTGAAGCCAATCTATCGAAGTGCCTCTCCCAATTTAGAGACGTTGGCCCTCAGACAACAGGATCACAGTTGGTATTCAGGTTCATATCAAGCCTTCCTAAGCTGGCCTGACAAACTGCTGAGGCTTGTCCTGGGAAATGGCAGAATCACTTCCACACAAGGCTGAGGCATCTGAAAAGACTTCAATGAAACTGTTATAAGGATATTCCAATAGATATTGGAATAAATGTGGATGTGCCATCGAATGATACAAATGCCTGCCCATTTTCTGTGACTCTTGCCCTTTCCCTCTCATAAGTGGCCCCTTAAAGATAAGATATATCAATAAAATGAACTTAATTGTCCCATATTTTGAGTGGCACTTAGGTTCATTTACCTGTGATTGTACAAGAGAAAGTGAAGTGATGGTTTGCAGGGGCATATAGGACAATTCCATGAAGTTAGCCATATAGAGGTAACCTTGTATACCTTACAAAATACAGGTGAATAAAGCTGCCATTATAAAAATGAGCTCAGGAACAAAAATATGCTAGTAAATGGAAAAATCCACATTGTCACCAAAATCACAAGAGCAAATTTTAAATTCACATTGATTTTAAATGCAAAGATTCAATATAAATCTCAGAATTATTATGAAGTATAAATCCAAATGTATTTTAGTTATCATTAGTCCCTTCAAGGATAAGGATTTCATAATTTCTCTTTCAACTGAAACAAAGAAGCTAGATTTAAAAATCACTGGTGTTAGTAGACTTCCTTTCTATAAATACCTTTCTATAATATCAATAACTACCTCCTGGGAATACAGTTCCCAGCTAAGGATCACAGCTTTGCATATGCATCACCCCAAACTGTCATACCTGTTCGAAGCACGTGTTCAAGTCCCATCTCTGAATACTTATGACCTTTGTGATCTTGGCAAACACCCCCTCCACAGGCCTCAGTTTCTTTATCTGTGAAATGAGAGGGTTGAAGTAGATGGCCGCGGAGGTCCCTGATAAATCTTGATCCAGGGGCCATGTGTTCCCAAACTAATACGAAGTTTCTGCCTAATCTAGAACCAGGCCAGCCGTTCTGTTTCCTACCAACAACTTGAATTCAATCATTTATCAAGCATTTAGTGGCTGCTACTAAGCATATTCAAGAGTCGGTTTCAGAGCAAAGAAGGCCTTCCAGTCTCTTCTCTGGCAAAAGCTTTGTGACCTTGGGAAAGTCACTTAACTTTCCAGTACTCTAGACAGTCCTCCAAGACCACAAGTTACAGAGAAGGTGCCAACTTGTTGTCATAGAGGGAGTTTTCTGATCCTCGAGTTCCCTATATCAAACATGTCAAGCTCACAACCTGCCAGCTCAAGAGGCCCCCAAAACTTTCAAATGTGTAGGAACCAGATTAAAATATTATTGGGAAATGTTCAATAAAATAAAGATACAATAAAATATACATAATGTTAATTTGTAGTTTTCTGAGTCAATATGTGGGCTGCATGCACCCATTTCTATTTGAGTTTGACACCATTACACACCAATGGAATCACAGGTATGTCCCATATCCTACTTTCTTGGTATTATACTGTACACTCCAGCCCCCCTCCTCTACTCTGTGGTCCAGTGAGAATAGCCTCCTTTCTGCTCCTTGATTTCCTGACTCTTTTTTTTTCCCCCTAACAGTCCTCCATGCCTGGAATTCTCTTGCTTCTCATCTCCATCTCCTGGCTTCCATAGTAAGCCTTTCCCAATCCCATTCCATTTTAATGTTCTCTCTCTGTTTATTATTTTGAATTTCTCTTGCATGTAGCTTGTTTTTACATAGTTGTTTGCATGTTGTATTCTCCATTAGACTGTGAACTCCTTGAGGGCAGGGACTGGTTTTTGCCTTTTTTTTATAGACCCAGCACTTAGTGATTCATATTATCTCAGGGTACAATCAGTTAAGTAAATTGCCTGAAGTAAAAAAGCTAGTTTGTGTCAGAGGCAAGATTTTAATATAGGCCTTTTTTTCTTTAAAGTCAGTACTCTGCTAAACTATGCCGCCTCTCACTACCAGTATTAGCATCCCCATTTTTTAATTTTTAAAATTGATTACTTTTATCTTCATATTATATTTATACCTAAATTTACCCCAGAAATATATCTCATACTCTTTTACTCCAGAAACGTTTTACGTTCCAACAAAGACTTTTTACAAAGCAAACAAAAAAAAAAGTCAGTAAAAGTGACTGATATATCCAGTCTGACAATATAAATCACCCCCATTTTATAGATGGGGAAAATAAGATTTTGAGTGTTCAGGTGATTTGTCCATGGTAGCATAGCTAGCAAGTGTCAGTACCAGGTCTCTCCTGACTGAATAAGGGAAATGATGGAAAAGCTCACTTACGTTCCTATTTCCTCATGTGTAAAATTAGGACTAGCTGGTTGCTGAGTTCCTTGTAGCTCCACCTCTAAACTCTCACAACTGCAGTTCCTTTATTCTTCTTACTGTCCTACCTTCCCCCTTTAACAATGATTGGTGTAATTGGTGCCCTGGTGGACTCAATGCCTGTACACCAAGGGCATCTTCTGTAATTTCAACAAAAAGGGAATTGAACCCCAACAGTATCATTGTCATCAAAAAAGCATTCGGGGTATACTTGATCTTTGTTGCCATGGCTGAGAATGCTGATTAAATTGTGGGTATTCTCAAATGTTTTTAAAGATATTTAGAACAAAACAAAATTCATCTGGAGGAACAAAAAGTCAAGAATATCAAGGGAATCATTGGAGGAGAAAGATGAAGGAAGCTGACCCGTCATACCAGATCTCAAATTGGATTATAAAGTAGTAATCATTGCAACAATCTGGTAATAGCGAAAAACAGAGTGGTGGATCAGTGGAATAGATTACTACACAATAGTAAATGGTCATGGTAGTCTAGTATTTGACCAACCCAAAGATCTAAGATATTGGGACAAGGGATCACTATTTGATAATAATTTCTGGGAAAACTAAAAAGCAGTTTGGCAGAAACTAAGTATAGAACATCTCGCACTGTATACCAAAGTGAGGGCAGAGTGAGTATGTGATTTAGACGTTAAGGGTGATATCATAAGTAAATTAGAAGAGCATGGAATATTTTACCTGTGTGGTTTATGGATAAGGGAAGAATTTGTGACCAAAAACCAGGCAGCATTATGGGATGTAAAATGGATGACTTTGACCGTGTTAAATTAAAATTAAAATAAATACCAATGTAGCCAAGATTAGAAGGGAAGGAAAAAGTGGGAAAAAATTATTATTGCAAGTATCTCTGATAAAGGCCTCATTTCTTAAATATATAGAGACATGAGTCAAATTTATGAGAATATGAGTCATTTCCCAACTGATAAATGGTCAAATAATATGAATAGGCAGTTTTCTGACAAAGAAATCAAAGCTATCTATGGTTATATGAAAAAAAAATACTTTAAATCACTACCAATTAGAGAAATGCTAATTAAAACAACTCTGAGGGACCACCTCACACCTATCAGATTGGCTAATATAACAGAAAAGTAAAATGAGAAATGCTGGAAGGGATGTGAAAAAATTGGGACATAATGCATTGCTGACAGAATTTTGAACTGATATGACCATTCTGGAGAGTAATTTGAAAAGATGTCCAAGGGCTATAAGACTGTGTATACCCTTTGATTAAATAATACCACTACTAGGTCTGTACCCCAAAGAGAGCAAGAAAAAGGAAAGGGACCTATCTATACAAAGATATTTTTAGCAGTTCTTGTTGGGCTGGCAAAGAAGTAGAAACTGAGGGGATGCCCATCAATTTGGGGAATGGTCAAAAGTTGTGGTATGTGATTGTGATGAAATACTATTGTGCTATAGGAAGTGACAAGCAGGATGATTTCAGAAAAATCTGGAAAGACTTAGATGAACTGATATGTAGTGAAATAAACAGTATCAGGAGAATGTTGTACACAGTAACATCAATATTGTTTGATGAAGAACTGTGAATGACTTAACTATTCTCAGCAATACAATGGTCCAAGACAATTCCAAAGGACTTATGATGAAAAATGTTATCCACCTCCAGAGAAAGAATTGATGGAGTCTGAATGAAGATTGAAACATACTGTTCTTTTTTTGCTTTATTATTGATTTTTTTGGCATTTTCTTTTGCAACATGGCTAACATGGAAATGTTTCACATGACTGCACATATATCAAATTACTTGCCTTCTCAAAGAGGGAGCATAGGAAGGAAGGTGAGAGAGAATTAGGAACTCAAAAATTTCAAAAACAAATGTTAAAAATTTTTGTTGGCATGTAATTGAAAAAAAATGAAAAAAAAAGTAGGAAAAAAAAGGAGGTAACAATACTGAGTGCCAAAGAGCAATTACCCACTTTATGTGTATAACTAGACCAAAGCGGGCCAGTCCATTTTTTCCCATAAAGCTCAGCATGGTGGAGCAAGTAGATGCACTTGGGTGATGGTAGTGGGGGTGAGAGTGGGAACTGTCAATATTTGTGTGCTTTATTAAAAAAAAGAGAGAGAGAGAGAAATCTGACATCACCTCTGAGAACTACAGGGCAAAGTCTGCCATATCTGTCAAGCTAAGGGCTTAAAATGTGACATGAGCTATGGAAGAAGAGAGAAAAGTACCTGATAGGAGGGTTACAGTTTTGAGTTTTGTCTGGGAGTATTCAGTGAATCTTCCTTGTGCTGGGGTGAAAGTTTTTATTATTTTTACACAGCAGTACTTTCTCAAATGTGTCAAAATGCTAGTGGCAACTGTGACTTTCAGGGCACAGTTACCCTGGAATTCAAGGCTCTTGACTATTTTCTCTGGCTTTACCCTAACTTTCCAACCTCATATACTATGACTCCCTGACAAACAATGTAATGTTCCATCCAACGTGGAAAACTTGCCACATTCTCCATAGACCCTGTACATCCCACCTACTTCAAACATTTGCTCAAGGGACTCCTTATACCTGAAGTGTAACCCTTCCCCTCCCGATAATCCAATGGGATGTTGGTAAGAATGTGTCCATCCTTCAAGGCTCAGTGAAAATATCGTCTTACAATGTTAGGATTAAAGATGTAGAAATATAAGGAATCCTTGAAAGGGCATCTAGTTCAACTCTTTCATTTAACAGATGAAGAAATGGAGGCACAAAGAAATTACTTTGTCTATCATCATATAAAGCAATAAAATACAGAGCTGCTGTTGAAACCTACCTCCAAATCAACAATTCTACTGCACCTGACTGCTTCATTTCCTGAAGTCTTCTCTCACTCTCTTTGAAAATCACTTCTCCCTTCATGATATCTTAGTTTCTTACATTTCACTTAGAGTTATAATACAATTCAGAATATCAGTGTTTAACTATGCACATGACTTCTCTCCCTTTGGGAAGTGAATGCATCCTATGTTAATATGTTCCCAGATCACTACTCTCCTAGTGTGCAAAAGGAACATAATAATGGTTGGATTTTCATCCTAGGCAACTCAACTCGCTCTTGGTCAGAGGAACAAGATGCTACTGTAAATTTCTAACAGATGAAAATGAGGAGGCACTGGGAAAAGGATCAGTTAAAAGCATATTTACCTTCTGAAGGCCAGTTGCCCACTAGGTCCTGAATTTCCATACTCCGGAATACAAGTAAATGTATTTGTTACAGAAGGACAGTCATGGTTCAGAAAGACTGTTTCGGTCCAGAAAAAAAACACATGGATGACTGTCCCAAGAGTCTTTTATAAAATAAGCAACATGACAATATAAATATATCATCACTTCATACCACCAAGGAATAGCTTAATAATAGTCAAGCTTTGCAATGTTAATCTGTAGGTAAAATAGGGTTTGACAAATCATGGCAGGGAAAGTCAAGTAAGAATGCCTCAGGGAACACCTTGAATGCTTGGACTGCCCTTTGTTTGCATCCCCAGCCCTTAGCACAGTGAGTATCACATAGTAGGTGCTTAAGAAAAGCTTATTGACTGAAATGTTGTACTGGAAAGAGCACTGGAATTAGAGTCAGAAGTATTCTGAAAAATTCAAGCTCTGCCACCCAGGTTGTAAGACTTCAGATTTACCACTTAATCTTCAAACTTCAGTTTCCTCATTAGCAAACCGGTTTAATGATACTTGCAATATCTACTCTTCCCAGTGTTGTAGCAAGGGAACTGATTTACAAACGTTCAAATGCCATTAATGCTATTAAGTTATGTGAGTTATGGTTGTTTGTCCTTCGTATTCAAAGAGGATCAGTGTCGTCATGGAGTGATGTCTTGACTTATACGTGAATAGGATTTAAGTGAGGCAGAGTTACACAAAGTCATCACTCTCTCTTCCTGAGTCATCAACGTCCAATGGCAGGATAAGAGTCAAGATGACTGGTGATGGCCCTGGATGCAGTGGATGACTTTGGTGTCTGATTCCTGAGCAAGCTCTCTACAACACCTGCTTCAGCGGCCGTAATGGCCGTTGGAACAAATTGTGCTCATCCTTCTGTCAGAAAAAAATCTTCCCATGCTTGTGGTAGATATCCCCCTATCTCAAGACAGGTTTGGGGCCTGCTGGTTACCTTCAAACCTGGTTTAGCCTGAATGCCAAGACAGTTTTCTGGGATGTAACTGGTGCACATGTTAGAGCTTCTTGGAGCTGCAGGTAGAATCAGATAGAAGCAAACGCAGATGAGCAGCTCTGAAAAGTGCTCAGCAGGCCCTCACACCGGAAGTGTCAGTCCTCCTGAACACCTCACACACCCTAACGTGAGTTGTAAAATAGGAGGACAGATGAGACTTGAATCCATATGGAAGTGATCTTCACTCCTTCTGAACACCAAGCCAAATCTGTCATAGCTCTTTGTTGGACTGATTACTTGTGCATCTCACTCCTCCCTGTATAATAGTTATATGGGTGCAGTTGAAAGACCTGGGTTCCAATTCTGATTCTGTAACTTATACTTATGTGACTATGGGCAAGTTGCTTAACCTGAAGAAGCCTCAGTTTCTTCATTTGTAAAATAGAAAGGATATATTTCAGGGCCTTGGAGGTCCTTTCTAGCTCTGCATTTTCAGAGAAGAGTGTTCTTTCTACGATATCATATGGTCTCTCTCTTTGATAAATATTATGAAAAGATTTGAAATTGATTTCCTAACTTTTGTAATAAGTTTCCAGGGTATGACATACCTAGAGAGACTGATTCACATATGAAAACACAGCTTCCAGCTTCAGCCATTCAAGTTGTTAAGCACAGTGCAAGTTTCATTGGAACATAATAAAAAAGTGCTTCATATGAATAAAATGTCCCTGGTGTATAGCCACATGAGTACCCAATGCCAACAACAGGAAGCAAGAGCCAATGAGAATCATCTTGTCCACTACTATTCCACAAAGGTGTTATCTTAAAGAATAGCACAGGAGAGAAAAAGTTATGTAGGTACTTAAAAAAATTAGCTTTCCCTCTAATGAATCAATTGTAGGAAAGAGTGACAGGACCAAGGCATGGTGGTTTTGGAAAGAAATTAAATACAATGTGAGATGAGTTTCCACGGACAAAAGGAAAAGTTGACAGAAGTTTCATGGAGCAGCATATGACTATTTCATTCTCTGGCACTCACACAATAAGATAGGGTAGGAATGAGTAAAGGCAAAATTAGGGCAATTCTTTCCTTTCACATGTGGGGGAACAATCCACATCCTGAAAAGGAAGTGACTTACTCAAGATAACATTGCTAGGTACACCTGGCTGGTGCAGTGGATAGAATGTTCAGCCTGGAGTTAGAAAGATGTGAGTTCAAATATGATTCCAGATATTTACTAGCTGTACAACTTTGGTCAAATCACTTACGTCTATTTTACCTCAGTTTCCTCAGCTGTAAAATGAAGAAAACAAGAGCACCGACCTCAAAGGGTTGTTGTGAGCATAAAATGAGATGTATTTGTATAGCACAGTGCCTGGCACATATTAGGTGCTAAATAAATGCTATGTTATTTGTTAGATCTAGGATAGGATGCACAACTCTGGACTGCCAGGCCAATGAATACCCTTTTCATCTAGCACCCCAGAGAGTCAGTGATAATTAATACATTAAGAATACTAGAGGGGGGCAGAGCCAAGATGGCAGAACCCCTCCAAATACTCATAAAAAATGGCTCTAAACAAATTCTGAAGCAGCAGAACCCACAAAAAGACAGAGTGAAACAAATTTCCAGCCCAAGAGAACCTGGATGATTGATCAGAAAGGTGTATCGTTCTGGGCTGGGATTGCAGCGCAGCGTGGGTGCGCAAGCCACAGCGAACCTGGTGCAGGCCTCAGAGGACTGAATCACAGGCAGCTGTGGAGGTTTCCAGACTCCTCAATCCACTAATGCCAAAGACAACTTAGAAGATCAACGAGAAAAGTCTATTTCTGTAGATGCTGAGACAGTAAGGCGGGTTCTCAGCTCCATTCCCCAAGAGCGTGGCCCTGGGAGGGGCGGGGCATCTGCTTCCTGAGCTTCTGGCCCACAGACTGAGGGGGAATCCAGTGGCTGATCAGAGAGGGATTGCAGGGATCTCTTTGCCAGTGCTGAGGCAGGAATCTCTTGCTTTGCCCATGTTTGGATCTGGGTCACAGCTCTGGGGAGCTGTGCTGGGGTGACAAGGAGCACTGGTGTGGTGGAGCTTGTAGTGGCTGAGGAGAGAAACCCCTCCTCACAGTTACAGGAGTACTTGTGGTCACTGGCCAGGAAAGGAGTAAACACCTCGCCCCTTATCATACCACCTTGGAAGAACTGAAAATTTACAGGTCCCTACAAGTATCTCTGAAAAGAGCTACACAAACCCCTGAAGCTTGGGACAGTATACTCTCCACATTGGAAGAAGACTTTTACCTTAACAAAGAGTTTAAAACTCAAGTAACTGGCCAGGATCATGAGCAAGCAGCGCAAAAAGAGTCAGACTATATTATCTTACTTCGGTGAAAAAGAAGATCAAAATATACAACCAGAAGAACACAACAAAATCAAAGCTCCTACATCCAAAGCCTCCAAGAAAAATATGAATCAGTCCCAGGCTTTGGAAGAACTCAAAAACAATTTTGAGAAGCAAGTAAGGGAAGTAGAGGAAAAACTGGGAAGAGAAATGAGAGTGATGCAAGAAAATCATGAAAAACAAGTCAACAGCTTGCTAAAGGAGACCCAAAAAAATACTGAAGAAAATAACACCTTAAAAAATAGCCTAACCCAAATGGCAAAAGGTCCAAAAAGCCAATGAGGAGAAAATGCCCTAAAAAGAAAAATGGCCAAATGGAAAAAAGTCCAAAAGATTACTGAAGAAAATACTTCCTTAAAAATTAGAATAGAGCAATTGGAAACTAGTGACTTTATGAGAAATCGAATTGTAAAACAAATCCAAAAGAATGAAAAATTAGAAAACAATGTGAAATATCTCACTGGAAAAACAACTGACCTGGAAAAGAGATTCAGGAGAGAGAATTTAAAAATTATTGGACTATCTGAAAGCCATGATCAAAAAAAGAGCCTAGACATCATCTTTCAAGAAATTATCAAGGAAAACTGCCCTGATATAGTAGAATCAGAGGGCAAAATAGAAATTGAAAGAATCCACAGATCTCCTCCTGAAAGAGATCCCCAAAGGAAAACTCCTAGGAATATTATAGCCAAATTCCAGAGTTCCCAGGTCAAGGAGAAAATATTACAAGCTGCCAGAAAGAAATAATTGAAGTACTGTGGAAACACAATCAGGATAACACAAGATTTAGCAGTTTCTACATTAAAGAACTGCAGGACATGGAATATAATATTCTGGAGGGCAAAGGAGACAGGATTACAACCAAGAATCACCTACCCAGCAAAACTGAGTATAATCCTTCAGGGGGGGAAATGGTCATTCAGTGAAATAGAGGACTTTCAAGCATTTTGATGAAAAGACCAGAGCTATAGAAAATTTGACTTTCAAATACAGACTCAAGTGGAACATGAAGAGGTAAACAGGAAAGAGAAATCATAAGAGACTTATTAAGATTGAACTGTTTACATTCCTGCATGGAAAGATGATATTTATAACTCATGAGACCTTTGTCAGTATTAGGGTAGTTGAGGAAAAAAATTATATGTATGTATATATAGATAGATATAGATAGAGGGCACAGGGTGAGTTGAAGATTAAGGGGTCATATCTGGAGAATAAAATTAAGGGATGAGAGAGGATTATACTCGGAGAAGAAGAAAGGGAGAGGTAGAATGGGAAATTATCTCACAAAAAAAACAGAAAAGTCTCTTACAGTGGAGGGGAAACAGGGAAGGTGAGAGGGAATGAGTGAATCTTATTCTCATAGGATTTGGCTTAAGGAGGGAATAACATACACATTCAATTGGGTATGGAAATCTGTCTTACCTACAGGAAAATAGGGAGAAGGGGACAAGAGAGCAGGGGATGATAGAGAGGAGGGCAGATTGGGAAAGGGGTAATCAGAAGTAAATACTTCTGAGGAGGGACAGGGTCAAAAGAAAGAATAGAATAAATGGGAGGGCAGGATAGGATTAAGGGAAATAGAGTTAGTTTTTCACAACATGTCTACTATGGAGTGTTTTGCATAACTGCACATGTACAACCTATATTGAGTTGCTTGCCTTTTCAATGAGGGTGGGTAGGGAGGGAGGAAGAGAGAAAATTTGAAACCTAAAGTTTTAAAAACATATTTTAAAAAAAAAATGTTTTCACATGCTACTGGGAAATAAGAAACACAGGAAATGGGGTACAGAAGTCTATCCTGCCCTACAGGAAAATAGAAGGGGAAGGGGATAAGAGAAGGGGGGAGAGATGGAAGAAAGGACAGACTAGGGGAAGGGATATTCAGAATGCATGCCATCTTGGGGTGGGGGGAGCGGTGAGAGGGGGTAAAAATTTGGAACTCAAAAACTTGTGGAAGTGAATGTTGAAAACTAAAAATAAATAAATTTATATTAAAAAAAAGACTACTAGAATGAGAGTCAGAAGACTTAGCTCTAGCATCATCACCCCCTATATGTTAGCTTACCTAGGCTATACCTCACAGGGTATGCATACTTTTCCCAAAACAGAAGGCAGGTGGAGCTCAGAGGCCCACAATGTAGATACTTCTTGAGACAGATTATGCTTTGATAACCTTTATCACAGAGCATGCAACTGATTATACTGTATTCAGGGTAACTCATAACTGGACCACAGCCCTACTATTATACACAATCTCATTCAAGTCTGTTTCCAAAGCTCCATGTATTCTTGGCACAGAAGCACATACTATCAGAGGTAGAGGAGAATTCAGTGGCCATGGGTTCCAGCCCATATCTGAACAAAGATCCACTCTACCAAATTCCCAACAAGTGATCATCCATTGAGTTAAGCCATCCAATCCATCCAATGATTTAAGAATCTTTGCTTAAAGACCTCCCCTGGGACAGGAGTGGGATGTGCCCATCCCACCTTTGTATAGCTCTCATTATTTGAAATATCTTCCTTAGATCAAACTTGTCTGTGCCCTCCAGCTCCTGCCAATCACTTTTCATATCCTGCATTTATTTGTTTGTGATTATAGCACACAAATCAAAAAGAATACCACCTCCTTCATATGAAATTTGATGATTCTGGAATTGAGTGAGTTTGACAACTTTGCACAACTCTGCCTCACTTAAAACCAATTCATGCACAAGTCAAGACATCTTCATTGATACATTTAAAAATAACTTTAATGTGGTCATCGATTATGGGTTGAAAATGGAAGCATCGGTTTTTGGTGTGGAGATAATCAAGTATTAGATTGTGTCTGATATACATTAGTGTCTTGCTGTTTGATTTTTCTAAAACAGTTTTTGCAAAGAGAAAATAAAAACTACAATTGCATGCTATTAATGTTTTAAACTACTAAATTACTAAACCACCACAAGCATATTACCAAAAGTTAAAAAAATTATTCAGAATATGAAAATCTTTAACAAATTAAATATTTTTGCAAAGGGAAAAATAGACGATAAGCAACTAATTTTGCTCTATTAAAATAATCAAATTCCAAATTATTTTTTTTTACTTTTGTCAAAATGCTTACAGTAGTTTATTCATATAGCAAAAGTTGTTTCACAGAGTCTAACTTCTTGAATATTGCATCAATAAGCAGTTTTTAGACTATTTATATGGCGGGCACTGTGCCAAGTGTGGGGAATTCAAGGAAAACATTGGATGCTCCTTCTTCTCAAGGAGCTCACACTCTAGTGTGATTTTAAAAAACCAAATCTATCACATGTTAAAAAAACCTGAACAATGTAAATATAGATCTGGGTGAATAATTCAGATGTGGTAAATAAATAGCTATTTTATAAAAAGCTCCTTAAGTATATGGATTTTTCCAACATTTGTATCTGTATCCCCTGTGCCTAGCACAGTGTCTGGCATATAGGAATCATTTAACAATCATCTTCTGGTTGACAGATTGATTTTCTATAACTTCTTTCCATTGCTCCTACTTATGACTTCTGGTGCCAAGCAAAGAGGTATAATCCCTCTTTCATATAATAGCTCTTAAGATAGCCAAAGATAGGTATCATGTATCACAAGAGTCTTCTCTTTTCCAGAATCTGCACATAAGTACTGACTTCCTTCCTTCCTCTCTCCCTCCATTCTTCTCCTGAATGCAGCCACTGAAACTACTGGCTCATTGATTTCACTCCTCACTGCAACAAGACTCCAGAAGCATTCTCACCATACCCTCTCATTGTCCTTCCTTGATCCCTGAGTGTTACTCCAAAGCCAACCTCTCAAGCACCAAACCTACCAACACCAAACATGTATGTCTTTTTGCTCCCAAATAACCCCTCGTGTTGGTAGGTACCCATATCTCCTGATAGATTCTAGGGCACAGCTGCTTCTCTTTGACCCTCTGGGCCCCACAAAAACCTAAATTCCTGACACTGAATTGTGAAACTTAGTAACTATAATATTTTGGACAAATTGTTTTGAGGAACATCCTTTTTGAACTTGAAAATGCCACACACAAGTGAGTTAATGTTACCTTCTATTTAGAGTATAAGGAGGAGGGTATAAGTTTTGCCATTGTGACACTGAATGGAACTACTCTTTGACAATAATTTGACCAATATTTTCATTTTCTCATCAATAGCAGTTTGAAAGATAAGGAGACACCATTTATTTCCTTGTCTTTTGTTGACTCAGATAGAATAAACATTCCACATTTCACTAATGAGAAAATCTACAAGTCTGATCCAGTGCAAATGTTTATAGGCTGAAGGGGAAGATTTGTCTTCTAAAGCCTCCTGATTCAATAACCAATATATTATTTTTTTTATGATGGACCCACCTCATATATCATAGCAGAGTTAATATGACTGAAGTAAGCAAGAAACAAAAAGCAAATATCTCCAGATGTGATTTTAGTGAGGTAAAGATATCTCTGTGTAAGGCAATAAACAATATACAATGACCTGTGTGGTCATTATGCTGACAAAGAGACAGTGTGAAGTAGGAGCTAGAACTCTAGACTTAGATGAATGGAGGCTTGATTTTGAATTCAACCTCAGACCTGTGGTACATGAGCATGCCCAACTATCTCTCTGGGCCTCACTTTCCTCATATGCAATATGGGGATAGCAATAGCATCAATCACACAGAGTTATGATGGTAAAATGTGATGTTCGAATGTATTTCAAATGTCTTGCAAGTTTGTAGGTGACAGGGGAGGAGTCATTGGAGAAAATAGACATAGGAAGCTTGGGAGAAGGAGGGATCGTTGGAAGGGGTAAATTTCTGGAGGATATAGGAAAGGGAGGGATCAGTAACCCGGGAAGAGATGTTGTCTTTTGGTAAGCAAAAGGGATTCCTCTTCCTCTGAGACTCAAGAAAACAATATACTTAAATACATCTTATTTATTCATTCCAAAGTCCTAAGATGGTCCATTTGCTATTTGTTCTCAAAATATTATTGAAACTAGTTAAACTGGGCTCCTTCACTTATATGGAGGAGGATGAACCAACAAAACTAAGTGCTAATTCTGTAAATACAGCACAAACCTATTTCCTTACATCGTCCACCTGATAGGATCAAGCAAAACAAAATGGAATCCTTTTCCTATGTGATAATCCTTCAGATATGTCTATATAATTCCCCTATCTTCCCTCCCGCAACCCTTCTCCAGGCTAACGACTCACAATTCCATTCTTCAATACTCATATTCAAGGTCATTTCTTTGACCTTGGATGGTTTGGGCGGGATGAATGCGAGTTGGGGTTGGGGTGTGGAAGACATTCCTACCTCTGGCACAGTTAATCCATGACAAGAGAAGCCCTATCCCCTAGTGAGACCTCCTCAATTTTTTGAGTGGTGTGGGAGAATAAAGACCAAGGTAGCGATGATGGTTGCTACCATGGTGGGATGCTGGGGGTAGGTTCAGGGAAAGAAGGGGAGTTATTTGCATGGTAAGGCTGGCAGAGAACTACAAAGTAGGAGGTGCATGGATGTCAGTCTCTTTACCTGCAGATGAAGGATGTCCATAGGAAGCTTGCCCATTGCTAATGACAGCATCTTGGGGCAAAATCTAGGTAGGTGTGCCCTAGCTGGAACTGTGCTAATGAGAATTTTATGGCATTTTAACATCCTGGTTTTCCTCTTTTGGACTTGCTTCAGTTTACCAATGTCCTTCCTAAAATATAGAAGTCAGAGAGGAACATACTACTCCAAATATGGTCGGACAAGCTAAGACTCTCACTTCTCTCATTGGCCATACTTTATCTCCAAAACTGAAGTCTAAGATCACGTTAACATTTATTAGCAACTGCATATACAATTACTTAGTGGTCACTTAAGGTGCCTGGTCTTTTCACAGGAACTGCTGTGTTGGCATATATCTTCTTCCCCTACCAGGCTTCATATCTTTAAAAACAACTGTAATCTCACTTTAACCAGTTCAGCTTTTTCCCCCATTTGCCCCCTCCAGTAGACCAATTAATAAGTTCTAACTAGACTACTCATTTGTTATTTCTATTTTAATGATGACTCAGAGACTATCTAACCTAATTCATAGTGATGACTCAGAGACCATCTAAGCTAATTCATAACTGAGCAGAAGTCTCCTCTCCAATGTTGCTGAAGACTTTTAGTGAGCAAGAACACATTAACTTCCCAGGCTGTCCCTGATAACGTTAGACTTCTGCAAATTGACAGGCATGCATCCTGTCCTTCAACTTGGCATTTAAATTCATCTATAATAAGACTTGGCTTACCTTTCTGGATTTATTTTACATTGCTCTTCTCAATATTTTGAATGGTTCTCCCCCTATTCCAAGGGATGGAGTTCTGCAGATACAATTTTTATGCCAATAAACTAAAAATCTGGACAAAGCTTCTGACTTCTCATAGCTCTTGCCAAACTTAGAGTGACTGTGGAGCATAATGTGTAAAGAGAGAGAGATCTGGTCTCACTTTCTGGCTCTACTACTTACTAACCATGACAGAAACAGTTGCTTTGTCAATTGAGTTTTTCTTGACTGTTTTTCTTTATTATAAGCAGGGATGCTAAGGGCACAGCATATCAGGAAATGACTGAGATTTTTAAACAATCAATAAGAATAAAATTAATTTCAATCTGGACTTGTATTCTGGAGAGGTAAAAAGACCTGGGATCAAGTCCAACCTTTGATATGTACTGGCTGAATGACTCTGGACAAATCCCTAAATCTCTCAGTGCCCTGGGTAACTCTCTTTAAAATACCAACCTATACTGGAAGATGTTTACTCATCTTCAAGTTTCCTATATAAATGAAATCCCAATCCCAATCCCTATTGTTTTCCTTATATCTAATAATGGATTTAGGAAGACCTGGGTTCAAGTCCAACCTCTAAAACTTTCCAGTTGTTAGACCTGGACCAACTCACCCTTCCTTCCTTCCTTCCTTCCTTCCTTCCTTCCTTCCTTCCTTCCTTCCTTCCTTTCTTTTGCTTCCCTTCTTCCTTCCCTTCCTTCTCTCATTTACTCCTTTCCTTCTTAACCTATGTTCCATCCTTTCTTCCTTCGTTCCTTCCTTTCTTAACATTCCATTTCTGTATTTTTTTATTTGACAAACAGTTATATCACATTTGCCATTTTAATGTTCCTCACTTATTCTTTCTGAGTCTCTCTCTTCATCTGAAAATTAGTGACTTGGAAGAAATGACCTCCAAAGCCCTTTCTATCTCTCAATCTGTGATCTCAGGTTTCACTGTCTCCAAACAGTTATCCTTCTCTACCACATTTTCAAATATATAAAAAAATATAAATATTTTAGAAATTCTTTCTCTCAAAATATTTTAGTGTAAAAAAGCTCCCCAAGATAAATGCCAACTATAGGACATTTACTAGCTAAAATAAAAGTAGACTCCTATCAGAATTCTTAGGCTTGTCATTTTGAAGTGAATCTTCTGTTTGAAACGTGAGGTCCCTCTGCTACCTCCCTTCCCCACCACAGCAACATATTCTTCATGTTTTGTGTGGAGTTGGGGAATTGTTCTTTCACAAGCTTTAAAGGATTTATTTAAGAACTCATATCTCTGTTACATCAACTAATTACCCACCAACATTAAGATGACTGATGAATCATAAAAACTTAGAGATGGATTTTGATATTCAAGAATAAATGCATTTGGTGTTTTCTCAGTTATGGAAAAAAAATGGCAGATACTCTCTACTAATAAATATCCCATGGCATTTTAAGAATCGGAGGTTTACGTATGCTATTTTCAATATGTAATAAGATTCCTTCTGTCTTTCTTTCCCTATTACCATGTGCCCAAAATGTTCCCATTATTCAGGCCCAGTGTTTTTTTTTTTTTACTGCTTCTCTGACTACTTCACAATATAATGTGTTTTTTCTCTTCCTCTCTGCTCCAATAGCATTTAATATCTATACCATTTAACTGGAAGCACTGTAGTAAGAAAAATATTCCATTTGGAGTAAAAAACAAACAAACCTTGATTTAAATCTTGTGTTCCTCTATCTCCTAGCAATGTGACCTTGGGACTGTCTCCCTAAACCTCCTTCCAAGGACAAGCACTGAGACCTAACTGATGGAACTATGCTGACAAGAATTTGAATAGAGTCAGGATCTGGGATTTCATTCATATAGAAATTCTAGGAAAAATAAACTTTCTCTACCCAATGCAGGGTAGCACCTTCTCTGTAACTTTGAGACAGTTGCCCAGAAAACTGAAAGGCTGTGATTTGCAACATGGTAATAGCTTTCTAATGGATCATTCTACCTTTACTCTTTTCCCTCCAATCTATTCTTAATGTACAACTGAATTATCGTTCCTCATAGGTAGGGCTGGTCATACCATACAGCTGCTCAAATGTCTTCATTGGTTGCCTATGACTTGCCAAATGAAACAGAATGCTCTTTGTTTTCTGTCACAAATATTAAAATTATAAGGGATCTCAAAAGTTCTTTAATCCAGCCTAATTCTGAACAATATCTAAGTTGATGCAGATTATATATTAATATTGTTTGTACATTAATATTTGTTTCTTTGGACAACTGTCTCTTTCCCTCTTCATTTCAGTTCTTACTTTTGATGTCTCCAGAATTTTATTCTTGAGAGTTTTACATCCCTCTTGGTCTACTTTCTGAGGAATTTTAGTCCATGGGATCCTACTCAATCTTTTCTCTGAACCCCTTGAAATCTGAACTCTCAAAATTTTGGATATATAATAGACTGTACAAGTTTCATTTCTCGCAAATTCCAAGGAAGGGTGCTTACTGTCCCCTGAGATTTCAATTATTTGCATTTCAGCAACCAGCTCTGCTTTACTTATAATCGGATGTAGAATCTCTGCTTTTTAATTTTTCCATCGTTTGATAGCTTTAGTTACTCTTAAGGAAAGGCATATAAAATGATACACACTTGGATGCTGCCCTTCTTTTTTCAGGGTTTATCTATCATTTCTCTCTTGGGGGCTTTCTACTCCAACCAAAAATGTACTTTCCTACCTTTGTGCCTTTAGTAATGTAACTATGTTCTTTATACCTGAAATATACTACATTCTCAACTTGGCTTGTTGAGTTCTTACTCAAATGTAAACCTGATAACATTTTGTGTATGAATTTTTCCTCGATCCTCAATCACTAACATCCCTTCCAAGTGATAATAACCTTTCCCTCCCTCTTTCCAGCCATCATCTTGCGTTCATGGATTGTCATTTTATATTATGGTTATTTGTATATCTAGGTAAGTGGTATAATCAAGTGTGATGGACCTGAATCCAAATCACACCTCAGATACTTATTAGCTGTGTAACCTGGGCAAGTCACTTAAGCTTTGTCTGCCTCAGTCTCCTTATCTGTAAAATGTGATAGTAATACCACTTCCCTACTTCCCAGAGCTATTGTGAGGATAAAATGAGATAGCATTTATAAAGTACTTTGCAAAATTCAAATAATTATATAAATTCACATTACTATTAATATTGATGTTAGTATTATCAGTAGCATCTTAACCCCTTTCATTGAAGGGAGATTATCTATAATTTATATTCCCCCTTAGTTCTTTGTATATGAAGATGACTTTGGAAATTCACTGAATCAGTAATTTCATATTTCAGCTTGACCCTTCTCTTTAAATGGTTCATTTTTACTTGAGTCATACTAAGGAATATGATCCTTAAAAGGAGTTTCTTTAATTTTTGAAACACACCAGAAATTGTGTCTGATATCACAAAGACCATATTTTCAAAATCTTCTCTTTCTTCCTTCTTCCTGGCCTCCAAAGCAAAGGGACATTTTCTGTCCAGGTGAGAAAGGATAATAGGATAAATGGCTTATAGAAGTAACTGGCCTAATTGATGTTTGTCATACATGATACTCTATCTCAGCTTTCCCAATATTCCTCAGGCTCTCCCCTGAATTTGTCTTGCTTCCATCACTTCTGCCTCTTGAAATCTCTTACTCTCTTCAAAACTTTGCTGAGGTGACGCCTCCTTTACGGCATCATTCTTGGTGCCCCCAGTTGTTTGGATTTCTTATCTCCCCCCACATTACTTTTATTCATTTTGAATTTAGTTTAATTTCCTTGTTTATGCACTTATTTTTCCTCAAAAATAGAAATAAAGTTCCTTGAGTACAGAAATCATTTAATTTTTGTCTTTTTCCCCCAAAGTCTTTTATAGTAAATGGCTTATTGAAGGCACTTTATGAAATTTTTGATGGTATCAAACACGCAGCAGTCACTTATCACAGTGAAAGCCTATTCTGTATAACATGAACCCGGAAGTCAAAGATAGAGTGGGAGAGGGAGCCAAAGGGTGGAAGAGAAAGGCTCAGAGAAAGAAGTTCATGAAACACAAAACAGAGGGAGGGAAGGGGTAACCACAGCCTCAGGAAAGATGATTTTTGAACAAAATAATTAAAATGATGATGGTGATGATGGTTATGACAGCCGACATCAATTTATTTTGGTCTAGACCTTTTGTTTATTTGGTGTAGAGCACAGAAGCTACTTTTCCCAGAGCTGATGCTCACTGGCAATCATTTGTGACTTAGGAAGCTGCCCAGATACTGTAATATTAAGTTACTTGCCCATGGTCACAAGTCTGGGTTGCTTCAAAGGTAAGGTTTAAACCCAAATCTTTCTGATTCTGAGGCTGACTCCCTATCTGCTATGTCATGTTGCCCCTCAGTTAGCAATTAAGGTCATAAGTTTATAAATATAGACCTGAAAGAGACACTGGCTTTCATCTAGTCAATCCCCTCATTATACCAGGGAGGAAACTGAGATCTAGAGAGGTTAAGTGACTTGTAAAAAGTCTTACAGGTAGTAAATGAAAGAGCCATGATTTAAATGCAGGTCTTGTGACACTGTGTTGTGTGAGTGTGTGTGAATATATCAACCAATATTGTCATAATGTGATGCTAGGCTGTGTTAGTGAGTACAAGTCATTCCTTCTTCCTTACTCTCCCATCCTCCTTGTGTGGCTGGAGCAATTCCTCCTCCTGCATCTGAATTTCTCTTTCAACCACTCCCTCTGCCTCCTCCACCACACACTTCTGGAGGCATTTTCCCTTTCAAATTGGAACTTTGAAGCAATGGGGAAAGGGCCCACTTCCAATATCAATCTAACTAGTCATATACTGAAAAATTGCAACCTTTGGATTGAGATGCCCAAAAGATTTCAGTGACATAGAAGTTATCAGGATATGCATCAAGAACTATTTGTGCATACAAATCCAGTGCTTAGGATTTGATGGCAGCCCCTAACTGTGAGGCTTCTCTCTGTTCTGATGGTGCTTGCTCTCCCATCTTCTATTTTTCTACTTCACTGGCCCTACTTCTACTCCTGCTGCCTTTGCACCCATTCTACCCACTAGTCTAGTACCCTTGCCCACAATCCCTTATAATGGAAGAGGCAGGCTCTCAGTTCATATTTTATCCCCATCAGTCACAGAGTCAAAGCAAAGTCCCGAGGGAAATGAGGATAGGAACAGTGGAGGAACTTCTTCCTGGCCAGCAAGCATTCCTCTCCACCATCCTGATCTCTTTAGCAACTTCAAAGCAGTGTTCTATGTATGTGTATATTTGCATCTCTCTCTCTCTCTCTCTCTCTCTCTCTCTCTCTCTCTCTCTCTCTCTCTCTCTAGCTAGCTATAATCTACCACTTCTATTCATTTTTATCTTTGTTATATTTCTATTCCCATCTTGCTGTCATCTCTTCATCTCTCTCTCTGTCTCTCTCCCTCTTTCTGCCTCTCTCATTTTCTGCCTGCTTTATCTCTCTGACTCATTTTCTCTATCTTTGGCTCTCTCATTCTCTCACTCTCTCACTCCCTCTGTCTCTATCTGTCTCTGTCTCCCTCTGTGTCTGTGTCTTTCTGTCTCTCTCTGTCTCTGTCTTTCTATGTCTCTGTCTCTGTCTCTCTCACTCTCTCTCTCTCTCTCTCTCTCCTCTCTCTCTCCTCTCTCTCACACACACACACACACACACACACACACACACACACACACCTATCACCTATCACTCTAATATGTGCAAACCTTGTTATTCACATCATTTTACTGGATACCTAGTGAGATAGGTATTGCAATAGTACTATCTTCCTCTTATACATGAGGAAACTAAGGTTCAGATAAGTGAGGTGACTTTCTCATGGTCATACAACTAATAGGTGTCCCAAGTGGAAATGGAGCCCAGGGCTTCCTGTATCTAGTCTTTCTCTTACAGAAAGAGGGACTTAAGAAAAGAAGTAGAGGACATGTGATACACTGGTCTGACCATCAACTTCTATTAAATAAGCTTCACCCTTGCAGAGTCCAGTACTTATCAAAGAATAAGATTTTATTCAGACACACTAGATTCAATGACTGCTACTATGGAATGGCTCCACCACTGAAGGAGAGTCCTTCTTTATGGACAACTAGGATATAGAAAACCCTCAAAGAAGAATTGATATGGAAGCCAAAAGCCTCCTAGTTGCCCTTAGAAAAGGGAACTCCATTAGTTCACTGTCTCCTTCTGGAAACAATTTTCTAATAGGAAGATCTGAAAATGTACCCTTGAAACTGAGAAGAAATTAGATGAAGCTTGTTTATTTACTTAGGGTTAGTCACAGGCACAGCTGTAGATTATTCTACAAAGTTATGCATAAAATTCTCTGATTCTGATAACTGTGGGGAAAATGAGAATTTTGAGGTAGAAAAGTGGCTCTTGTTTAATCATCTTGTTTAATTCATCTGGTTAATCTAACTCCAGAAATACCAGATGTATCAGGACTATAATAAAAACAAAGACACTATTCTTTCTAGTCCTTGGAAAATAGAGAAAGGAGGCAGCTTTTATGTTCATTTGGAGTCAGATTTTTCATTTATTGTTTATTATTCTTACAATCCCTTACATCTGTCTGCCATTTTACCTAAAAGAATATTTTATTAGAAAAGGCCACTTGTATCAATATTCAATTTTGAGCTCTCTAGCTGATACATCCTATAAGCTTCTGCTTACCTGGGGCTACCCCATCCCATGTTGATTAAATTCCTGCTCCTTTCCTCATTGGATAACAATACATTTAGAGCTAGAAGAGACCATATAGGCCAAGGGTTCATAATCTCAGGTCTGTGAACTTGGACAGGAAAATAATACATTATTATTTTTACTAATCTCTAACAGAAACTTAGGTTTTCTTTCATTATGAATGTAGGCAACAAACCATGACAATATTTGACCTCCCCAGACTGTCAAAAGGATCCATGGTGTGCACAAAAAAATTAAGAACCCTTGTTAGACATCATTCTTCTCATTTTACAGATGAAGAAACTGAAGACTTATATGAAATGATTTGGCCAGAAGCACAAAGCTACCAATGCCTGAGGTGAGAGTAGAACCTTTTCTGATTCTCAGTCTAATGCTCTATGCGCTATGTGATACCCTGCCACAATGATTACCAATCATTATCCACCCTGATAAAAAAAAAAAAAAAAACCTTTGCTATCTCTGCACTCTCCACACTCATTCCCAGTAGCCACATGGTCCCATAGTCCCTATCCTCCTCCTCTATCTTCCCATTATCCTTAGTCCCACAGAAACTCCACAGTCCCTGAATTGTTAATAACTTCCCTTCATTCTCTTGTGCTCATTTCACTTTTTGGTATTAACTTTCCTTTTTCCTAAAGATACTAAACCTCTGGCAATTCTCTCCAAAGCTGGCTGCTCCAATGGACAGGAAATTCTATTCCAGATTGGATTTTCTCTTTTTTTAAGTAGTTATTGAAGTGGAACTTGGGGAAAAGCAACCACTTCTTAGAATTTAGGAGAGAAAAGGAGGGGAGGGCTGAGCATAGGCCAACAGAAGAACATCCTAGATTTGGAGGAGAAAGAATAGTCTTATAACCTAAAGTTCTAAAGGAAAAATTCAACCAAGGAAGGATGAAGAAATGGTGAAAGCTTGTAGGAATAAAATTCTGAACACACAAAAAGAAACGATTCATATGAGGGAAAAGGGAAGCTGCCTAATAAGACCCATATAAATCCACAGAGAGCTCTCCAAACAATTTTGATTTTTAAAAGTTACATGGAGAAGATGGAATCTGGGAAACATTCTTCTACAAACATATCTACTATTCCCAGGAAGAGTTGGCATATATATCTATATATCTATATCTATATCTATATATACATATATAGGCATCACATTTAAAGAACACATGCCTATAGAACTCTTGTAGCCAGAACAAAATTGCAGAAAGATGTACACATATCTATGTCCTAGCTCCAAATCCAGTAGTCTTTAATTTTGTTTTTTCCTTCTCTCTTCTGTCTGACCTGAAATGCAGAATGAATACAAAAGCATGGCATAATCCTACAAGAATAGTCAGTAGTAGTGTGTAGAATGAGTTGCGTCTGAGGAAGAAGGTTATGGACAATAACCAAAAATGTTGCTTTTCTGTTTTTAAGATGTACTGGGGAAAGGGGGAGGAACAATGCAGGGGTAGGACTGCTATTATAGCCATGATATGCCATGAGCCAATAATAACAAACAACGGAAATGAAGCAGGGCTGCTCAGTTTTATTTGGCTTGTTTTTTGTTTTTGGTTGTTTTTTTTTTCCTGGCAAAGAGGATGATTTTCAACATGAAAGGACAAAACAAAGATGACTAGGAAAGAACTGATAGTCAAGATAATTAAGGAGGTAGTAAAAAAACAAAACAAACCTAACTGCTCTTGGAAATTATTATCACGTCTAAAGAAATAGCTCACATTTCTTAATTGTTTTCCTTATGCTAGAGATGCCGCATAGTAGAAAAAGAGATCATTCTGACACTTGAAGAACTTGATTCAAGTTCTATCTCTGACAAATACTGGCTGTGTGACTCTGAACAAATCACTTAACCTCTCAGTGCTCTAAGAAACTCTGGAGGACTGCAGGATGTACTAGTTACGAGAGTCCTCTCACTCATGAATTCTCAGATGAATGGAATCACATCTAACCCCTATTCTTATTCCGTTACTATGCCGAAGGCATTACATTGAAAGCTGCAGATACAAAGCCAAAAGTGAACTAGTCCCTGCCTTCAAGGAGCTTCTATTCCAAAGAGACAGCATGTACCCACAACAGCATAAACATAATGTATACAAAACGAATGCAAAGTAGTTTGGTGAGGGAATAGAAAAGTATAGCTGGTCTCTCATGCTCTTGTGGTGGGCATTGGGCCCCGTTGTCTCTGTTGAGTATTGATCCATTGTTTTCAGATGGTTTTATGATAATTTCTAGCTGTCTAATCTCTGCTGGTCATTGTTCCTTGCTACTATATTTTGGACTTCATCTTTTTTGGGTCATCTGTTCGATTTCTAAGTTCCAGCCTTCTAGGGTAAATTGGTTAGAAAACTTTCTGGAAAAAAAAAGTTTTCTTACAGATCTTTAGTCACAGCCACCATACCTAGATCCCAGGCTATGATTAAATCTTTTTACATCCTGTGTTTAGGTTCTGTTGTGCCGTTGTGTCCAACTCTTTGTGATCCTGTTTGGGGTTTTTTTGGCAAAGGTACTAGAGTGGTTTGCCATGTCCTTCTCCAATTCATTTTACACATGAGGAATGGAAGCAAAAGGGGTGAAGTGACTTGCTAGGATCACATAGCTAGTAAGTATGTGAGGCCAGATTTGAACTCAAGAAGATGAGCCTTCTTGACTTTAGAAACTATGCTCTATTCACTCCAGCGCCACCTAGCTGTTTAAGTCGGGTATCTTAACTTTTTTTTTTCCTGTTATGAATTCCCATGTCAACCTGATGACTGTGATTCCCTTCTCAAGTATGTTTTGAATGCATAAAATAAAATACACTGGATTACAAATGAACCATTATATTGAAGTTATTATCTATAGCTATATAGATCTCTCTCTCTCTCTCCCTGAAGATCTCAGGATAAAATCCCTAGATGGTCCAGATGGAAATCATAGCTCTCTGTTTCAGAAAACTCTTCTTCATGGTTAGACATATCCCAAATTCTCTCTGGGTTAGAAAGCAAATGAATTAGAGGTAGAATAAAAAGTGAGCTAAGGAATGAAAATGAGTATTTTCCACTTATATAATGACTCTGTTGGTCTTCTCTTTATGAAGCCTTCTGACCTCATCTAAGTTAATATCTAAACAGTATGCACATGGTCAATGGTCAGGCCTTCCAAAATCCAGGCTATTACCTCCTTAATCAGAGGTAAAAAACAATGCTCATAATCTTAGAATTACAAGGGACCTAATAGGTGATCAGTGCAATCGCTCTAATTTTACAAATGAGAAACCTAAGGCTCAGAGAGGTAAAATGACTTGCCCGATGTCATCTAGACAGTGGGCATCAGAGAAGGACCTAAGAAAGGATTAAATACAGCCTCTTTGAACTCACTGCAATTTCCCAGGTACTCTATTGCCTGCAAGTCTGTTCCTGATAAATTGAACACTGGGCCTGAATCCCAACCATTTTTCAATGTTGAGAAAATTTTTTAATGTGATTTTCTGAGTCCATCTTCAATTTCCTGTTAAGGGTAACTGGGTTAGAATACAAATTTTTAGGTATTCACTTGGAAACAGAATGCTTTAAACATAGTTTAAATGCCCTGTTCAATGAATTCTTTCCATTTTTTCTGCAGCTGTCTGGTCTTCGTTATCAGATTCTTCATAAACATAACAAGGATATGTGTCATATAATTGTGTCTGTTTCTGCATTTATCATGCTGAGACGAAATAACAACAACCAAAAAAAGCTTTCCGCCCAGAACCTCCCCTTGTGGGGTTTCACAGTGGGGCCTATGCTGTGTAAAGCCCTTATTTTGACAGATAATTAATTTCCCCTTGCTGCCCGGACAATGCTTAATGAAAAGGTACTTAAAGTCTGGTCATCCAAAAGAGAAACAGATGTGTTTCTACAGCATGCTTCCTATCTGCAGGCTCAGGCAATGGCTGCAAAACTAGCTTGCAGAACTGATGCCGTGCTATATCATTCTCCAGGTCTTGCTGGGCCAGCGCCTAAGAAAGATGGAGAGGACCCTTTGCTCATTTAAAGATTGCATCTCATAAAGAGCTGAGGTTATCAGAGAGCTAAGACTCCTATATGCAATTGCCAAGAAGGCTGACTGTGAATGCCACCTTCCTTCTCAGACATCAGAAGACATTTTGGAGGGCAATATGGAATGGAACTCTGGTGTCTCCCTTTGTACGTGACATAAGCTGTGATTTCATCAGTAGATAAGTCTTAGAAGAGGTAACTACCAACACTGATGAGTATCTTCTCTGCAACTTGTGTCTTTGAAGAATCATTTGGAATGCTGAGAGGTGATTTCCCAGGGTTACATAGCCAGCAAGTGAGTGTGCATGTGTGGGCATGTGCATGTATGTGTATATGCACATGTATGTATGTGTGTATGTTTATTGGGGAGGGGAGCTAGAAACAGGTCTTTCTCAGTACAAGGCCCACTCTTTCTCTAGTATGTCATGGTGATTCAAAATAGTGAAGCAGCTGGTAGAATGCTATTGGGAAAGAAGAGGCATGGATTTGTGATGAGAAAGTTAGCCACAGAGAAAGTCATGGCACTGAGACCAACTGGCTATGTGACCTGGGGCAAATCACTTTACCTCTGTTCGCTTGATAACGTTCCAAGGTGAGAATTGCAGACCTACATTGTTAGAAGGAATTTCCTTACCCTGAGTTCAATATATTAAGTCCAGTGCTTATCCCCTATAATCTGTGATTTGTTAAATTGCAAAAAAAAAAAAAAAGAATCCCAAGGAATCCATAAAAATATGTTTGGCACTGATCACTCTACCTGTGTATGTATATGAGTGTATGTGTATTCATAAATATCAATACACATATTTTTCAGAGCATAATTGAAATTAATTTTGTTGTCCCCTTTTAACATAATGTATGAAACAGCTATGGACCTGGATTCTGGAAGATCAGAGTTCAAATCCAGATTCACACACTAGATATGGGACCCTGGATAAGTCATTAAATTTTCACCTGCCTCAATTTTCTCATCTATAAAATGGAGATAATAAAAGTATCTACCTTTCAGGGTTTTTGTTAAGACAAAATGAAATAGTAATTATAAACCATTTTTTTAACTTTAAAGTGCTATATGAATGCTAACTATCACTGTTGTTGTAATTGTTATTGGTGTTTTTATTGTTGTTATCACTTAACTTCTGGAACCTCAGTTTCCACATCTATAAAATTAACATGAGGTGGTGGGACCAAATAACCTCTTTAGTCCTTCTTAGCTCTGTAATGATAATTAATAATAATAACAGTATTAATAACTAGCATTTATATAGCACTTTAAAGTTTGCAAAGAACTTTACATATGTCATCTCATTTAATTCTTGTGACAAATTAGCCACAATACATGTAGTATTATCTCTATTTTACAGGTGAAGAACCTGATGCTGAAAGAGGTTAAGTGATTTGCCCAGGGTCACACAGCTACCAAGTATCTAGGTCTGAGCCAGGATTTCATCTCAGATATTCCTGACTCCAGGTCTAATATTCTACCTATGATCCAATGATCTTACGTGTGTTGTATATGTATGTAAGCTTGTGTGTGTGTGTCTATATACGTATATATATAGAAATATATATGTATATAGACACACACACACACACATATATATACAGATACATATATACACATACACACACAAGCTTACATACATATATATGTGTGTACATGTATACGTATATATACACACATAATCCATACACACAAACTATACATGTGTATGTGTGTGTATATATGTATATGTGTGTATACATGTGTATATGTGTCTGTGTATATATACACACATAGACACATATCTACATCTATCTATCTATATCTGTCGGTCTATCTGTCTGGCTGTCTATCTATTCATCTGTCTATGTCTGTGTATGTCATGAAAGGCAGTGAGATAACTCAGTCAATAGAAGCACTAGGCTGGAATCAGGAAGACCTGAGTTCAAATCCAGCTCACTCACAACACTCACTAGTTGTGTAATGCTGGGCAAGTCACTTAACCTTTGCTGGCCTAATCCACTGGAGAAGGAAATGGCAGACCACTCCAGCATATTTGCCAAGAAAACCCCTTATGGAGTCACAGAATCAGAAATGAAGGAACAACTGAACAACAGTCTATAGCACTAGCTAAGATGTATTATACATTACTTGGGGAACTTCTTTTTTCCTATTAGCAGTTCAGAAATATTATCATTTAAAAAAGGAGATGCCAGAAGCTTAGTTTCTATTGTATTCTTTTCTTGCTTTCCTGCTAAACTACCCTACTTGCTATTCACACTATATGGTTTTCTGTCTTCTACTTCTGTATCTTTGCAAAAGCTGCCACCTTGGACTGGAATGCTCTTCCTCCTCACTTCCACCTCTTATCTTTCCTAGCTTCCTCCAAGGACCTGTTCAGGTAATACCTTCTTCAAAATTATACACACAGGTACAAGTATTTTAAAAAGCATGTAAAAAGTATATACACTCATATGGACTATATTTATATTCATGTATATCTGAGAAAAGAGCCTCGGGGTCTTCATAAGCTTCCTTTGATGTCATATCTCTTATTTGCAGCTAGTTCTCAGGGATGCTTTTCGTACAAAGGAACTATCACTCCTCTTCTACTTTATTTTTTTTTTCAGTTATGGTCATGCTTTGCTAATTCTAGCTCATGTTTATATAACAATTCTGTTAGATGAAGGAATTGAGAACTTAGGAGTTGTAGCATCTTGTCCATGGTCACACAGGTTTCAAATCCAGGTCTCATCTGATTCAAGTGCTATTTTCACTACACTACTCTGCCTATTTCTTAGAGACTTTATTAAATCTTTACGATTTCATTGGTCAAAATTAGAAAGGTCGGTTGTCTCCATACCTTAATGCATTTCTATTTTAAATAATTTTACCACTATATGTCTGCATTGTCATGTTTGAAACCTCTAATCTTCAACCAGTTAACATTACGGTGATCAAGAATTAGTCCACCAAGAGACTGTGCACCAGTTATCCTTGGACCATTCCAGGTAAGTCCAGAGAATTTTGTCATTAGGGTATGTGGAAAGTGAGCTACTCTTTATCTATGATAATTCTATCAATCCACATACTACATGGCAAAAGAACTACCATTTGTATTGGGAAAGGTATACTCATATTGATGAAATCTCAGATCAGCAAACAATTAATCACCAACTCATTGAATCATAGGGTCTTAGAGTTGGCAGGAAGCTAATAATTAATCCAGTTCAGGGACGGGGAACCTGCAGCTGTGAGGCTACACGTGGCCCTCTAGGTCCTCTAGTGTGGCCCTTTGACTTAATCCAAACTTCATAGAACAAATGCCCTTAATAAAATTTGTACTGCAAAACTTGAACTCAGTCAAAGGGCTGCACCCAAGGACCTAGAAAGCCACATGTGGCCTCAGGGCTGCAGGTTCCCCACCTGATTCCAGTACAATCCATACCTAGACAAGAATCCCTTATGAGTATACCCAATAACTGGTTACCTGATCTTTACTTGTAGACATCTCATGAGGAGAAACCTACTATTTCCCAAGGCAGCCTATTGTACTTTTGGGTAGCTTTAATTATTAGGAAATGTTTTGTGGCACAAAATCAATTTCTGTCTCTCTGAATCTCCCATACATTGCTCCTGGCTTTGCTCTCTAGGGTCAAACAAAACAAATCTAACCCTCTTTCTGGACAAGCTTTCAAATCCTTGAAAATAACTATCATTTCCTTGCTTAGCACAGGGTTTTCTGGGTTAAATATAACCAAGTATTTAAAAAAAGTCTTATATGCCATTATTGTAAGGGCTTTTCCCATACATGTTGTCTTCCCATAAATGTTCTTCAGCTCATCAATGTCCTTTAAAAAAATCCATTGCCTCAAACTAAACAAAATACTTCAGTTTTGGTCTGACTAGGGCAGTATACCACAGGATTCTGATATCCTGGGCTACACATAATGTACACCACATGTGAGTACTGTTTCTGATTTTATCACCCTTTAGCTAATAAAATTAGAATACTTACTAGCATTAAGATACTTACAGTCTTTTTACAATGGCACACTGAAAAAAAGGGAGAATGACAACAGGATGGGGACCTGACACATAGAGACTAAATTGAAATAGGTAAGATAGAGCCTAGGAAAACAATGATGGGGAATGGAACATTTCAGTGACAGCTAAGGTCTTCAAGGTTAAATAGGACCAGGCATTGGTCAGAGTGCCCAGTTCAGTTACACACACACATATATGCATATATGCATGTAAATATACATACATGTGCATATAATGATTATATAATTACCCTATGTTATATATGCATATGCATGTAAATAGTATTTATATGTGTGTGTGCATCTGCATGCATGCACATATGTATGTAGATATGTATACAATCTCAGAGAACAGCTCTTTAAACAAGGGGTTTGGCTGATGCAGTCATTCCTTTCCTTTAACATACCCCTTTTCTCTCTCTGCCATTTTCACTACCTCTCAGAGACATTTTATACACATACCTCTGCATTTCCTGACTGATAGCCCAGGATGTTAATCTAAGGTGACTATATCAAAAGAAGAAGAGAAAGTCAGCAGTGCATTACTGTTTTCCCAACCCTAACATAGTGTTTCGGTAGTATTTTCAAACCTGAAAATTTTCATCTTTGTCACCAGTCCTAACTTCTCTCTCCCGGTAAAAAGCCTCCCTTTCTTCATATACTTACTAAAAGTCCCCAAGTAATTATAACCCAGAATCTCTCCCTAAATTCTAGGAATTGCTGGGGAGTGGCTGAGTCTGCTTGTTTTTTGAAATGCTAATGGCTCTTATTTTAGTTCTTTGAATACTCCCAAATCCCACTGACAGTTTCCCATACCCTGTTGATGTGAAAAAAGGAAATAGGGAATAGGAGGAGTGTAGATAGGAGGGCACCTTTTTAACTCCTGCCCATTGGAAATGTAAAGACAATGGTTCAGGATTGAGAAGTTCTTCCTGTGATCTTCTCCCTATACAACCTTTCCTCTTTTCCTTTACACCCTCATGTCATGATTTCATCTCTCCCCCTCTGACCATATGGACTTCCTGTGCTGGACAAGTGCTGCTGAATGTGGCCTAAGGGGGAAAGTTGGAATTCTATCCCCCAGCACAAGAGCAATGGGAAAATATATTTCCAGGTTTCTATCATTCCTTGATTAAAAAATAATTAACAAATTTCTATTTCTAGATGAGGAAATTTTAGGTTCCTTTGTTTGGCATTTAAACTCCTCCAAAATATAGCATCAACCTAACTTTGTATCCTTACCTTAAAATGACTCCATGTCTTCCATTTTATGCTAGCTGACTGGACAGTAGGCCAGTTGGACAGAAGTTTTCTCACCCCTGTTCCTTTGTTCTCATACTGTCCTATGAACCTAAAAGGTCCCTTCGTTCCAAAGATCATCTACTCCAGTCTTTTTCACTTTAGAGATAAGAAAACTGAGGCTCAGAGAGGGAAAGTGACTTAGAGTAATCAGAAGACTCAAGAAGACGCTACCTCCAAAGGTAGCACTTCGATTTTCCACCTCTTTGAAATGCCCACATTTTTACTGGGTATTCTAGCTATCTCTGTGTGTTTCCCACTGTCTGTTTCCCTCCCCTCTCTGACTGCAAACTCCATAAGGGTAGTGACCTATGTCTTACATAAACTCTGAAGCTCTCCATACTAGCACAGTGTTTCTCTTATTGTAGAAGCTGAGTAAGTGTCCCTTGTATTTGGATTAAATTTGAACCTCCAGTTAGAACTCAGAAAGCCTTTTACCAAAGAAACATTATTACATTTTACAGAAACATTACAGGATATGGGATTAAATGCTAATGTTTCTTTTTACTGTTTATAGTCCTCAAAGTATATTCTACCAACCTTGGTCCCTTTATTCATACCAGCATGTAAACAGATGAACACGTCTCTGCAGAGAAACAAAGATCCAGACAGTTATACGACAAAGAGATCTAACTAGCATCATCTAAAAGTAAACATGCCTGGTGAGTCTGTGTATTTTTACTGCTCTGTGGGACTATTATTATTCCACTGCTCTGTTTCAATAAAGAGAATTCTGCTAAATTACTAGATGTTCCACTAAAGGTTAAATATGCTTTTTTGTTGTGGTTCTGGACTGGAAATCATCATATACGCAAATTCATTTCTATGGGGAAAATTCCTTCCTGCTTCCAAATCACCAGGAGTTAAGGAAGGTCCCTTCAGAAAGCTGGATGGCGCAATGAATAGACTGATGGGCCTGGAATCTGGAAGACCTGAATTCAAATTTTTCTTCAGATCCATACTTGCTGCAAGACCCTGGGCAAGTCCTTCAACCTTAATTTGCCTCAATTCCCTCAACTGTAAAATGCATATAATAATAGCACCTACCTTGTATAAGTGTTGTGAGCATCAAATGAAACAAGATCTGTAAATGGGTTAGCACAGTGCCTGGAACATAGTAAACACTCTATAAATAATTATTCTCTTCCCCTTTGGTCATTTCAGTCAGGTAGGCAGCAACTTGCCTTTTGGTATTATCCTCATCTATGTCACCTTCTCTTTGGGTTTCCATTCTCAGTCTTGATTAAGTATTTTTGACTTTGAAAAGCTAATGCCCTCTTAGGTTGCGTGATGACGAGAGCAACATTCAAGATGAGGGAGGTGCTCATCTTGCTGTATTCTGAGGTAATCAGAGATCAGCTAGAATGTTGCATTCATTTTTGAGTGGGTCATTTAATGAATAACATGGATACAGACATATATGTACATATACATGCACATGCATGTGTATGTGCACATGCAGGTGTAACACATGTATGTGTCTATATACATACATGTACAGCATGCTCCGTATGTATACACACATGCGTGACATATACACACATTCTTCAAGATTGTGCATATCAGAAAATGCGAAAGGAAATCAGATAGTCTGGAGAAGCCTTGGAGAATGGGGGATTGAGAAGGCACAACAATTATTTATACTTACTTAATGGACTATTATATGGTAGAGATGTTAAAGTTGTCCTACTTCACCCTAGAGGGCAAAACAGGAAGAAATGGAAGGAATTTGCAAAAAAGGGAGGATTTTGGCTTGATATGAGGAAAGCTAATGGTACCCAAAGGTAGGATGGATTGCTTTGACAGGTAATAAATTCTCCCTCATTGGAGGTCTTTGGGGAAAGGCTTGATGATCATTTCCCAAGAATAACAAATGGGGCATTTCTTTTTCAGTTGTGGATTGAAGTAGCTTGCTTCTGAAGTCTCCTCCAAATCTGAGATTCTGGAATTTCATGATTCTTGTCTATTCTTCTCTTCATTGTGATCAGATCTTACTCTGGTTGCTTCCTTTACCCTTTTGTTTTATGCCTAATCAACAGCTCTGTTTCTGTAAGAATAAAACAAAAATGCATCCAAATGCTAGGAGAAATTATTTTTTTTAACTGAGCATGAGCCCTTTTCCTGACACTTTAATTTTAAAAAAAGGAATCAAACTACTTTGTCTTATATATGTTAGCCATTACCCTGCAAGCTTCCTGAGTGATTAAGCCTTTTAGCATAATTAGATGCAAGACCTAGCACAGCATCCAGTGTATGGAGGTGATAGATATATAATAAATACAAATTGAAACACAAATTAAGGTTATGGGGAAAAGGATTCCTTTGAAGGTGAAGTCAGTTAAAAACCGTCTAATCTTCTGGAAGATTATATCTGTGGGTCTTAGAGCATATTGAAGACTTCACAAGGAGAAATTTCCAAATAAAGACAAATATTTTGTGTTCCAGATGGAATCTTTTATGCTTTCTTCCAATTTAGCAGAGGCAGATCATGATTAAGCTCACATTGGCCTAAGCAGACTACAGTCACTTCTTGCAGTAAAAACTAAAGCCATTTTCTCCTTCATTATTCAGAAAGAAATATCTCCCCAAACTGGAAAGTTCAGGATAAGTCTTGGTAATACCTTCTTTTTGAACATATCCCAATTACTATACACCTAATTTTTTCAGCTCTCCTGGAATAATTCCCTTTGACAGCCATCTCTGACTGTTTAAGACTTTGAATAAAGGGTCTGTCCTAGAGAACTAAATGATAATGTTGGTCCTAGAGCTGCCTCTCACTTGTCAGGCATTCTTGGGCCCACCCTACCTGGTACTTACATGATCAGACGAGTCAGGCAATTTATCAAAGGAAAAAATTAAATCAAGATGGTCCCTGGGCAGGGAAGCCTAGAGGAATGGCCCAACTCTGTAGGCGATATAGGGAAAATAACCCTAGAATCACAAAATTTGAAAATTGAGAGGGAACCTACAGGTCATTAAGTTCAAACTATATATGAAATAAAATAGTTGCTACAATCTACCCAACAAGTGCTCATCTAAGTTCCACCATGAAGAAAGTGGAGGTTCTCCCTTCATGAAGGGAAAATCCATTACCTCCCAAGGCAGCTCATTCCATTTTTGACAGCTCTAATTGTTAGAAAGCTTTTTTTCCTCACATCAAGACTAAAATGGCTTCTTTACAACCTCTGCTCTCTACTCCTGGTCCTGTTCTGAGTCAAAAAGAATATTCTGAATCCCTCCTCAATTTGCCTAACACAGGGACCTCTATATGGAATACATTTGGTAAAATTCTTATAGTTCTAATGGTGCTGGTAAAATAGATAAGAGTTTTATCATTTGTATAGAGTTGGTAATTGCCATTTTCTTAAGATTATGTCTAGACAGCGCCAAACCACTAACAGACTTAGTACCACACATATTTTAAAGTTTGATCATTACCTTTTGCTTTTATGCTATAAATCTCTCCTTGATCTTCCAGCATTGAACACTTCCTTGTAACAAGACAAAACATTTAAGCAAAGCTAATCTATGCAGCATCTTCCATTTCAGTGCCTTTATCTCCCACGCTTAGAAAATACAACCTCCTCACTTCTCTTAGAAATCTAGTTTCCATCTAACTCAAATCAAATATAATCATATGACACATGAGGCCATTCATGATCCATGAGTTCTTAGTGCTTTCGCCTCAAATTCCCTCTTATTTATTTTTATCTATCTTATACATAGTTACATATGTGCATCCCCAGTAGAATATGAATTCCTTAAAGGCAGGGAATGCTTAGTTTTTTTTTGTAACCATAGTGCCTACCTCAGTGATTGGCATAAAGATGTATAGCAATTCTTACTTGATTAATTGATAATGCATGTTATGTTATGTGGGGAACTAGGTGGCACAGTGGATAGAGTGTCAAGGACAGGGAAAACTTATTTTCATGAGTTCAAATCTGGCCTCAGATACTTACTAGCTATGTGAACCTTGGCATATCACTTACCCCTGTTTGCCTCAGTTTCCTCATTTGTAGAATGAGATGGAGAAGGAAATGACAAACCACTCCAGTACCTTTGCCAAGAAAACCCCAAATTAGATCACAAATAGTTGGATGTGACTGAAACAACTGAACAACAACAAAATAACGTGCCATATTACATTTCAACAATCTCCCTCTCTCTACTGATATATTTCCTTTGTCATCTTGCCATTTTTTAGAACCTGAGATTATTCATTACATTTAATTAATTTTAATGGTTTATAGTATTATTATCATTTACACTATTGTACTCATACATATCGTATTCTTGCTTTTGCTTTTTTTAATCTTTTTTTTTTTTTTGCTAGGCAATAAATGACTTGCCTAGGATCACACAGCTAGTAACTGTCAAGGGTCTGAGGCTAGATTTGAACTCAGGTCCTCCTGATTCCAAGGCCAGAGCTCTATCCACTGTGCCACCCAGCTGCTTTTTATTTTCCATATAACTTCCTAAGTCTCTACAAGTTTCTCTCCATTCTTCACATTCATAATTCCTTATAAGGTAACAATATCTCATTATATCTATATGCTATAATTTCCCCAGCTATTCCACAAGTAGTAAATAGATGAATGGGCACCCCTCTTGTTATCTTGTTTCCATGGTGTGATTTTTTGGGGAAAGGTATTGAAGAGAGCACTGACGTGAATATTTTGGTTGTATATGGTAGGACATTTCTTTGTATTATTGATCTCTTTGGGGAATATATTCAATAGTATGATTTTCAGTCAAAAAATGTGAACTATTCTTACAAAATAAAAAAAATCATTAAAACCATTAGAAAGAATAGAAATAAATGGGGCTTTCCTCAAAATGATAAGTAGTATCTACCTAAAACCACCAGTAGCAATTACTTGCAATGGGAATAAGCTAGAAGCCTTCTGGATAAGATTGGAGGTGAAGCAAAGATGTCCATTATCACCATTATTATTTGGTAGTGTATTAGAATGCTAGCTATAGCAATAAGACAGGGAAAAGAAATAGAAGGAATTAGAATAAACAATGAGGAAACAAAATTATCTTTTCTTTTTAAGCACTTGGGGTTAGTGACTTGCCCAGGGTCACATAGCTAGTAAGTGTCAAGTGGTTGGTTTGAGGCCTCATTTGAACTCAAGTCCTCCTGACTTCAGGGCCAATGATCTATCCACTGCACCACCTAGCTGCCCCAAAATTATCTTTCTTTGCAGATGATACAATGGTATACTTAGAGAATCCTAGAGGATCAACTAAAAACTAGTTGAAATGAGTAACAACTTCTGCAAAATTGCAGGATATAAAATAAATCTATGCAAACCGTCAGCATTTCTACACATTACCAACTAAGTCCAAGAGGAAGAGATAGAAAGAAAAAGCCCATTTAAAAATAACTTCAGACAATATAAAATCCTTGGAAGTCTTCAGGCCAACACAAACTCAGGACCTATATAAAGACAATTAAAAACATTTTCCCCACACACATATAAAAATGGAGCTAAATAATTGGAATAATATTCATTGTTCATGGGTAGGCTGAGCCAACATAACAAAAATGACAATTCTACCTGAATCAATTTATTTATTCAGTCCCATACCAACCAAACCGCCAAAAATTATGTTATAGAACTAGAAAAAAATAATAAAATTCATCTGGAAGAAAAGGTCAAGAATATCAAGGGAATCAGTGAAAATAGAAAATGAAAAATATTTGATGGTATGTGGAAAATATTGGGACATTAATGCACTGTTGGTGGAATTATGAACTGATCTAAGCATTCTGGAGAGCAATTTGGTGTTACAGCTATTAAACTTTGCGTGCTCCTTTACTCAGCCATACCTCTACTAAGTGTAATCCAAAGAGATCAAAGTTAAAATGAAAGGACCTATACGTACAAAAATATTTTTGGTAGCTCTTTTCGTGGTGACAAAGAATTGGAAACTGAAGGGCTTCCTATCAACTGGAGAATGGCTGAACAACTTGTGCTATATGATTGTGATGGAATGCTATGGTGCTAGAAGAAATGATAAGCAAGAAGGTTTCAGAAAAACCTGAGAAGGCTTAAATAAACTGAGTGAAGTGAGGAAATCCGCACTTATTAGGTGCTTACTATGTGTCAAGTACTGTGCTAAGAGCTTTAAAAATATCACCTCATTTGATAATCACAACAATCATAGAAGGCAGGTATTATTGCTATCACCATTTTATAGGTGAAGGATATTGAGGCAGACAGAGGTTAAATGACTTGCTTGGGTCATATATAGGGTCATCTAGCTATCAAGTTCTGGGGGCCAAATTTGATTTTAAAAAATGAGTAGGGGTGGAGTATGACAATATCCCAGTAAATAGGACTCCCTAATCAATTCAACAAAAACATTCTGATTGGGTGATAAATGAGCAATTAGTTAAAAAGAAGATAGATAACACACATCTCAAGGGAAAGATTAGTATATTATTCTAATATTTTAGATTAGAAAACCATTTCAGGACAAGAAGAACATTGTGTCTATGCTGATGTATGTGTGCATGTGTGAAAACATGTACATAATGCTACATATATACATATATGTTCTGTATAAAACATATACAGAGAAAGAGATATGTGTATATTTCTTTGTCTTTCTCCTTGCTAATATCCTTGTGTAAATATAAAGTGACTTTACTCAACTTTAGAGTACATAGATATGTTTTCTCTTATCTCTGTTTCCCCTTTAGTTGTTCCCATGCATTATCTCCTCTTTATTTAGGCATTATGAGCTGCTTTTAACTATCATATCATTTTCCATGGGAAAAAAAAATGATAATGTGTATCTTGTTTGCACTTCAGTGAGAATCAGAGCCAAAGAGAAAGCACATCTTGGAGACGTTTCCCATGCATTTCTATAGTCATACCACACTTTTTTGGGACCCATACTCCTTTAAAAAAGATTTACTATGTGTATCATGTTCTGTTCCTTCTCTTGCTTTCAGAACTTCATCTGCACTGGATGTAAAAGCAACAAGAAACATCTTATTTTGATTTTTGGAGTTCCTATATTTCTCTTTAAAACTAGAGACCTTTTCCCAACCCTGAACTGTATAATTAAATTCACACTTTAGAGATATCAGCAATCTTGGAAAATGAATCAGAATCTTATACTCTTAGAGGTGGAAGGGAAATCATAGGCCAACTAAGCCAACACATGCCTAACCGATAGTCATCTGGCCTTTCCCCAAGAAGCTCAAATGAGGCCCTGTTTTGCCACTTACTGGCTCACTGAGAATATATATCACTTATCCTCTCTGACTTGTGGTTTCCTTATCTATAAAACTGACATAATAAGATTTCTGTTGTTTATAGAGGGAGCCCATTATACTTTTATATAATTATCTGCATAGAAAAGCTATTTTTTCCCCAATAATGTAAAGTCAAATTCTTTCCCTTTTCAACTTCAACCCATTGATCAGGGTTCTGCCTTCTACAGCCAAATATAATCAGCATAATCATTCTTCTATATGACTGACATTACAATAATTGGAGAAGACCTGAGCTGGATATCTAAGATACTAACTGGCTGTGTCACCCTAGAAAATCACTGAACCACTCTGCACTTCAGTTTCATCATTTGCAAAATGAGGATAATAATAGTACCTATCACATAGAGTTGTTGTGAGAATCAAATGAGACAAGGTACATAAAAAACACTGCAAACTTTTAAGTGTTTGTAAATAATAGGGTTTGTTATTATTATTGTTGCTATGATTATTACCCTGTAATTTCATCTTACTCATTTATAGATCAGGAAATGGCAACCTAGTAAGTTTAGACTGCTTATCTAAACCAACACAATCAGTATTATAATTGTTCAGGTAATTTTTGTAAATGCAAAAATGTCAAAATCAAGAATGTTTTGAGTGTTCCCTATCCTCTAATGTCCATATTTTTGCTCCCCATCTTCTGGAAAAGATAGTTTTAGAGGAGAGATAGTATAAATATGTCACCTCTAAGCCACGGGGTAATGTATTTCAATTTGGAAGCAGTGTTAGAGGCTACTGAGTCCAAACCTGTAATTTTTACAAATGAAGAGACTGAGGCAGAGAGCTCAAGTGACCTTCTCAGGGTCACACAGCAAATAAATATGTGAAACAGGATTTAGACACTGCTGTTCAACTCCAGTATGCCATGCTGACATGATGTCATTGAATCATTCTGCAGAATTTTGTTCATATTTTCAAGCATAACATCACAAGTACTAAAACTTGACATCTCTAGAACACTTTAAGGTTCAGAAAAACACTTCTATTAACTGTTGCTCTGTGAGGAAGGTAATGGAAGTATAATTATTCCAATTTTATAGATGATGAAACAAAAACCAATAGAGGATAAGCAACTTGTACCAAGTCAGTGAGATAGGAAGTGTCAAGACAAGGCCTTGAACCAAGGTCAAGCCTTGATTCTTTTCCGTTATTCGGTGTTGCAGAGTCATGTAATTAACTGGTTGTCCTCAAATATGTTTGGAGGGGATAGTTAGTTTTATCTGAGTACTATTATTAAATGTTTTGAATGGGCAATTGGCCAGAATGTATAAAAAATGTTTTTCAGAACCTTAAAGCAGGACATGGTTATTAATGATGTTACTGCAAAACAACATTGTGACAATGTTCTGGCAGCATCCTCCTTATGGTGTTTTCAGTGGTCATAGTGACCAGAGGGAGTTGGCACTAGAATTGGATATACCAAGGAGAAGGAAAAATTTTTTCTCATCCTGGGAATGTTTCTTTGCTAGGCATGGCCAATTCTCTGCGAGGCATGGTTGATTTGCTGTTGGCAGGAGGCCTGCATGTTTGCTAGCTTTTTTTGCTTCCAATTTGGAGAAAGAAGGAACAATTCTGAGAAGAAAGGGACAGTTCCCAGGGAAATACTAAGTTCCCAGAGTTATCAATCAAGAAGGATTTTAAGATAGAGATTTCAGCATAATTTAATTAGTCTTTCTGTGGCCCTATTGTGCATATTTTCATGATCTTTTATTATTGTACCCTATTTTATTGAAGTCCACTAAAAATTGCTCACGTGAAAGCATTTGTTGGTTTTCATTTTGTTCTGTGGTGGCAGACCTAACCACAAATTAAAAAAAATCTCTATTTTGAGTATCTTGAGATGCTATAGTTGTGTTTTATAGTCTGTTAAAAGCAATGAAGTCCTGCAAACAAAAGGGCACAGAACAATGGTTCATTATACTGGAACCGAAACTTCAGTCAGTTTGCTCGAGCTATAAGCCTTCCTTTTTCTCTCAGCTGAAAGTGACTGATCATGACTGATCTCATTGTATTTTATATTCTTCCTATGCATTTGTTATATTCCAATTGATGAAACATGTAATGTTTCTTCTAGCTCTAGATTCCAGGATCTTTTGTGCTAATTAGTATTATATTTGTTTGGGTACCGATTTTATCCCCTCCATTTGATAACAAAAAACAATTTGGTTAATTTATTTTGTTTCTCCCAAAGGCCTAGCACAGAACCATGAATGTAGAAGGTGCTCAATAAATATTTGGGTGAATAAATGAATGAATGAATGAATTAAAAAAAGTTTTCATTGACTGCATATGCAAAATACTGAGATTTCAGGGATCTCTGTTTAACATCAATAACTTTACGTCTTGTTTTTTAACTATAGATTACCTCAAAAACCCTGGAAATGAGTGAAACAATTATCCTTGAAGCATAATTACAAACCCTGAAAGAAGCAGGTGAATGTGTTGGAAAGAACAACGCATTCAAAATCAGAAAACCTAAATGAGAATTTATTAGCTGTGTGACCCTAAGTAGGTTATGATATTTCCTTACGGGTAGAATGTAGGTATTGATAAAATGGCTTCTAAAATTCCTTCTAGCTCTAAATGTCAATGAACTATGTCTACACATAATCCTTATTTATTGTGGTAGAAGGTAGGTTTTTTATATATTTATTTTCCTCATGATTAAAATTAACATTGATTTTTAAAAGGAAAAAAATCTAATAACAAAATATGGCTGAATTCAGCAAATTATTTTTCTGTATAATTGGACCAGCCCACCAAGCTCTAAGATTTTAGAACCAGATTTGTTTTTTGTTTCAGGACATTAAAACCAAAAGATATGTTGATTTAGTGAATACTGGGCCAGTTTTAGAGGCATGAAAATATAATTTTAAGTCCTGTACACATGAGGAAACTAAAGGAATAAAGTGTGTGTGTGTGTATGTGTGTGTGTGTGTGTGTGTTTGTGTTTTTAGAGGTGGGAGTTATTGATGTACACAAAGTCACAGCCTTCAAATAAAGGTCTTCTGATATCAGACATCACTCCTTAGAAAACATTGAGATCAATTCTGTCACCTAAAGCTGATGGATCTGAGGCCCGCTGTCTCATGGGAAGTAAAGGGGTAAAGCAGGCATTCAGCCCAAGGTCCTCTTTCTCCAAATACTGTATTCTTTCCACTTCAACAGCCTTACAAATGAGAACATTTTATCTATTGTCTATTTAGTGATAAAACATGGAAATACTTTTCTAAACATGTATAAATTAATAAAAGACATTAATAAAATGGAATTATACGATAAGACAAAGCCAAAAGTGAATGGAATGTCTGGTGCATTGTAATAAATATTGGCCATAGAGTGAGAGGAGCTGGGTTAAAATAAGAGCTCAAGTACTCACCACTGTGTGATGTTAGGCTAATCATGTGACTCTTTCAGGGTTCATATATTTTGTTTTTGTGTTCTCCTCAGTGTATAGCATAAAGCAAAGCACATAATTTTATGTATATAGAATTTCAGAGGTCATCTATTCGTCTAGGACAAGATAATATTCCATTACATAGCATATAGTATAGTATTCCATACTCTATAGGCTTAGTAGTGGTATTTTAGGGTCAAAGAGTATACACAGTTTAATGTCTTTTTGATGTAGTTGCAAATTGCTTCCCAGAATGGCTGTAGTGATTCCTAGCTCCACCAACAGTTCATCCATGCACCTATGTTCCTCCAGCCTGTCTAGTAACTGTCAGTTTCCTTTTTTCGTCATCATTGCTAATCTGGTGGGTGTGAAGTGGAACTTCAGAGCTTGTTTAACTTGCTTTTCTCTAATTAGTGATGATCTAGAGGTTTTTTTTTCCCATGTTTATATATTTTATAGCTCAAATTTCTTATCTTTTTGAAAATGGTCTATTAACAGTTTTTAACCATTTACCTATTCAATCTCCTCATTTTTATAGCTGAGGAAACTGAGTCCAAAAGAAGTAAGGTGATTTATCCAAGATCACAAAAGTATGCCCTTGGGCAAATTACTTATTTTTTCTTGTTTCAAGTTCCTCACTTTTACAAAAAAAGGATCAGAATAGATGACCCCTTAGTTTTCTTTTACCTAGTAAACTGATCATATATGCATTAAACACATTATCTTTTAGGTTCTGAATCTGTGTGTGTGTGTGTGTGTGTGTATGTGTGTGTGTGTGTGTGTGTGTGTGTGTGTGTGTAGAGAGAGAGAGAGAGAGAGAGAGAGAGAGAGAGAGAGAGAGAGGTGATGAAAATGAAAAAAAACAATTAGGTATTTCTCATGTAATTATCAGAATTCCTACTCAACTCTGGCTTTTTCATCAGAAATTCTGGAAATCTATTTCATTAAAGATCCATTTTTCTTCACCGTAAATTTATGATTAGTTTGGGTAGTAGTAGAAGTGTAATTTGCCTTTGGGGAATGCCATATTCAAGATCTCTCATTTATAGTAAAATTTGTTTATATAAGACTTTTTTCAAAATCACATAATTATGTAACCTTGATTATGGTCTCTTGATACTTGAACTGCTCCTTTTTGGATGCTTTCACTTTTTGTGATTATATGTGGGAGCTCTGGCTACTGACCATGAGGTTATTGGAATTAATACTTCTATTCTTTTGATACTTCTTTTTTTATTTTGTCCTTTGGTTTTAATAAACCTGAGCAATTTTTATTTATGATTTCTTTAAAGAGAGGGTGATATTTTTAAATCATTGCTTCACAGAGTTTAACAATTCTTAAATGAACTCTCCTTGAAACGTTTTTCTGTCTGTTGTTTTATTTATATCAGATATCTTACATTTGCTTCTATTTTTTTCTCAGTCTTTCCCCCCTTATATTTCTTGCTCTCTCATAGAGTGATTGATTTCTGTTTGGTCTCTTCTACTTTTGGGGGAGTCTATTACTTGGGTGAGATTGACAACTTTCTCTTCCAAGCTATTTATTCTCTTTCCAATTCTTTACTTCAATCCTTTTGTTTCATTTTTAAAAATCTGTTCTAGGTATTGATTTAGCCCTTGTAGGTTTTTTTTCCTCTGAACAGATGATTGCAATTGGTACAATATCATTCTCTTCTTCTTTCGATGGATCTTATATCAACACAATTAAAACAATATATATTGGTCAGTGTTTCAGTTGACTTCCTTATCTTTCAAATTTTAATTCCTGAATTGGGGCTTTGTTTCAGAGCTCTCTATACCTCTTACTATTATTTTGGGCAAAGGGGTGGGAATGAAAATCTTTGCTGGTTTCACCCCGATTTCCCTGAATTTCTGCCATCTTGGGCAGGATGTTCAAGACCTTAGATTCCCTGGCTCTGAGGTGTCCTGTTTTGAGTGCTACAATGAAAAACTAGTCCTACCTCTTACCTCTTTCAGGATATTATAAAATCTTGACCCTGGGTCTTTCTGGTTACTTTTAAATTTTCTCAAGAGAGCCTTCTGATTTTACAGCCAGTAGACCCAGGAGACTTTCAGGCTATATTGTCACTAGCCTATCTCTGCCTGCCTTTGGAGGCTCCTCTGCTCTGGTTCAGGTGGTAGCTTTTCTGCTGGTCCTCTTTCCTGTTGTCTGCAGGCAATTTGCTGGCCTTTCATACGAGTCTGGGGTGGAAAGACATTTTTCTTATTTGATTTCTTTGTTATTCAGTCTGGTATGAACTTCAAGATTTTGCTGGAGTACACAAAGTGGACCTGTTCAGGCAGCCATCTAGAAGCTCCTCTCATCTAATTACTAAGTTTGCTTTTTCCTGGAATCCGTAGGTCATTTTGTTTATTGCTAGCAAAAGTATTTATGGTCCTCTGGGAAAAGAATGTGAGCAAAGAAAAACTTTTTGGCTAACTTTTTATTATTTGATAAGTCAGTAGGATATAGATCCCACTGCATTAGGAGCCATTTTGTAATTTCACACAATCCCACATTTCTCCTAAAAGCTAATAATGAGTAAGGAGTTCTCAAAATGAGTTTTAGAAAGGTTTTTTTTTGTGGTAAAGGGTGATAGAGTTCAGGGTTAATCAATTTCTCTAATGGGAGATGGTGCTAGTCTAGGAAGCGATACAGTTATCCCAAAGTACCTCTTAGGAACATGATACACGGTTCTTTGCTCTTGCTGAGTTTCTTTTTCAAGGCTATAAATTAGGCTGAACATAGACATCTAAAGCATAGCCTGGCAAAGTCAAAGAAGGAAACTGTTTCAATTTCCCTATCTTTAAGAGGGGGATGACAATACCTGGTGGTTGTAAGAATCTACTGAAAAATGTGCGAAGGTGCTTCGAAAAGACAGAAAACACAACACAAATTCTTTTATGCAGGCATGTTTCACCACAACATGATGATTGGGTGAATAAAAGAAAAAAATTATTAAGTACTTAAATGTGGCCAACGCTCTGCAACAGACATTTTCCTTAGGTTAAAATTGATCTATATACTTAAATAGTACCTTAAAGTCTGCAAATGTCTTTTCAGACATTTTGTTTGATCCTCATAACAACCCTCTGTTGACAATGCTATAGATACTATGTGCATGAAAAAGGCTTGAAATATTTTTTTGGTCCTAGGCACTCTTTTGTTTCTAAACTGCTGAACTTGGTAACCTCTTCAATTCCCACTGTTTTGAATTATCACCTCTATGATGATGATTCTCAGATCTATATATTCAACCCTAACCTCTCTCCTGAACTCCAGTCCTGAATCAACAAATACCAATTAGAAATTTCAAGATGGTGATCTTATTATTACAGACTTATTACAAACTTAACACGTCCAAAAGAGAACTCATTATCTTTCCTCCCAAGTCTACGTGTCTTCTGAACTTCTCTGTTGGTGTCAAGAACACCATAACCTTTCCAGTCATCTAAGTCTGCAACCTCTTTATCTTCCTCAACTCTTCATTCTCATTCACTGTCAAAATTTAATCATCTGCCAGATCTCATGGATTCTCTTCCACCAACACAGCCACCACCCTATTTCAGGTCTACTCTATTTCAGTAGCCTTCTCATTTGCTTCCTTTCCTCAAGTCTTTCTCTCCAATCTATCCTGTCAAATTCAAATAGAAACAGATCCCTACAGGTGCATATTGACTTAGAAAAGCACAGACTAGCATTATTTATGTCGGTTTTGTATTTATTTTGTTAAACATTTCCATATTACATTTTAATCTGGCTCCAGAGCACTTTGGAATTTAAAAGGTACTTATGGCTGCCATGAGTTTGACATCTCTGTTCTTCACAGCTGCCAAAGGGATTTTCCTAAAGTCCAAGGGTAATCAGTTTATTTGGGTTCTGTATTACTTAGGGTCAGGCCCAAACACTTCTATTTTCCTTTGCAACCTGACCATAACATATATCTTTCCAGCCTTGTATATTACTCCCCAGTCTGATAAATTTGACCTTCTCCCTATCCTACTTCTTTATATTCCTTTTCTCTTCCCTGTTCCTAACTCTGTGGACTTTGCCATTCTTCAGAAACCCCTTCACCCTGAAAGTTTTATTATACCTTGGGCTTCTCATGTTGGAAATACCATCTATCCAGTGGCCTCTTACACTGATTGCCTGTTTTCTCCCAGAATTCCAATTTTAAGGAGGATACACGCAGGCTAGAGATGTCTTAATTCTTTTTCAGACTCTGGACTTTCTCTACTATTCCCCCTGTGGCAGGTAGCTTATATTCCCAGCACTTAGCACAATGCCTGACACATAGTAAATAATGCTTTTTGATGTAAGTTGACTGTACCTTTGTATTGGCCCTCTCCCCTTTCCAAAAATGCATTGCCCCAACCCTTTGCTCCTGCCTTACAGAATCCCTAGTTTCCTTCAAAACTCAAACAAGTCACTTTCTACATTAAGCCTTTCTTGTTCCTGACAGTCTTCAATGTAGAAGACATCTTATGTCAATTCAAGTTTTTACTGATTTTTGTTTTTACATAATTATATATGTATACATTGGTTCTCCAAAAAAGAGTGTAAGTTCCTAGAGGCCAAGAACTGTTTAATTTTTGTCCTTGTTTCACCCTTGACTGGATGAATAGACTAACATTTCACCCTTGTTTCACATTAGACTGAATTTACAGAAGAGGAAAATGAAACTGAGAGTTTAAATGACTTGCCCATATCATTCAGTTTTCATTATTGTTGAGTTGTTCAGTCATGTCCAACCCTTTGTGACCTTGTGGACCTTACACTCATGGGGTTTTCTTGGCAAAGCAACTGAAGTGGAGTGCCATTTCCTTCTCTAGTGGATTCATTCAGTGTTTTCTAGTATGAGGAGAACCAGTACTGTGGAAGGAATATTAGATTTGAAATCAGAAGACTTGGGTAAAATGAATTCTTCTCCTACTTGCCAAACAGATAGGCATCTACTTTGTTTGCTTTTCTTTGTTGCCATAAAATGACTGTTTTGGCACATATGAGATCTTTCTTCATGTCTTTGAACTCCACAGAATATATGCCTTGCAGTGAGATCTGTGGGTCAAAGTCTATGAAAATTTAGTGACATTTTTTAAAAGTACAATTCTAGAGTGGTTAGACTGAAGAACTGCTCCACTAATAGTGTATTGATGTGCCTGGCTTTCCATAGCCCTTCCAACATTTACTATTTCCCATCTTCTGTTATCTTTGCTAATTGTCTGGCTACGAAGAAAAACTTTACAGTTATTTTTATTTGAATATCTTTTATTAATAATTTGGAACAATCATTCTTATAGTTAATACCTTGTGATTCTTTTGAGAATTAATTTATAACCTTTTACTTTTTATCTACTGGGAAATGTATTTTGGTCTTATATATTTGTTTTAATTCATTATATGTGTTGGATAGAAACCCCTTACTAGAGAGATTTAATTCAGAAATGTTTCTCCCAATTGATAATTTCCCTTCCTATCTTGGTTGCATTGCTGTATGTAATATATATCTGATATCATGTAACTGAAATTATCTATTTTATTCTTTGTAACTATCTTTATCCTTGTTTGGTTAAAAGAGCTCACCCTAAGTTATAACTGTAATAACCATTTTTTTTCTCATCCTCTCCAATCTTTTGTTTGTTTATACTGTGGCATGACCATTATTATTCAAGGGCCATAACATTTTTTGAGCTTGTTGTAGTATGTGTGGTAACATGTTGGTCCCAAACTGCTTTCTTTTTTCATTCCTGCAGGGTTATTCATTCATTCATTGGATTGATTGACTGCCAAACTAGAAGTCCTTTACCAATTACAAAATGATATTTCTTAAGCACATGTATGACCATATCAATTTTCCTACTTCTCGAGAAGTTCTAGAAGTTCTCTCTTGCATCTAAATCAAATAAAATTTCTACTATTCAGCTTAAAGTCTGTTCAAAGGTCCAATCTAACTTTGTAGACCTTTTACATATTTCTCATCTCTCACACTCTATTTTCCAACCAAACTGGCTTATTTCCTATTTGTTGTACTGTCAAAATATTTTGGAGATGTCCTGTTTCCCAGAGGTAAGGCCCAGCACCTTACCTGAGCTTGGCACCACAATAATTCTTTGCTATCAGAATGATATTACCCTCTGGCAAAGCATAGTGCTTGGACCAGTACCAGGTGTTCACTGAGTGATTTGCTCCCCCTATTTCCCAGGGCCATCCAGCACGTACTCACAATCCATATTCCTTGTCACTGATAGGTACTGTACTCCTCCTGTCACAGAACTCTGGTTCTGTGCCCCACAGGGTGGGCATGACTCCTATGACTCGAGACAACGCTGATCCCACAGGGCCCATGGAAACAGTAACTCAGACCTAAAAATCATTATGTCATGGTTCAGCCCAGGATGGATACATATACATACCTACATACACACACACACACACACACACACACAACACACACACACACACACATATATATATATATATATATATATATATATATATATATATATATCTCCTCACTCTGAAATTAATTGAACCTCTGTTTGTGTCCTGACTCTCCTCTCTCTAGCCTGTTCTGTTCATTTGGCTCTGGTCACCTGCAGGTTAAAGGCTGGATCCAATCCAGTTGACATGAATTGGTATAAGAAGTGGGATTTGACATGGAACAGGGCCAAATGGACCTTCTGGAACCAATGATGGGGGACTAGTCACCACTGGAGATTTATTTCTCTGAAGTCTGACCCTCCCTTGTCTGGTGAGTCCACCACTCTTTCCTGCTCAAATTCTTTGGTTCACCCTTGATTGAGCTTGGCTTTGCATTGTGAAGAATGTTACAGGGCCCCTTTTCTTGATTCAGATCACTGCGGTAAGTCCTATTTTTCTGCAAACAAATTGGCAAATTTTTATGTGCATCTGTGCTTTTAAAAATTTTGATTTCTATTTGATGAACATATATATTCTTATTTGCATAAGAATTGCTTAAATGTTTGATTTTGTGTGCATCTGGAACTGGTTGAAATTAACTGCTGCTGTTGAGGCATACCTTTTTTCCCCCTTTTTCTTTGTGTGCCTTGTGGTTTAAATTCTTTTTTAAATTCATGTCTGGCTATAGACTGTCTCCTCTTCTTTCATCCATTTGTATCTGTCTTGTCAGTGTCTTTGTAAAATGCAGAATGCCTGTGTCATGTTTGTTCTGTGAGCTAGATTTTATTACTTTGAAAGATTTAAAATTCAGCCATCCCGAAAAAACTTCTAAGGGCTGTAGTTAGAGAGAACACTGGGAAAGATATGTTAATTTTACTAACAACCACCTTAGGCTTTCCATGGGAGATTAGGTTATAAGAAAAGGGGAAGAGCCTGTAAGACATTTTTTCCCTGTGGTCCCAACACTGGACAAATTGAAGCTAGAGAAATAAAGTTAGATGATTAAAGTTGTAGAACTGCTAAAAACATCTTAGCAGATTCTAGAGGTTTTAAGATTTATCATTAAGGAGTTCAGAAATTAATCATTTTAAGATTGCAGAGAAAACTCCTGAGACTTTAGGGTAATTCTAGGAACTCACTCCCTTTTGAAACATCCTAATAAGTTTTGCAGTACCACTCTGTAGAATTTATTTGAAGGACAAACAAAGATCAAATCTTATAAAAGTTTTTAAAAGTTTTAAAAATAATTAATAAGATTAATAGTTTCATTGTTCTAAAGCAATGTAGGTACCTGCTTTGGCAGAAAGCCCAGCCTGAAAAAAAAAAAAGGTAAATGGTACAGCAACCTCTTGCTAACCCTTCCTTGACTTTTCAGTTTTTATATTTTGTCCCCATGTCTCTCTGTTCACCATTAGGAAAGGAAAGTATGGTCCCTTTAAATAAAGGCTAGGGTAGATATAAAAAGGGGGAAATCACCTTAGAAAGTATTGAGGGAACCTCCTTACAACCCCAATCACTCAACATGCCCCATTCTCCTCTCCTAGAGTAACGGGTGCATCTCAGTAGTAGGGATTGCTAACAAGACCATTACAGCCCATGTCCCTCAGTTAATCCCTCTCACCTCAGAACAGAATAAGAAAAAAGAATGCTGGAGAATTTTAAGGAAGCTTGAATTCTGCCCCACCTGGTAAAAAGGGGGGGGGCAGCAGCCATTCCAGGAACCCTAGGCAGTGACCCAGTAGTCCTGTGCCCCTGGGCCTGCCCCGTTAGGACAACCTGCCCACCCTACCCTAGCAGCTACAACTGGCCCCAGCCCCAGTGGTAGTGTCTGCAGCTCTATGTGTGCGGCTGAGGGGGATGGGGGTGGGCAGACCCCACAGTTGGCATTTGCCTCGCCCTCCTATCAGGAACTGACACCAATGATTTCTATAATCAACAACGATTAGGTCCCAACACCAGCCACCCCAGCCCTTAGGCAATGTCCTCTGCCACAGGCCCCCAATGCCCAGTCACTTAGTGTCTCCAAGGCAGCCCTGACCCTCAGCAGGGTCTACCTAGCTGCTACCTGGGAGAATCTAGGTGCCCCTGGCAGCACTTAGTGTGGCAGCACATGGTTGGGGAGCCAGCCAGGCAGCCTCTGCCCTTGGTATGCCCACTCTTCTCTGCTCCAGCTGCATAGATGTATTAATTGTGTACTTTTAGGCAAGTTATTTTATATCTCTGTTTGTCCTGGTTTCCTGATTTGTACAGAGAAAGGTAATACTCATTTCTGTTGTGAGATCAAAATGATATAATGATTGTAAAGTGCTTAACACAGTGACTGGCATATGCTAAGTACTACATTATATTATTTATTTAATTTAACATAATTGTTCCATACTTGATAACTTTAAAGTGGTTTTAAAATGCCAAAGATAATAAGATAAATAATTTTATATGTGATAATTTGGAAATGCAATTGATGCCATCTGAAGTTTAGCATTTGTGTTATTAATTTATTTCTAAATTACATGTATTTCTAAATTTATATTGTGAAATTTGAGAGCACATTGTAAAACAGAAATACTGTTAGACAAAGCAATCTGGACTTTTAAAAGGATGTGATAAAAATTGGATATTTGAAAACTGTTAAATATTTAATGCGGTATATTTAATTATAAAAAGGTAGCAGTATTACTACTAATGATAATAATAATATTTATAATAATAACAGATTTTCATTTGAAAATCTTGGCTATTACAAAAGTATATATCATGGTTTAAAAATAACTTCAACATATTAATTATGAGTCAACTATTAGGTATTTTCTATATGTCTGAAGCCATGGAATATGGATAGTTTTATAAGTAAAGTGTTATTGAAATGTTAACTGTTAGGGAAACATCAGGAAAGATATTCTAAGTTGTGGTTAGTGAAATTTTGCTACTTAAAGTAAAAATTCCTGGGACTCTAAATTTACTGTAATTTGCTTTGAGCTTTGGTTACCAGGACAGTTATCTGAATTGTCATAAAAACCAATTGTAGAAAGTGGAAGTGCGACAATCTGAAGAATGCTAAGGTGGATATGTGTGCCTGGGAAAGGTTTTGGAGATGACCTAGGACATGGTCAAGGTAGGATCCTCCTGGCTCTGTTTCCTCATTTTGCTATTCCCATTCTGGAAGAGGAAAATTCCCCCCCCTGGTTAATCCTGAGTCTTGCCTTTAACGCTGTGACTACATGATTGGCAGTCAAATACGACTCATGCCTGGAATCAAACAGAGCGAAGTGAATTTTTTCAAACAAAGTTAAGGGAGTTTTTCCCTCCATTATAATTATATCCCTCTTTTTCCTTTTATAGCAAATTTCTATAATCCAGAAGTTTTGTAAATACAACATTAAATCCATTAAGTAATGGATTGATACTGGAACATCTCTAAGTTACTATAATAGTATCCAAGTATGAACATATTACAATTTTAACCTATATTGATATCAAATTATAAAATATGGTGATAGCCTCCTAGGGGGAAAATGATTAGAAAAGGTAACAATTAAATCAAACAGCAAATTTTGAGAAAAGTAATAGGATTAAGCGGTTTTCTCTGAGAACTATATACACATTTATATGATTGGCTTCCAATATTTATCAGTCATGAAAAAGCAAGCTTGTATGTTTTGGTAATAAATTCTGAGGTTTCATGAATTAAAGATTAATTGAATTTTACATATAAATTACATTGACAATGGTACAAAAAGTGACAATCTTTTTTTCATTTTAAAAGTATCTGTCTGATAATTTTAAAAGGCAGAGCAGAGCAGGCCATAAATGAGCTACCAAACAATACCAAACCAAAACAAAACAAAACAAAATAACAAAAAACTACACTCACTAGAACCAGATAGATTTACAAGTGAATTCTATATCAAGTGCATGATTTAGGTATGGATAGAGACAGCAAATGTCGGCCCCCTACAGGCTAAGAGAGTGTTCAGTTAGTTCTTAACTCTGTTAGATGGGACCTGAGGTTAAAGTTTAAGTTTTCTTGGTTACCTGGGTGACATATAAATATCCCCTCTCGGAACTAGTCCACTGTGAAACCTCTAAGTAATTTGATTTGTACCTGACTTAATATAATTATATAATTATGGAAATTGTGAGAAAAACTTTATTGCATTGTTTAATCCTGGATCACCTGAAGGCAGCCCTTGCTCCTCCTATCTAGATGAAAGTGTCCCAAGATTCTCGATAAGAAGCTGAATCTATTGTTCTAGTGGTTGTTGTTTTAATCTCTCACCTTTTGTGAGAGGCTCTGATTCAAAGGCATATTGGCATTTTCTCACTCTGACTTTCTTGGCCCCCCGTTTTTAAAGAATGGTTAGTAATAACACTAGGGACACAATTCCCCAATAAGGTTCCCTCAAGGAACTACCCCTCCAACCCTGGGCAGTATCCTGTGGCATATACCTGCTTCTCCTTTACTGGCCATAAGGGTAGGGTTCTTTCAGACCCACCCACCCCCCTTTGGAGAACAGGGTTAAATGTCAAAATATGTTGGAGATATCATATTCCCCAGAGCTAAGGCCCAGCAAGAAGGCTACATCCTGAGCTTGGCATGACATTAATCATTTGCACTCAGGATAATATCACCCTCTGGCAAACTAGCACCAAGTGCCCCCTGAGGGATTTAGCTCACCTTGTTTCCCAGGACCATCTATCACATACTCACAATTCCTGTTCCTTGTCACTGACATGTACTGCACTCCTGTTCCCATCACAGAACTCTGATTCTGTGCTCCACAGAGTAGGCATGACTCAACACTTAAAACAATGCTGTTCTCACAGGGCCAATAGAAATAGTAACTCAAAACCTAAAAGAAGATTACATCATGGTCCAGCCCAGGATGTATATAAGACCTGCCTTTAATCCAGCATGTTAAGCCCTCTTTTAAAAGGGGGGGGGCTTCTGTATGCATATGTCATTTTACTCACTCTGAAATTAATTAAACTTCTGTTTATTTCCTGACACCCCTATCTCCAGCCTCCTCTGCTCATCTGGCTCTGGCCAACCGCAGGTTAGAGACCAGTTCAGGTCTGATCAACACTACAGAACACCCTTTATTTTGCCTCTGTGCACTCACACAAACTGTCTCCCTTGCCTTTTGGAGTAAACGCCACCACCTCTTCCTAATTAATTTAGGTGATGCTTCATAAAAGAAGGTTATCCTATTTTCTAATTGGAGAGTACCCCGCCCTCAGAAATTACCTTGTACTTATTTTGTGTTTTATCTTTAATTTCCCTTCTATCTGTGTTTCCCCTAATAAAATTTATACACCTAAAGGGAAGGTATTTTTATTAGTATTATTGTTGTTTAATTTTATTTTATAGGCCTCTTTTGTATCCTAAGGGCTGAACATCATGCCATTCCTGCCACACAATTATTTCTTAATAAATACATATTGAATAAGTGAATAAATGAAAAAATAAACTCTATTTAAATGTAAATTGTTAATAGAGGGGAAAGTATGATAGAATGAACATTGTGAATCACTATGAAATGAGAAAGCCTCTTCCTTTCCCCTTTATCTCTTTCTTTCTTCTCTACTATCTCCTTTTCAAATTTAGAGGATGATATTTTTAGAGATTTGTGGGGGATGGAGAAGATTTAGAATGAAAAAAAAAACTACATGGAGAAGGAAAGAAAATATGTTTCCAAGAGAATGTTACAGGAAGAGAAATTAAAATGAGAAAGTAGTATGTGTTTTAGACCTCTTATTTATTTGGAAAGACAATTAGAGACCTGTCACATGACCCAAATAAGACTAAAGACTAGACATTTTCTCCCTACTAACTTTCAAAAAAGAACACAAAGAGGAATTAGATGCTAAAGGTAGAAAAAAATTACAACTATTTTCATAGCATCAAAAAGCAAGAAATCTACCCTGGGCAAGTCACTCAACCCCATTGCCTAACAGGGAAAAAAAAAAACAACCAAGAAATCCAAAAGAGTAATATCCTCACAACACCAAATCTTAAATTATTCATTTAGCAACCTCTTCCACTGACATCCATGCTCATGCAGATACAGGGGATGTACTTGGGGAAATCCTTGCTGCCCCTGAATATCCACCATTGAATACCACCTCTGACTTTTCCTTCGGAATAAGCAGTAGCCTTCAATTCTACTCAGCCACAGAGTGGAGTGGGGTGGTGGAAAATGGAATAGAATACCATACTTTTGCTCTTTTGGGAGTGGCCCCTAGATAACAGAAACTCATTTTTCCAAGAACATACAAACCTTTGTACCCTGGACCTACAAAAAGTGACAGATACTGATTCATCCTAGCCAGAGAAACAAAGGAAAAAAAAAAGAATTTGGGCAGAGAGGTGGGTTACTGCATGTCTGTATCAGGCCTGAAGAAGGGAAAAAAAAGGAATCAAAATCACGATAAGGCTACCTGGTGAAAAGTGAATTCCTCAAGAGTAGTAAAGGCTGAAATAAACATGTAATACAGAGCTGGGGATAAATTCACCTTACAAACAGAAGTCAGAAAGTAAATGAGAGGGAATATAAAAGGAAAAGGATAAAAACACTAAAGATGTAAGAAGGAAGAGAATTCAGTTTAAAACCTACCAAGCAGATAACTCAACAGAGAAGATAATTAAAATAATAAGGGAAGATTATTGCCAAACTATATCACTTATAAACCTTTTGAAGTAAGGAGGGCAAGAGAAAGGGAATTAAACCAACATCTGATAAAACAGACAACCTTGTGAGTACCCAAGTGACCAGGGAATCAGGGTAGGATATTCCAGAATGATTGAAGAAAGAAATCAGAATCTTGAGGGAAGTTAAAAGGAACCAAATAGCATAATTTAAGGACTTTACATGACATATAATTAGCAAAATAGAAAAAAAAAAGATGTAACGGGAAGTCTCCCTAAAGAGAAAAGAATTGATGAGAATAAACTTATATTAAAATGAAGTACAATGTGGCAGAAGAGAAAAAAACAGTATTATTAAAACAAAGGATTATTTCTATGCAAGCAAAACACATAGATTTTAAGAAGAAGAAGCATAAAGATTACTTCGGGGTCATTAACCTCCCAAATAAAAAAAAATCTAAATAACCATAATGCAAGAAATAATAAAAAATTGCCCCAAACTTCTGCATATAGAAAACACACCAATAATTGAAAGAAACCAGAGATTTCCCCTAAGAAAACAAGGCTTCCAATTCAAAGACACATAGTAGTTATATTTAGTACTTCAAATGACAAGAAATAATTCTTTCAAATAACCAGGAGAAAGTCCTTTAAATATAAAGGAAAGGAAAACCAAAATAAAAACAAGACTACTCATCACTCACTACAAATGGCAAAAGCGAAAAGAATATTATATTCTGAAAAGCAAAGGAGCTCAAGATGCAAGCCCAAATGACATACCCTACAAACAGGAGCCTAATGATCAATTTTAAGAAAATCATAGGCATTCAAAGAAAGAGAGGCTTTTGAAACGTTCCTAAAAAATCAAAACATAGGAGCAAATTATTTGCTTTGCAAACATTTTCAACAAGAGAAACTCAAGAAAGGTACATAAACACACTTGCAGCGGAAAACACAAGTAATGAATTAGATTAACTCATCTATAGATACTATTGAAATGAAATAAGATAAAGCAAAAAACACACACACACACACACACACACACACACACAAAACCTCACATTGGATCAAAGCGATACCAACAAGGGAGCGAACATTAAGAGACTTCTTTCTAAAAGTGCATGAGGACAGAAGCCAAATGGAATCTGAAGAAATTAATGAAGCCACAGTAAAGAAGCAGTCCTAAAATACCACGTGCTATAACATTCCCACTCCTCCCAACCATAAAGTCTATTCAATATATTTTACAAGACTGAATTGCAGAATGGAAGGTTATATAACAGGCGAGGGATGATATGGATGATAAATAGTGATGTGTGATGTATTCTGATTATGTCCTGGGGTTAAAAAAGGGGGAGCACATATATCGTGTAGTCTCTCACCAAGAAGCAGAACAGCAGGAAGATAACAGAGATAGCAAAAACAAAAAGTCTTGGAAATAGATGAAAAGAAAGGGAGAGATCTTGACCTAATTGGGGTAAATTCTAGAAATATTAGGAATACTAATGATAAGAGAAATTAAAGGGATGAGGATGGGTAAAAATATCTCATTTGCTGGTTACATACTTAGGAAATAAAAGGAAATCAACAAAGAAACCAGTTGAGACAATTAATAGCTTCAACTAAATTCCAGGTTACAAAATAAGTTCCAGCCCCCATCAACAAAAGTTCTATATTATAATAATAAAAAAAAAATCCAGAGGCAATAACAGAAAGGGAAATTTCATTCAAAATAACAACATAATACATAAAATATATAGCAATCTACCTAAACATGTCCAATATTTTTATAGATTCAATTATAAAATATGCCATAAAAGTATTTCAACTGACATATTTTTGAGACTCTCACAACCTTAAAAGACTCAGGTACTTCATACTTCATAATCTTTTCTTCTGTATATCTTTGTTATCAGTGTTCTTTATCATTTTCAAGACTTCAAATAATGTAAGAAATAAAACACATAATTCTATTTATATGGATCAGATGAATCAAATGATGTAACTTGGTCTTTTGAGCTATTCATAAATTTCTGTCCTTTTAGTGTTCAAAGAAATGATGAACAATTCAAAGAAGCTGATATTAGAAGGAAAGTAGGTAACTGGGGAGGGGGGGAAACATTTGTGGCAAGTTTCTCTGGGGAAAAAAAAAGAGTCTTATTTCTTAGAAATTTCTTAGAATAAGAGGCATTTTCCAACTGTTAAAAGTGTCAGAGCATATGAACATGCAGTATTTTATGACAAGATATCCCTACCTTCTAAGGACATAGTAGAAAAATGTTCTAATTCATTAATCAAGAGACTGTTATAAATTTAAATAATGGAGGGTCCATCCTAATTCCAATGCTTTCAGATAAATCTGGTAAGGGTAGTATGAACTAATGCAAAGTGAAATGAGTCTCACCTTCAAAAAGAATTCTTACCCAGTCCTCCTTAATTATAGTGCCTTCCCTCTGAAATAATCTCCCATTTATTTTGTCTATATCTTGTCTGTATGAAGTTGTTTGCATCTTGTCTCTCTTTTAGACTGTGAGTTCATTAAGGGTAGGAATTGTTTTATCATTTTTTTCAAAAACTCTAGCAATTTGCAGTGTCCAGCATATAGCAGGCACTTAACAAATGCTTTTTGAATGACTGAGAGAGCCAGAAAATATTCTATAAAGTAATAAGAATGTAAGAATGAACAATTTTGCAATTTTTAAGAATATTAATAAATACAATGATCAACCATAATTCCAAAGGACCAAAGATGAAGACTCCTATTCACCTACTGGCAGAGAAGAGTTGGACTAAATATTCAAAATGAGTCACTTTTTTTGGTATTTGGCCAAAAATGGGAATGGCTTTGTTTGATTATAGTAGATGACTTTTTTCAGGTTTTCCTTTTTTTTTTTTCTGGGAGGGTGGGTAATTACTTGGAGATGGGAAATAAAGAAAATAAATTCACATTAATTGAAAAAATATTTAAAAAGAAATAAATAATTTAGATAGCTGAAGTCATATTCAGTGTCCATGGCTGGGCCAGGCCACTATCATATGTGTATGTGTATGTGTGTGTGTATGTATGTGTGTTTTATATATATATACACACACACACACATATATATATGTATAGTATACAAGCAAATTTTCACTTTTATTACTATCATAATCAAACTACCAGATATTTTACAGAGTTTTAAAAATCATGACAAAATTCATTTAGAGAAATGAAAGATCTAGAATTATCATGGGAAAGAATAAAAAAAGAAGGAAATGGAATTAAAATTTCCAGATCTCTAGTTTTATCATAAAACAGCAATCATCATAATAATTCTTGTATTAGTTAAAAATAGAAAAGATTAATAAGATGAATTATACAAATGAAATCAAATAATGGAACTCAATAATGCAGTTTTCAATAATCACCAAAGAGCTCCCTATTTGATTACTGGTAAGTCTGTCTTTTAAAAATGAGGCTTAGGCCTTGCATCATGTTTCACAGTAAATTCCAAATTAATATACAACCTGAATATTAAAGATCATACCATCAAAAATTTTAAAAGTAGATTATATACTCATGGGTACAAGATGAATTCTTAACCAAATAAAGAATAGAAGCAACTACAAAATATCAAATAGATAATTTTGATTAAATGAAATTGAAAAACTTTCTTTTCTTATGTGTGACCGCCAGGGTCACACATCTAGTAAGCACCTGAGACAATATTTGAACTCTACTCTTGCTCCAAAGTCCAAACTCCAAGTCCAAAATTTAAAAACTGATTCTCTTGAGATACTTGGAACTGATTTTAGCACACCTTTGTTTAAAACACTATCTAAATGGTAGTGGTAGTAAGCAGCAGCAGCAGCAACAGTGTCAGCAATAGATGCATTATCTATTTCATATTTTTTTCTGAGATATATAATCAACAAAGAGAAATATATATGATCAAAAGTCATTTTCCAATATAAAAGTTTTCAAATGTCATAAACAGAGTTTTCAAAAAAAAATTGTACGCTATTAAGAAACAGATATTGAAATGCTCCAAATTGTTATCATGAGATACATGTAAATCAAAACAATCCTGGGGTTTCCCTTCACACCCCCAAATGACAAAAGAATGGCATAGCTCACTTCTGGAGAGGTTGTAGAAAGACATGCATATGAATATGTTGTGAGTGTAGGTGTGAATTAGTACAACCATTCTAGAAAACAATTTGGAATTACTCAAATTAGGTGTCTAAAATGTCCATATAATTTGACCCAAAAAATTCACTGTTAGGCCTATATCCCAAGGTGGTAACTGAGAACAAGAAAAGTTCAAGATATTCTGAAATATTTATAGTTATACTTTTTTGTAGTAGCAGAGAACTGGAGGAAAAAAAGGGAGAGAGCTGCCCATCAACTGGATAATGCCTAAATAAGTTGTGGTTCATTTGAAAATCCCATAATCAAAATGGAATATCACTCTGATGTATGAAATGATGAATATGATGAACAAAGAAAAGCATAGGAAGACCTACAAACTGATGCAAAATGAAATAATTAGTGCCAAGGAAACTACACATACGAGTACAACAATGCAAATGAGCAATTATAATTTACTACTACTACTACTACTACTACTACTACTACTACTACTACTACTACTGCCACTGCTACTGCCACTGTTACTACTACTGCTATTACTACCAGCATTTATGTAGATTTTAAGTGGTGATATACTCAAGCCAGCTCCAACTAGCTCAAGAGAGCCAACTGTTAAATTTTCAGTGTGAGCACTTCACCTTGGAAACTGGCAGATGCTAAAGATCAGAGTTTGATCTTTTGCTCTGTTGATTGCCTAAACTTAGTAAGATGATGGAGACACTTTTAATAATCAAATTATTATAATAGATTAAAATTAAAAGTGTTTTGTGCTACATACATTTTATTTTCTGGAAAATTAATTGTTACCCTTTTACTGACACATCACTAGCTTCAAATTTTGCAAAGCACTTTGTAAATATCATCTCATTTTTAGAAAACAACAACCTTAGCCACACAGTAGAGATACGAGGAGTCACCTCCCTCTGCTCCTTTCCAGAGGCGGAAGGCATAATTCAACAATTGCGGAATGTTGAATGTAATACAATATTTGCTGTTGCACTAATTGGCTTTGCTGAATTTTTCTCTTCCCTCCATTACATATAAATTTGTTGCAAAGGATGGCTTTCTGGAAAGGAGAAAAGTTAAGATACAGGAAATTTAATTCAATGTAATAAGCATTCTTTAAGTGCTTAGTCTATTCAAAACAAAACTCTTTGTGCTGGGGATACAAAAACCAAGCAAAAGCAGCCTTTGCTATGAACAAACTCCACTTTCTAAACCTGATAGATCTGGGCTCACATCTTCCTCCTCCCCTAGAACATCATTTCTCTTCAGAAAGCACAACAAAGTATAGATATTGCAAAGTGCAACACAGAACCTTTTTTTTTTTACCGTCTCCCCTTTTAAGAGGACCCTAAATAATAGGCATACCAAAGCTTTAAGAAATTTTCTTGCAGAGTGGAGGTATAAAGAGCCAGAGTGTGAGAAAAGCATCCTAGCACTTCTTTTTTTTTCCTGATTTTTAAAAAAATAATTAGCATATTTTGTTTTCAAAATTCATTTCAATAAGCTTTTGAGTTTTAAATTTTTCCCCCTCCCTTCCCACCTCCGTGCCCAAGACAGCATGCAATCTGATATAAGGTATACATGTATATTCCTATTAAACATATTTTCACATTAGTCATGTTGTAAAGAAGAATTAGAACCAATGGGAGAAACCACAAGAAAGAAGAAACAAAACAGAAGAAAAAAAAGAGTAAATATTATGCTTCGATCTGCATTCAAACTCCATAGTTCTTTCTCTGGGTGTGAATAGCATTTTCCATCAAGTGTCTGAGATCCTTGCATTGCTGAGAAGAGCTAAGTCTACCAAAGTTAGTTATTGCACAACATGGCTATTACTGTGTACAGTGTTCTCCTGGTTCTGTTCACTTCACTCAACATTAGTCCATACAAGCCTTTCCAGGTGTTTCTGAAGTCTGCCTACTTATCATTTCTTATAGTCCAATAGTATCCCATTACATTCACATACCACAACTTGTTCAGCCATTCCTTAATTGATGAGCATCCCCTCAATTTCCAATTCTTTGTCAGCACAGAAAGAGGTGCTATAAATATGTTTGTACATGTGTGTTCTTTTCTCATTTGTATAATCTCTTTGGGATACAGTCCTAGAAGTGCTATTGCTGGGTCAAAGGGTATACACATTTTTGGGGGAGGAATTGGGGTTAAGTGACTTGCCCAGGGTCACACAGCTAGTAAGTGTCAAGTGTTTGGTCTGAGGCTAGATTTGAACTCAGGTCCTCCTGACTTCAGGGCCAGTGCTCTATCCACTGCACCACCTAGCTGCCCCAGTATGCACCTTTTTAATAACCCTTTGGGCATAGTTCCAAATTGCTCTCCAAAATGGTTGGATCATTTCACAACTCCACCAACAATGCATCAATGTTCCAATATTCCCACATCTTCTCCAACACTTATCATTTTCCTGTTTTGCCATGTTAGCCAATTTGATAGGTGTGATGTGGTACCTCAGAGTTGTTTTGATTTGCATTTCTGTAATCAATAGTGATTTAGAACATTTTTCACATGACTATAGATAGCTTTAATTTCTTCATTTGAATACTACCTGTTCATATCCTTTGACCACTTATCAATTGGGGACAGCCTAGCACTTCTTAGAAGACAGTCTTCCCTACATCTGAATTCAGTCACTCCATGTGTGGGTACAGAACAGATGGCCCCCTTAGTATACAGGGAGCAGGTCCTGCCTTTAGGCTCATATTTTCAGCAGTAGTTGCAATTGGCAGATAGCATCTTATAGTCAATGGTCTCATCAATTTTCTTCAAGGGCTAGGTGCAAAGCAACACCAATCTAATTCCTCTCCAACTCTGGCCTTTAAAAGGCTAAGTGTACTTGATCATATTTATTGAAAATGCTTTCTAAGTGTTGTGTAGTGCACTTATCTGAGCTAATATTGTCCCCATCACTGATGGTGGATTTCAATTGCTAAGAACCAAGAATTTGAAAGAGGAAAGATTTAAACCTTGTCAGAAGTTCCACAAGAATATGGCAGCACCTTCACTACACACCAATTTCAGATACTGCCTTTTCATGCCTATATTTCATCCATCTCATTCAAAAACTTGTGACAGCAGGGAGTTTTTTAAAAGCTGATTTGACAATATCAAAAGGGTGTCCCTTGCTCCACATCCCCCAACCTCACAATGCTGAAGGCAAATTTATTGCCAGCAAAGCAAGTCTTTTGATACATTAAAAATGTACCTGCACACATAGTTAAGTATCCATAGGTGTATGGGAAGATTTAACATAGAACATGGAAGAATTATATAATTCTTAGGAAGTGCACCTCTTTTTACATGTGTCTGATAATTTAGGAGGTAGGGAAAATAATTCATTTAAAGGTATAGGAAAAAGAGATAGAAAAGAACTTAGTTCAAGTTTTCCTCATTTTACAGATGAGAAAATTGAGGCCAAGAGAGGTTCATTGTCTCTCATGATGCCACACAGGAGGTAAGCAGCATAGCCAAAAATTGGAACCCGAGACTTCTGACTCTTAAGTAAGTGTTCTTTTGCTATAGCAGGATGAATTATTAACTAACAATAACAGCAACAACAAAAACAATAATGATAGCATATACATGGCTTTAAAATTAAAAGAGTGGTTCATATCTATTGTCTCATTGCAGAACAATCATGCAAGGTAGGCATTAAAGCTATAATTAGCTTGAGTTTATAGATGAGGAAGCTGAGGCACTGACAGATTGTGATTTGCCTAGGGTCTTACAGCTAATGAATGCAAGAGACATGGTTTAAATATAGATCTTTCTGACCACAAGGCTAGCATTGCATGTACTAACACCATGGTATCCTTCCCCTAAGCAGTGAATCCTATCTTAGAATTTTCTAAAGTATCATTGGTCTGAAAGTGTATTCAAAGACCCCATTTTGGTAGAAAGGAGTATGAAATCCAAAGCAAAAATTCAGCAATACCCCACTTTGGAACTTCAACTGAGAGTCCTCTCTTCCTTTTTTGAGCTTCTCTAGAATATTTGCTACTAAAGGAGCACACACAAACATGCAGCATGCTTAAAATAAAATACTTTGGATTAAAAAGCAAACCAATTATGATGAAATACTCTTATATACAGATAAATGTAGACTGTGGACTTAGAGATAGATAGACAGATACATAGATACATAGATAGGGCGTAGGTATGTTCTAGTGGGAGGGCTGCTGAGCCCTTTTCAGGATTGCTTTCTACCTTTGGTGTCCACCTGATCTACCTAAGTCTCATCCATGGCTCTAAAAAGCTGTATCATGCAGAATGGCCACACCCCATTAAACTCTTTCAGAGATAGGCTAAATCAGGTTGAAGGCAATTGACAGGTCTCAAACCCATTGGTGAGTTAAATGTTGTCCATCCCAAGCATACAAAGATTTCCCCTGGTGGAATGGGAGGATGAGAACAATTTCTACCAACAGCTATTAAAGCAGATGCTGTGGAGCACTTAGAGCTTGCTTTAAACATCAAAGCCACCAAAGTTATCCACTGCATCTTAAGCCATCAGCAGTTGTCTTGACTCTGTCCTGCCACTGGACTGTGATGACTGGAAGAGAGAGTGAAGCCAACAATTTCATGCAACTCTGCCTCACTTAAATCCAATTTATGTGTGAATCAAAAGATATAACCTATACCATTTTACCATTTTTACCTATCTCAAAGTCCTGTGGTGACAGGAAAGTGATGAAGCAGCAGGTATGGATACACTCAGAGCTGTAGCCACAACCCTGCACAGACGTGGCCCAGGTCATAAGGTCATCTTCTCACTGGAGATGTGAGGATACATCAGTGATCGTCAGTGGCATTCAGCAGCCCTTTGGGTGTCTGAGCAGCACTTTAAGCATCACACTGCTCACCTTCTGGTGTGAAGAAGTACAAACAAAAACTTCAGGGATTTTCCACTGTCTGTAGGTTTAAATATGATCTCCTCTCTTTGCCTTTTAAAGCCCTTCACAACATGTCTACAATCTATTTCCTAGATTGATTTCACATTACTCCCCCTCAAGTACTTTATGTTCCAATTTTGTCTGCTCCTATACTCTATACAAGATATTGTACCTCCCGTCTTTGAACAAACTCCCCCATGCCTGAATGCTCTTGCTTCTCGCCTGTAATTCTTGGGATACCTATTTCCTTTCAAGGCTTAACTCAGATGCTCCCATACACAGGAAGCCTTTCATGATCTCCTCAGTTGTTAGTGCCTCCCCTGCCACAAACAAAAATCCTATTCATTTTGTATAGGCTGTTAGGTGGCATAGTGTATAGGACACTATGGCATGAGGATAATAGCACTTACCTCACAGGATTGTTATAAGGATCAAATGAGATAATATTTGTAGAGTATAGTGCTGACACATAGTATTAGCACAATTCCTGGTACATAGTAGGATCTATATAAATGTTAGTTGTTGTTATTCAATTTCATATTATCACCAATAGAATGTTGACTCCTTCAAGGTGGGAACTGTTGCATTCTTTGTTTCTATGTATCCCTAGAAAAATTTTACATAGTCAATGGTTAATAAACGTTTTTTAAATCAAATTGAATTATGTCCTCAATTAGACAGTAAGTGATGAATCTTATTCTTATTCTTCTTCACAGTTCCTATTGTACCTAGAACATTTTACCTTCTGTGAATGAGAAAATGCATGTCAATCACTTTAAAAACCTTTAAAGAACTATATACAAATGGCATCTGTCACCACCATCTTCACTGGTAGTAGCTGACAATGAAAACCGTTCTGAAATTAAGTGTCAAAAGTGGTCATAGATGATTCTGAGTTCTGTGACCATGGTTGTTAAGTTACTTATTTTCAGTTTTGTCTGACTCTCTATTACCCCATTCTGGGGTTTTCTTGACAAAGATACTGGAATGGTTTGCTGTTTTCTTCTCCAGCTCATTTTACAGATGAGGCAAATAGGATTAAGTGACTTGTCCAGAATCACACAGATAGTAAGTGTCTGAGACCAGATTTGAACTCATAAAATGAATCTTCTTGATTCCAACCCCAGTGTTCTATCTACTGTGCCACCTAGCTGCCCCTTAAATTGAATATAAGTATCAAAATCATTCTCACAATCTCTTCCTCTCTGATCCAAAAAAGATCATGGGAAACTCATTTAACATTTGTCAGTCTCAAGGAATTACCTAAGCCTATAAATCACAGATTAGTTGCTTTCTGTATAGAGGGGGTTCTCACACTAACTAAATTAAAGGTCCTATTATTTTGCACCTATACCCATCCTCAATTTGTGATTGTTTATAGTACAAGGCAAATGAGCTGATGAAAATGCCATACTTCCATTGAATGATAGCACCCACCATATGACCAGAAAAACCAGGATTCTCAGAGAACTTTATTATTAAAAAAATCAGCATTTGTGCCTTATAAATCCTTTTCTCCTGAAATAATTTGAATTCAATCAATGAGTCAGTAGGTTTAGAGATGCAAAAGAGTTTAAAGATCATCTAGTTCACATTGTCATTTTACATATTATGGAAATTATTTGAAACAAAGAAATGTGAAGTGACTTGCTACTGGCCAATAAAGATAGCTACTGAGAGCTGGGCTTCTCAATTCAGGTCTTTTAATTCTAATCCAAAGCCCTTTTGCATGACTTCACTTGCAGACATCTAAGACTACTTCATCACCAAAGTCAGGAGAGGAATGGAATCACTATGGAGTAAAACAAGTGCTAAACAGTTGTATCTAGAAATTAGTTGGTTTTGGACTCTGGGGAGGCAAAGTAAAAGCAGGGACTCACCTAAGCTCTCCCCCAAATCTCTTCAAATATTTCTAAAAAGGTGACTCTGAACAAATTCCAGAGTGGCAGAACCCAAAAAGAGACAGAGTGAGGCAGATTTCCAGCCCAAGACAAGCTAGAAGGTCAACAGGAAAGGTTTGCAGCACCAGCCTGAGAGAGAAGCATCCAGCACATAAGGCACAGCATAGACTCAGACCCAGTCTGAGCAAAGCTGCAGCAGCTTTGGGGGACTGAGTCATCAGCAGCAGTGGAAGGGTTCCAGTCTTCTCAGTCCACAGAGGCCAGAAATCACTTAGAATGTCAGTGGGAAGGGTCCGTCAGAACTGGGTGAAAGAGAACTGCAGTCCAGCACAGGGCTGCAGGGAGGGCCAACATAGACCCTGCACCAGCAAATCTGGAACAGGCCTTTAGAGTAACTGGATCAGCAGCTGTAACAGTTGCTCCTGGAACTATCAGCCCACAGACTTAATGTTTGAAAGTCACCTATTTAGCTGGGAGCCAAGATAGTGAAGCATTAAGTTACTCTCACCCTCTCTTATTGACTTTGAAAAACCCAGCGAATATTGCCCCAGGAAAATTCCTGAAATAGTACAGTCAGCGGAAAGACTAGATATAGTAGTCTTTTAGCTCATGAGGCTAGGGAGATTAATGGGAAAGGTCCCTCTTGCTGTGGCTGAAGGGGAACAGTACAGGAAGGGATCCCAGCAAGTCAGTGGCAAGGCCCACCTCAGCAAACCAGTAACCAGACCCCTAGCCCTCAGGACAAGAAGCCTGAGACAGTGCCACCTGTTTCCCAGAAAGAGAGATCAATGTTAAAAGCCAGAAAAAAGACAAACAACATGAGGAGGAAGAAATATAGAAAAACTGTGGTCATAGAAAAGTATCTTAGTGACAGGGAAGATCAAAACATAAATCCAGGAGTGGGTAACATTGTCAATATACCCACATCTGAAACCGCAGAGGGGAATATGAGCTGGTCTCAAAACCAAAAAGCCTTTTTAGAAGAGCTGAAGAAGGATTTTAAAAGTCAAATAAGGGAGGTAGAGGAAAAATTAAACAATTCTTTTTTTTTAAATGGAAAAAAGTACACAGAAGAAAATAACTCCCTAAAAAGTAAAATAGGCCGAATGGAAAAGGAGGTATAAAAGCCAACTGAAGAAAACAATTCATTGAAAAGTAGAATTTGGCAGTTGGAAGCTAATGACTCTATGAGACTTCAAGAATCTTCAAATAAAATCAAAAGAATGAAAAAATAGAAGAAAATGTAAAATACCTCATTACTAAAACAACTGACCTGGAAAATCAATCCAGGAGAGATAACTTAAAAATTGTTAGTCTGACAGCCATGATAAAAAAAGGAGCCTGGACAGAATTTTTTCAGGAGATCATGAAGGAAAACTGCCCTGAGGCCCTAGAACTAGAAGGTAAAATAGTTACTGAAAGAATCCACCGAACACCTCCTGAAAGAGATCCCGAATTGAAAACATCCAAGGAATATTGAACCTAAATTCCAGAATTATCAGGTCAAGAAGAAAATCCTGTAAGCAGCCAGAAAGAAACAATTTAACTATCATGGAACCACAGTCAGGATTACACAGGACCTTGCAATTTCTACATTAAAAGATCAGAGGGCTTAGAATATGATATTCCATAAGGCAAAGGAGCTTGGATTACAACCAAGGGTCAACTACCCAGCAAAACTGAGCATAATCTTTCAGAGGAAGAGATGGACATTTAATGAAATAGGGGACTTCCAGACTTTCTTGATGAAAAGACTAGAGCTCTATGGAAAATTTCATCTTCAAGTACAAGACTCAAGAGAGGCATAAAAAGGTAAATAGGAAAGGGGAAAAAACATAATATTCAATAAGGGTAAACTGTTTACCTCCCTACATGAGATGATACTTATAATCTTGATAACTGTGTCTTTATTATGACATTTAGAAGGGATATACATAGACAGAGGGGATGGGTTTAAGTTGCCTTTGATGTGATGATAAAAAACCTAAATTATAATGGGAGAAGAGGAAAGGAGGGAGCAGGAAAGATTAAATTTCATCATGTGATGAGGCACAAAGACATATCACAATAGAGTGAAAGAAGGGAGGTAGATGGGCATTATTTTAACTTTATTCTCATTGGATTTGGCTCAAGGAGGGAATAACATACTCAGTTATGTATAGAAATTTAACTTACTACATAGGCAGTAGGAGAGGACATGGGAAAGAAAAGGGAAGGGGGGATAGAAGGAAAGGAAGAAATAGTAAGGAAAGAGGGAAAGAAAAGTGAGAGGGCTGATAGAAGAGAGGGTAGGTTGAGGGAGGTAGTGGTCAAAATCAAAACTCTAGTGAGAAGGGAAAGGGGAAAAGGAGAAAGAAAAAAAAACATAAACAAGGTGGGGGAAACAGGATAGAGAGAAAGACACAGATAATAATAACTGTGAATGTGAATGGCATGAACTCTCCCATAAAACAGAAATGGATAGCAGAAGGGATTAAAAACCAAAATCCAACAATATGTTGTTTACAAGAAACACATATGAAACAGAGGGATACACGAGGGTAAAGATAAAAGGCTGGAGTTGAATATATAATGCTTCATATTTCCAAAAAGATCGAGGGTGAAACAAGGATGTCCATTATCACCACTGTTATTCAATATCATACTGGAAATGTTAGCTTTAGCAATAAGAGAAGAAAAAGAAATTGAAGGTATTAGAATAGTCAAAGAAGAAACAGAGCTATCATTCTTTGCAGATGATATGATGAGATATTTAGGGAATCCTAGAGAATCAAGTAAAAAACTACTTGAAATAATAAATAACATTAGCAAAGTTGCAGGCTATAGAATAAACCCACATAAATCATTTGCATTTCTATATATTACCAACAAGGCCCAACAGCAAGAGATAAAAAGAGAAATTCCACTTAAAGTTACTATAGACATTATAAAATATTTAGGAGTCAACCTGCCAAAACAAACCCAGGAACTATCGGAACACAATTACAAAACACTTTTCACACAAATAAAGTCAGATCTAAGTAACTGGAAAAATATCAGTTGCTCATGGGTAGGCCAAACTAATATAATAAAAATGACAATTCTACCTCAGCTAATTTACTTATTCAGTGCCATACCAATCAAATTACTATATATATATATATATATATATATATATATATATATATAGAGAGAGAGAGAGAGAGAGAGAGAGAGAGAGAGAGAGAGAGAGCTAGAAATAATGTCAAGATTCATTTGGAAGAACAAAAGGTCCAGAATATCAAAGGAACTTATGAAAAGAAATGCTAGGGAAGGTGGCCTAGCCATTCCAGATCTTAAATTGTATTATAAAGCAGCAATCATCAAAACTACTTGGTACTGGCTAAAAAATAGAGTGGTAGATCAGTGGAATAAGTTAGGTACGGAAGACATAGTAATCAATGACTATTGTAATCTACTGTTTGATAAACCCAAAGCTTCTGGAATAAGAACACACTATTTGACAAAAACTGCTGGGAAAACTGGAAAAGAGTATGGCAGAAACTAGGCATAGACCAAAATCTTACACCATATACCAAAATAAAGTCAAAATGGGCTCCTTTTTTAGATATAAAGACTGATACAATAAGCAAACTGGAAGAGTAAGGAATAGTTTACCTGTCAGATTTGTGGAGTACAAAAGAATTTTATGACCAAGCAAGAGATAGAGAACATTATGAAACGCAAAATGGATAATTTTGATTACATTAAATTGAAAAGTTTTTTGCACAAAGAAAGTCAATGCAACCAAGATTAGGAGGGAAGCAGAAAACTGGGAAGGATTTTTTACAACCAGTCTCTCTGATAAGGGCCTCATCTCTATAATATATAGATAACTAAGTCAAATTTAAAAGTATATGAGTCATTCTCTAATTGAAAAATGGTTAAAGGATATGAACAGGAAGTTTTCAGAGGAAGAAATTAAAACTATCTATAGTCATATGAAAAAAAGCTCTAAATCACTATTGATTAGAGAAATGCAAATCAAAACAATTCTGAGGTGCTACATCACACCTATCAGATCGACTAATGTGATAAAACAGGAAAATTATAAATGTTGGAAAAGATGTGGGAAAATTGGAACACTAATGCATTGTTGGTAGAGTTGTGAACTGATCCAACCATTTTGAAGAGCAATTTGGAACTATGCCTCTACTTCTTTTCATAAGCCCCTCTTTCTGTGAGAGAAAGACTAGAGTCAGGAAGTCCTGGGCTCCAATTTCACTTGGGACACTTGTTAGTTGTGTGACCATGAAAAAGTAACCTCCTTTATATGGTCCTCAATTTCCTCATCTTTGAGAGGAAGATAGAGCTATTGTAATATCTATCTCACTGGGTATTCAATAAAATGATGTACATAACATGGCTTGCATATATTACAGTGTTAGGTGATATATATGTCAGAGAGAGAGAGAGAGAGACAGAGAGTGTGAGAGAGACAGAGAATGAGCGAGAGAGAGACAGAGAGAGACATGAAGAGATGATAGCAAGATAGAGATAGAAATATAATATAGATAAAACTAATAGAAGTGCTAGATGATCTTGTGGTTCCTCCTATTGGTTCTAATTCTTCTTTACAGCACGACTAATGTGAAAATATGCTTAATAGGAATATATATGTAGGGCCTATATCATATTGCACACCATCTTGGGGAGGGTGGCAGAGAGGGAGGGGAAGAAAATTTAAAACTCAAAAGCTTATGGAAGTGAATGTTGAAAACTAAAAATAAATAAATTAGTTTAAAAAAGTTGCTTCTTTAATAGTGTTGTTGTTTTCTCAAGGTCAAATTTCTATCTGTCATGGTTAGGACCATTCAAGAAAAATGAACCATTTAATTTTAGAGTTGGAAAGAATATCCAACTTGAAACCAAATAGAAATGACCATTACAACAAATTCAACAAGTTGTTGCCTAGACTTTGCCTGAACCTTCATTGAGGGGTTATCCACTTTTTCCCAAAGCAGTCTATTTCATGCATAATTTTGCTAGTTCTTCAGAAAAATTATGATACAAGCTGAGATTTGCCTCTTAACAACTTCCTAGAAGAAGGAGCTTTACATAGTGGATGGGGCACTGGGATTGTGATCCAGAAATCCTGCGGATATTTACTAGTTGCATGACCTTAAATAAGTCACTTAATCTCTCTAATTCTCAATTTCCTCATCTCTAAAATGATGAAGTTGAACCTAATGGTCTCTAGTCCCTTTCAATTCTAAATCTAAGATCTGATTCTACCCATCGTTCTTGGTTTTGTATCTTAAATGTAAATGACACAAATATAATTTGTCTTCTCACCGACAACTCTTTGAGCACAGGGAAACAGCTAACATCCCTCCTAAGTCTTTTCTTCTCTAGGCTAAATATCCTCAGTTACTTTGAATGCTTTAATACTCATGTGGCATCATCTCAAGCCCTCTTAATATTTGGGCCAACTTCCTCTGAAAGTTCTAAAAGTCATCAATTCACTTCCTTAATTTTGATGCCCAGAAACAAGACTTAAGATGTGGTCAAACCAGGGCAGAGGATAGGGTGATATGACCAGAACCTTCTATTTTATGGATACTTTACTATTTCTTCTCTTAATGTTGATTGGTGACATGAAATTATTGAAAATACAAAGGCAACTCTCTTACTCTTTGCTTACTTGATTCTCTTACATTTTAGCCATTTTTGCTGTCACTTCTAGTCCAAATACAAAAGATGGAAATACACTGGGATTCTTTTCCTCAAGAATCAATTTTTATAAGAATATGCTTTATCCCTATAAATGGCTTTAATTCACCATCGTCCTCAGATTTCCAATGGTTCAATGTCAATCTTTACATTCTTAATGTGACCACTCTCACTGTCTCATTCTGTTACTACTTAACCATGGCATGAGAATTCATAATTAATAATCTGCCCAAGAAGGTTCTCCTTGGTATAAAAGAAAACAAAATGAAATTCATGAGCAGACACACACATAGCTTCATTAATCAAGCAAACTTGATGATGCTTTTTCAAAAAAAAGGAAATCCTTCAATGTTCAGCTTCCCTGTATAAATTAACATGTACTTTCATATGAGCTCCTCTGCAGACAGAAAATAGTTAGCTTAACTATGTGACACAGTGGAAAGGGCCCTGGATTATGGAGTTAGAGGACCTGGGTTCAAATCTTGGCTCTACCACTTACAACCTGTGTGGGGCAAACTCTCTTAGACTCACTTTGATCATATGTAAAATTAGAGTGTTAACTCGAGGACCTCAGATTGTCCTTTCAGGTCTAACACCACATATAACCCTCATGCCTTAGAACTTGTCAATCAAGGTGAGATAAGGTTGGTATCAGAACCAATTTAGGGTGTGGAGTGTCTGTTGACTGCCAAAGGAAGACATTTAAAATTTCTCTGAAATAAGGCATCACTTCTACCTCCCCAACTCAGGAGTGCAAAGGCTAGATTGGGAGAGACAGAAAGGAGAAGTTATTGGATGGAAATCATGTTTGTTCTGTGAAGTTGGGCCAAGGAAAGAGCTCAACAATGAAAAAAGATCCTGGATGCATCAGATCCCATTCACTCAATAAAGATATGTCAGATAACTGCTCTGTGCCAGACAATGCCACAGGCATTGAAGTTTTTTCTTTCCTCTGCATTCCAGATATTTTCATTTACACTCACCCCTATTCATAAGGTCCTCCCAAGATTCTCTTAATTCATCCTATTGCATTATTTATTGCTTTACTTTATTCTCATAATTTGTCTAGCCATTCTCAAATCAATGAAAACCCACGTTATTTGTTGTTTTTGTTTTTTACCCTAAACGTAGTTACTATAGATATTATATTTGCCATGGTACTTTTCTTTCTGTCGTTGACTCCCTTGAGGTATATGACCAGTAATGAGATGACTGAGTCAAAGGGTATGAACAATTTAGTAACTCTTCCCAGAAAGTCCAACCCATTTTTTTTTCTACTAGCACCAAATCTTTTTGACAAATGACTTAATCTTTACCTATCCAGTGGAATCAACTCCAGCATTTCCTTTGCTACAGGAAAATTGGCAAGGGTCTGAATACAATTTTCATAAACTTTTTGTGTCTTTAGCCTCCAAAACCCTATATTTATAGTTTTATTTGAGACTTAATAGAGGGAAAAACCTATTTTCAAAATCTTTCTATACAGTTTTATTTTGTGAATTCCTTGAAACTGAGAACTACAGCAGAAATGATTACTATTTGTTCAAATCCCTATAAACAGTGCATTTACAGCAATTCGGGTACCTTGCAATTCTGAACAGATGGAATGAGCTTTTAAACTGTTTCTGGCAATATACCATTGTCCTGACCCTTGAGATAGGAGCATGAAATTGAGGGAGAATTCCAATGAGCTTTAGGAAATCACATTCAATTCACCATCAGAAAGATGGTACTTCTATTTCACCATAATGCATGTAGTATTTGAGAGATTTTGGGGCTGAGTGGATAGACTTCTCTAGGAATGAAGAAAGCCTGGATTCAAGTCTCACCTATGAGAAATAGTGACTGTCTAACCCTGGCCAGTCATGGGCAGCCAGACTGAAATCTGGAAGAGTTTGGACTGGAAGAGTTCAAATATGGCCTCAGACACTGACTAGCTGTGTGACCCTGGGCATGTCACTTAACCCTGTTTGCTTCAGTTACCTCATCTGTAAAATGATCTGGAAAAGGAAATGGCAAATCATACCAATATATTTGCTAAGAATGGGGTCATAAAGAGTTGGACACAACTGAACAACAAGAACTTTGACAAGTCACTTAACTTTGCAGTATTGTAGGCAACTATAAGTTGTTGAGAAGATGCTTATCTGCACTGGCAGTTTGAATTGTCTCACTTGGAAGTTCCTTATGTCAATGAATTCACAAGGCCATTCCTAGCTCTATACCTAGTTGGACAGAAATTGCAGAGATCATTAACAAGAGGCGTGGATTTTGATCTAAAGAAAGGTAACCAGCTTCAAAGAAATAATCAATTTTCACTCTTATCAAATGTTAGCAATAGGACTGAGGGGACAAGCTGGTCAATTTCCAAGTCCTATTGTATGATGAGAAGGAGGTTCCGGAGTCTTATTAGTACCAAGAGTAATGTCTGGAGTTGCCAGAGTATGTAGGCAATTATGGTACAATGGAAAGAACATTAATTCTGAAATCAGAGGTTCTGAATTCAAATGTCAATTCTAAGGCTTTCTGTGTGACCTGAAACAAGCAACTTAACTGCCTGGGGTCTCACTTTGAGATTACTATTAATATTCCTTCCAGATGTAGGTCTTTTCTTGACTTTCCTTATGTGGGAAAGGACAGTGAAAAAAAGCGAAAGGATGTCTATCCTCAAGGACTAGGCAGGAGAGGAGGAGGTGCAGCACAGGGAGTGTGTAGGTTTGTGTGTGTGTGTGTGTGTGTGTGTGTGTGTGTGTGTGTGTGTGTGTAAAAAGGCAAACACAAAATAAATACAATAATTTTTCAGGGATAGTACTGGTAGCTAGGGATTTAGGCTAGGCTTGAGCTGTGTTTTAAAGGAAACTAGAGAGTCTAAGAGGCAGAGGTGATGAAAGTGTGCATTCCTGGCATGGGGATAGCCAGGGCAAGGCCAGGAGGTGGAAAACAGTTTAATTAAACAAGGCTTTCTTAAGTGCCTACTATGTCTAAGGCACTGAGAGACAACATACACAAATGTGTGGAAAACGGAAAGAACATGTTGAGTTTGGGACAGAGAAAGTAGTCTGGAATGGCTGGAAAACAGAATATGTGAAAAGGAGTGACTTGAATTAAGGCTGTGTCAGATGGAGAAAGGCTGTAGAGACTCACACAGGCTTGGCAGTGACATTACAGACTTGGGTTTTGCCCAAATGATTTTAGCATAGAGAGGTATATTAGAACAGGGAGCTAGAGGCAGTGAGAATGGTTAGCGGACTATATAATAGTTTGGGAGGAAAACAATTATGGCCTGAAATAAGGCATTGACTGACTGAATATCAAAAAGGATGGGTTAGAGAAATGTTCTGGATGTGGAATTGATAAGACTTTAAAATCATGTGATGGGGGTGAAGAAAAGGAAAGAGATTAAGATGACTGAGTTTTTCAGCATGGATAGCATATGCAGAACTTTTCTAATTTTTATCCCGCACATATTTTGTTTGAAGAGTTGTTTGCATGCTGCTTTCCCCATTAGACTGTGAGCTCCTTGAGGGTGTGGACTGTTTCTTTCTTTCCTTTTATTTGTATTTCTAGTGGTGAGCACAGTGTCTGGCACATAATCAGCAATAAATCAATTTTTTTAATTGACTACATAAGTTTTTCTTTTTTCTCCTAAGAGTAAAGAAAACAAGAAAAGAGAAAACTTGGTGGTGGGCAGGGACTGGGTGGAGGAAGGACAGACAGACTCAAGCATTTAGATGGCTGGTATATAGAAGAATAATTAAGGCTTATTCTTCTTGGTCCTAGAGGGCAGACTTATTATCTATGACCTCTTGGGAAAATCACTTAACTTCTCTGGCCTTCACTTTCCTCATTCATACAAGGAAGAGAGTAAACCAGGTGGTCTTTGATGCCCTTATTTGTCTCTAAATTTATGATCCTATGACTGTATGAACTCTGGGTAGAACGTATAAAGAAGCAGACACAAGGACAAAATTGGTAACATTTATTATTGTTGTTTAGTCTTTTTTGAAGGTGTCCGACTCTTTGTGATTGGGGTTTTCTTGGCAAAGACACTGGAGTGGTTTGCCATTTCCTCCTCCAGTTCATTTTACAGATGTGGAAACTGAGGCAAACAGGGTTAATGACTTGCCTGGGGTCACAGAGATACTAAGTGTCGAAGGCCACATTTGAACTCAGGTCTTCCTGATTGCAGGCCTGGTGCTCTATCTACCATGCCACCTAGCTGCCCTTGTTAACATCAGACCTATCTAAAATTGAATGAGTGACTTCAAGACGTAGTGGGTTCTCCACCAGAAGTCTTCACACTGGGTGATCACTAGTTGGGATATGGTTGGGGACATTCGTGTTCACTTACATGTCAGAATGAATGGCCTCTGACATCAATTCCAATTCTGATATTCTCCTCTCTAACCAAAGGCTGCTCTTCTCTGAACATGCACACACAGAAGAGATTCTACTGGACCAACCAGAAATGAGCTTTTCAGCTTAGACTAGGCCTTCCTCCAAATGACAAACGCCAGATATTTTGACACAGGAGCAGAGCTGCTTAGGTAATGAAATATTACAAAAATAGACACACAAGAAGCTTGAAGTTTAATCTGCATTCTGGACATTTTCTCAATCACTTTCTGAAATCTAGATAATCAACAACACAATAAATCAAGTTCTGATTCACAGCCTTTGCAGATTTCAGAGGTGTAAATATTCACACAGAAAATTTCACAATTGAAACTAGTTTGAGCCGGCTCCAGCACAGCCCTGCACAGGCCAAACTTATTGTGTTCATATGCTCTATACTTTGAGGTTGTGTTCTGACATCTTAGGCAAGGCTTTCACTCTTAAAGGATTCAAACCATGGTACAGGGAAATGTATTCCTTTTTCTTCTCCTCCCCTTCCTCCTACAACTCTTTTTTTCTCAGTGCTTTAACTTAATAAATGTTGCAAACATGAAACTGTGTACTCTGTTTTCTGCACTCTGACTCATTGGCTGCCAGGGATGCATTTTCTGCATTCTCTGAGAGCTCAGTGTTCCCTTAACAAGTTTATCTGAAAGTATATTTTCTCTAAAGCAGGATATCAATCATCCATGACCCTCATGGTTTACACACAGTATCAAACAATTTTGAGCCGGTTTGTAGCCCATCTCCTCCATCACTTCCTATTCCAGCAAGTTAAGTTGAATATGACACACAAACAGACTTCCTATAAGCTCACTACACCAGGGTCTGACCTACAATTAGGTGGTTCTCACAGCTGTCAGAACACAATGATCCTCAAATCATCCCACCAGATATGTGGGGGAGTGCTGTTGTAGAGTCTGAGATTCTTTTGAGGAAAGGACTTTTTTCTTCTCATTCCCGTTTTTGCTCAAATGACTTAGAGGAAAATTTTGTTGCTGTTGCTGAGTCATTTTTCAGTCGTTTCCAACTCTTTGTGACCTCTTTTGGGGTTTTCTTGATAAACATACTGGAGTAACTCACCATTTTCTTCTCCAGTTCATTTTACAGATGAGGAAACTGAGGCAAAAGGGTTAAATGACTTGCCAGGATCACACAGCTAAGAAGTATCTGATACTAGATTTGAAGTCAGGAAAATGGGTCTTCCTGATTCCAGGCACAGTACTGTCCACTGCATCATCTGGCTGACAGTCTAAAAGAAAATACTTCTAAACACAGTTGAGCTAGTGATTAAAATAAAATTTTCTACTTCCTTTTCTCACCATGAAATAGCATTTTACAATTAATGCCCTTCAAATAAGGTCAAGGGCAGACCATTCCTAATATGAGCTCACATTTCCTACAATTTTTAAGACATGCCTGATTAATGTCTTTTTACATAATACATAATGTAACAACATGTCCCCCGGGAATCTTCCATTTTCTAAAAAAAAAAGAATAAAGCAAAATCAACTTATCTGCAAACATATACAAAATTCAGAACCAACACACTCCTCCAAGAAGGGAAGAATATTTTATCATCTCTCCTATGGAAACAATATTCATTGCTTTAAAATCAGAGTTAAGTTAACTTTGAATATTATCTTTTTTTACATTATTGTAGTGACTGTATATATTCTGCTAATTGTGTAATCAACTAATTCCTTTCTATCTGTATTTTTTTTCTGAATTACTTCTAGTCATTATTACTTACAGGGTGATCAATCAATCAATAAACAAGTTTTTGTTAAGTAAATACTATGTGCAAAGCATTCTGCTAGTGTAACATACGTTCTTGGGAGACTCTCCCCAAACCTGTTATTGGTTCCCCAGAGAGCAGCTTCTACATCTCTCCTCAGGTTTCTAGGGAAACACACATACAGTGTGTGTACACACATATACAGTGTTGTATGTTTGTATGTGTGTGTATATATTAACATATCTATCTATAGCTAGATTCATGTCTAGATAGAAATAAAGAGATATATGGAGGCAAATGGATCTATGGAGAGAAGTCAGAAATATCTGGGCTTGAGTCCTATCTCTGACACATGCTAGTTAGATGACCTTGGGCTTTAAGATGCTGTCTATTTCTACCAAGATGCTACTAAGTTCCCTCAATAGGAGTATTTTCTTACTGGTAGTTCCCCACATTGATGAAATCAACTTTCTGAATCAAAACTATATAAGTAAACATTCAACCTGGAGCAGTTCCATATAAGAACTGGTTGAGCTATGATGATGAAATGTTGCATGTCTGAGCTTGGTGTGGAGTTAGCACATGAATTTTGTAAAGAAGAAACATTCTTCTTCGTGTTTCAACAATGGACACCAGTGGTTCCAGACTTTCCTTGGAGAAAAGGCTATTGGAAAGTAGATATTCAGGGTCAAGCATTTCCATGATTTCTAGATTCCATCATTAAAGACAAAGGGGAATTTTCCCTTGGGTGAGATCAAGGCCTCTTTCTTAGTTGAGATGAAATAACTTATTCCCACTGGGGGACTTCACTCACTCTGTGTATTGACTGGTATATTCAAAACTAAACAACTTCTCTGATTTCTCTTTGTCATCTGCTTTAATAAATAAATTTATTTGCTATTTACTATGTGCGTTGATTATTTTTTATAACTATTATTTCATAGGATGGAGTCAGGCCTCTAGATATAAGCTTGTGATACTTTTCCTCTTTAAGGAATAGCAACTAGTAAAGTGAATTGAATCTAGGAAAAAATCATCCCCATTGCATAAACAAAATCATCACACACACACACACACACACACACACACCACACACACACGTATTTCTGTATGGGACAGCTAGGTAGCACAGTGGATAGAGTGCCAGACCTGGAGTGAGGAAGACTCATCTTCCTCAGTTCAAATCCAGCCTCAGACATTTACTAGCTGTGTGCCCCTGGGCAAGTCATTCCACCCTTTCTGCCACAGTTTCCTTATCTGTAAAATAAGCTGAAGATGGATATGGCAAACCACTCCAGTATCTTTGCTAAGAAAGTTCCAGACAGGGTCACAAAGAGCTGCACAGTACTAAAATGATCAAACACCAGCAACCTCTCTCTATCTCTGTATATGTGTGCATGTATGTATGCATGCATGTGTATGTATATACATATATATACAATATACACATAAACACACGTCTATACATGCATACATACATGTACATAAAAATTTATGAGTCGAATAGAAACAAATCCCTGCTGACTTTACTAATAGTCTTAAGGCATATTTCAGAAAAACCTAGAAAGACTTACCATGGACTGATGCTGAGTGAAGCGAGCAGAACCAAGAAAACGTTGTATACAGCAACAGCAACATTGTGTGATGATTAACTATGACAGACTCAGGTTTCATCAGCAATACCATGATCCAAGACAATTCCAAAAGACTCATCATGGAAAATGCTAACCACATCCAGAGAAAGAACTATGGAGTCTGAATGCAAATTGAAGCATACTATTTTTATTTTGTTTTTTTCTTTCTTCCTTATGGTTTTTCCCTTTTGTTCTTATTCTTCTTTCACAACATGACCTATGTGGAAATATGTTTAACATGATGGTATATGTATAACCTATATTACATTGCTTGCTGTCTTGGGGAAGGAGGGAGAAAGGGCGGAGCTTAAATTTTACAGAAATGAATGGTGAAAACTATCTTTACATATAGATGGAAAAAATACTAATATTATTTTTAAAAAGAGAAAAAAAAGAACAGGCTTAGAAAACCATGAATTATGATTCAACCATTCTGTAGAGCAATTTGTAACTATATCTAAAAGGCTATAAAACTATGCATACCCTTTGACCTAGCAATACCCCTACTAGGACTGTATCCCAAGACAGATAAAAACAAAAAGGACCTATAAAAATACAAAAAATATATATATATTTATAGCAGCTCTTTTCTGGTAGCAAAGAACTGGAAATTGAGGGGATGCTCATGAATTGGGGAATGACTGAACAAATTGCGCTCTGTGACTCTGATTTAGTTTATCACCTTTCTTTCCATAAATGGGAAGTATTCTTCATCATTGGTCCTTTAGAGATATGGTTGATCATTTAACTGATTAGAGTTCTTAAATATTTCAAAACTGTTCATTTGAAAATATTGCTTAACTACTAATTATTCTCCTGGTTCTTTCACTTCACTCTGCATCAGTTCTTATACATTTCTCCAGGGTTCTCTGACACCATTCCTTTTATAATTTCTTACAACACAATGGTATTCCATTACATTCACATAACATAATTTATTTAGCCATTCCTTAAATGATGGACATGTTCTTGGTTTCCAGTCTCTGACACCATAAAAGAAAATGCAATAAATATCTGTGTATATATGGCTCACTTTGCCAATCTGGTGGGAGGGTGATATAGAACCTCAGAGTTGATTTATTTTTTTCAGTGGTCAAAAAGTGTTTATCGAGTGCTTATTATGTGAAAAAGTAAAAACACTTTCTGCCCTAGCTTCTAATAATAGAAGGGAAGCTTCTTGAAGACAAGGACTACATCACTTTTGTCTCTGTGTCTATTACCTGGGCTAAAAGTGAATATTTAATGATTAGTTATTATTATTATTATTATTATTATTATTATTAAAATTTTATTTACTTTTAGTTTTCAATATTCACTCCCATAAGATTTTGAGTTCCAAATGATTCAATTTTTAACTGTCTAAATACTAATGATTTGGATTTTTCAAAATGACTGTAGGTAGCTTGAATTTCTTTCTCTGAGAATTATGCATATCCTTTGACCATTTATCAACAGGGAAATAACATTTGTTACTTAAAAAATAAAGATATTTTTCAATGAACACAAAATGGTTTTTTTCTTCCCTGAAACCTCACCTTGAAAAAAATGAAATAAAATATAGTGAGCTACAGTTCACCCCATTTTTTCACTAATGTGTTCTGGTTTTAGCTAGACTTAATTACCCTATAATTGTAGTTATTTGCTAAGGTTGTCTAGCAAGAACAGTTGGTTAAAAAATTCCCCCCAAAGTCTGGCACTTTCCCACCAGTACATACACAAAGAGAAAGGGGGATCAAACTTAAAGACCACAGGTTTCCAAGTAGTATCTCAAAGCCCCTAGTTGCTAGAAATCCTTTTCTCCCCTTGGTTGAGCACGCATGGAAATCCCCTTAGGTATGGTCTAGGTCTTCTGCTGGGCCCATGGCAAACTCCTTTTTTTTTTTGAATTAATTTATTTACTTTTAGTTTTCAACATTCACTTCCACAAGATTTTGAGTTCTAAATTTTCTCCCCCATCTCTTCCCTCCCCCCACCCCAAGACAGCAAATATTTGGAATATCCCTTCTCCCAATTTGCCCTCCCTTCTATCACCCCCCCTCCCTTCCCTTATCCCCTTCCCCTTATATTTTCCTGTAGGACAAGATAGAGTTCCATGCCCTATTGCCTGCATATCTTATTTCACAATTGCATGTAAAAACAATTTTTAACATTGGTTTTTAAAACTTTGAGTTGTTCCAAATTCTCTTTCTTCCTCCCTCCCTACCCACTCTCATTGAGAAGGCAACCAATTTGATATAGGTTATACATGTGTGGTCATGCAAAACACTTCCATAATAGTCATGTTGTGAAAGACTAAGTATATTTCCCTCCATCCTATCACTTCCCTTCCATTTATTCTATTCTCTCTTTTGTACCTGTCTCTCCTCAAAAGTGTTTGCTTCTGATTAGCCCTCCCCAATTGTCCCCGTCTTCCATCATTCCCCCTCTCATGTCCTTCCCCCTATTTTCCTGTAGAGTAACACAGATTTCCATACCCAATTGAGTGTGTGTTATTCCCTCCTTAAGCCATATCCAATGAGAGTAAGATTCACTCATTCCCTCTCACCTCACTCTCTTCCTCTCCACTATAAAAGTTTTTTCTTCCCTCTTTTATGTGAGATAATTTACACCATTCTATCTCTCCTTTTCTCCTTGTCCAGTACAATTCTCTCTCACCCGTTACTTTATTTTTTTTTAGATACCATCTTTCATATTCAACTCACCTGTGCCCTCTGCCTATATGTATGTATTCCCTCCAACTACCCTAAGACTGAGAATCATGGTAGACTCTTGAAACTATTTTCTCAGTGTGTAGTTTGCCC